>NW_026596120.1:13372313-13435468 GCF_907164565.1 Psammomys obesus
GTGTGTGTGTGTGTGTGTGTGTGTGTGTGTGTGTGTGTGTGTGTGTGTACCATTTTTGAGGCAGGGTTTCTTACTTATCTAAAGCTCATCAATTCATTTGAGCTGCCTGGTCAATGTGCTCAAGGATATTAGGGTCTTCAACCTCCCCAGCCCCACTCAGGGCTGGGCTTACTGTTATATGACCCCATTCTTGGTGGTTGATATGTGTGGTGGGGATTGAACTCTGGTCTTCATGCTTGCACAGAAGGCATTTTGTTGACAGAACCATCTCTCTTGTAACACCAATCTAGATCTCCACCCTCCATTGCTTCAGGCACAGATGAGTATAGTTGCAAAAGTATGCCCAAAATGTGGACATCACACACAAACACACACCTAAAGAGAAATCAGGAAAGTTGAACTTAAAAAATGAGTATGCATTTTTGGACTGTGTGTGTGCATCATATAGGTGCCCCTGGAGGCCAGAAGAGAGCACTGGGTCCCCTAGAACTGGAATTACAGACAACTGTCAGCTGCCACATGGGTGCTGGGATCCAAAAATTGCATCCTTTGCAAGAGCACCGAGTTCTTTTTAGCTGCTGAGTTATCGTTCCAGCCCTAAAAGTTGGGTGGGTTTTTGTTTGTTTTTGTGTTTAAAGAGAAGTTATCCAACTTTGAAAAAGAAATATATTTGAGCTAAGCAAAACACACCTACAAATCAGAATTGCTCTTAGCTAAATAGATCAGGCTCCTATCCTGAAATCATCGAAGCTCCTTTCCAGAACATTGGCACTTGCTCTCTACGAAAAGATGTGGGAAGCACAGGTTTTGGTAAGGTAAGTCACTGTGGTAAGGCCTGGAGGCTACAAGAAGACAAGACAGAGGCTGCACATTCTCCGGGAAGAGAGGCCCCATGCTTTGGAGACTCAAAGAAATCCGGAAAATCTACCTTTTCCACCTTTTCTCCTGATTGTGAATGATCCTCTAGACTAAGACAATTGCCCGAGTGTTATGATGTGCACTGATCAGGAAGCAACTAAATTAAAGGACTGTGGCCACGGTGCTGGGCTCACTGTAAACCCTGCATGACAAGTGGGAAGGGAAAGATAAGCTGGGGAGTCCAGCTGATCCAACTACAACCGGAAGCTCAGCTTCTGCCTGAACCTTCGTGATGAGCAGATGCACTGTCCTGCCCTGGTCCCGGTCTCAAGACCAGCAAATGCCTAGGAAGTTATTGGATTTGAATGGCTTAGGGAGATAACTTTGAATTGAAAAGCTGTGTAGACCCAGCGTACACTTCTCATTTTCACATCAATGGCTGTCTGATTTGAGACGCTAACGGTACTTCTTAAGTTTTATTTTAACTTTAAAAAAATTGTATTCTTGGAGTATTTTATAAACGCATGCGATGAAATATGATTATAGATGCCCTCATTTACTCCTCTAGTTCTCCCCAGATTCTCATCAATATGTCCCTCTCCCAACTTCATATCATCTTTTTAATTTTCTTTAAATAACCAAACTAAGTCTAAGGCTACCCATATGTGCCTGAGTGCAGGAACATTCGCCAGAGCAGGAGCAACTTACCTAGGCAGCCACAGCCCCAAAGAAGAAGGATTCTCTTCTCCCGGAAGCCATTAACTGCCAACAGTACTCAGTTACCTCCTGAGCTCCTCGCCCCTCCCACGCTGGAAACTTGACTGGCTTGTTCTTGAATTGCAGTTACCCCAAAGACAGAAGGTAATAATCTGTCAGAAGGGATGCAACTGCTAAGCAGCAATTCAGTCGTAAGACTGCCTTGCCACCCCCCATATTTTAACCTTGCTTTGACTAACATCAAGTGGGATACATCTAATTCAGACCCTGCGTAGGGTTTTCTGTAGTCTGGAGCTATACGGATTCAATGTTGATTTGAGCTACTATTCATTTTATTCAGTTCTCTGCTTCTCAGAGACGCGCTTGACTTTATTTTCCTTTTTACTCAATGGGAAGAAGCAGAAACCATTTTCTTCCATTTTTTTTTCCTTTTCATTCACTTCTCAGTACTTCATCTGCCTTCATGTTTGGGGGCTTCATGTATTCGTTTTGTTACAGGGCATGGGTGTGTACCACAGTGCATGTGTGGAGGTCAGAGGACAACTTCCTGGAATGGGCTCTCTCCTTACCATGAGGGTCCAGGCATTGAATTCAGGTCACCTGGCTTGGAGGCCAATGCCTTCACCCCCTGAATCATCTTGCTCACCCTCATGAAGTCCTTTTGATTCGGTATCTCTAGTCACCGAGGTTTTCTAGAGCTAGTGATGTCGGGGGAGTCTGGAGACACGGGTGCAAACCCACACATGAGCATGGGGTTCTCATTGCTACAGCTTTCCCATTCTAGACCAGCCCTTCCCGAGCTTTCTTCTATCTGTCTTTTCAAAAAGGGCACCATGATCTGTGTTTCAGTCTAGTCACGTCTTCGTGGAGCACATCCTTCACATCCCTTTTTACTGAGACATATCAAGGCTCCATCCGTTCCTATGGCTTTAGGGAACATATTTTTTTCATCTTGGTTTTAACAAAGCAGGAATCAGAGAAGAATCATTTTTTCCCTGTCAATCTTGAAGTTTCACTTCAGCAACACATGCTGTGTCATGAATCAAATCCTCAATTCAGAATTTTAAACCCAGAGGATATGGGGACTACTCTATATCAGGCAGATATTGGAGGGGATCCAGCTCTTATGGCTCATGAGAAGAAGTTTGGAGAGGGGCTTAAGGTAGGGTAGGAGCCTCACAAGGTCATGGCTGCAGGTCAAGAGTTCCTGGCAAGTAGACTCAGCCATGAAGTTGATGATGGAGAGATTTTGAGATCAACTCCCATGAGGCAAAGGAAAGCAAATGGATTGGGTGCAGAACCAAGGCAGGGTATAGTCCCAAGGCCTCAAACTATCAAAGCCCACCCTGTAGAGTCATTCTCTGCTGGGGTGAAAGGGCAGGCTTTTATAACCAATGATTGAACTGTGGGCTGCTTGCCAGGAAAGGGGCACAGGGTCTTCTGTGGGGTATCTGTCTTCGGCTGAAGGCAATTCCCAGGGAGGGCTGATAGCCTAGGGGTTTTAGCTACCAACAGTCCCAGCTGTTGGGATCAGAACCGTCAGTCCAGACTTACAGAGATTTAGGTAGTGTGATGGCTACTCTTAATTGCCAGCCTGATTTGCTCTAGAATCATCTGTGAAATGGGTCTCCTCATATGCCCATGTTGGGTTGTCTTTAATATGCTAATTGAGATAGAAAGACCTAGCCACACCAGGTGGTACCATTCCCTGGCTGGGATCCTGAACTATATAAATGGAAACGGGGAGCTGAGCAGCAGCACACATTCATTCACTGTGATTGTGAGTGTAAGGTGACTAGTTGCTTCAATCTTCTGCCAGCACGGCACTTCTGTCATGATAGACTATATGTACTCTTGAACTGTGTCAAAGTAAACTCTGAAGTTGTTTCTGTCACAGCACTTTATCACAACAACAGGAAGTAAGACAAAGACAGGCAGGTAGTCTATCACAATGTCCATCCAATGTCAATACCCCACACTTTTACCTTTCTGCTCCACCATTGTTAGTGTATAACTTTCATGCTTATTTTCATGCTTCATCAGCTCATGGTGACTTCTACCATCACACCAGACATATTTCTGAACTCCAGATGGGAAAAAGAAGCATTAAGAAGGAAGAAGTGGCAGGAAAGCTAACAATACAAAACACCCTGAAATCTTCCATTTATACCTCATTGGCCATAATTTGCCATATGACTGCTCTAGCTGCAAGAGATGCCAGTAAACAAGTTTTAACCAAACACATTGTCTCAACTGCTCACTGGTCCTACTACTGCCACTATCCCAATCACTGAAGATTTGACTTCATTTTCTTTCTCATATTTTTCTGTGTGTGTGTGTGTGTGTGTGTGTGTATTACATATGCCAACTTCAGTGGGAAATGTTGTTGCCTTCCTCTCTCACCCCCACCTCATTCCCTCGAGACATCTCTCTCAGTGAACCTGGAGTCCCCTGGAACTGTGAGTACAAAAATCAACCCTTCCTTTCTTAAACCGCTGTGTCAGGTATTTTTGCTGAAGCTACCACATAGATACAGTAGGGAACTTGGCTTTATAAATTGACCATGAATATATGTAACAGATTTAGCAACTCGAAATAGAAGATGTCAGTTAAATTTGAATTCCAGATAAATAATACATGATTTTATACTTGGGCAAATTTCATGGGACATAATGATACTAAAATATGTTTATTTTCTGCTTTTTTTGCAGAAAATAACTGCAAAAACTCAGACTTAACTGGATGTCTATATCTCATCTGGTCATTCTACCAGGAGCAAGAGTATTCATACTGCTGTGGAGTTAGATGCTGTCCCGGTACCCAGCTCCTGCAGCTATTAACTTTAGCCACTGGCGCTTTTCTATAAGCCTCTAGTCTGAAAATAACTGTTCAATGTTTTTGGTGACTCATCAATCAATGAAGTTAAAAGCTCAAGAATGTTTGTAGCAAAATACATTTTTCATATGTCCTGGAGCAAAGGCCCCTGAGGATGGATAAGTTTCAATAGGTTTTTTTAATCTACTGAAATTGTGTGGGAAATGCTATACCTATGGACTTTTGTGCATTTTTTTTTCTGGAAAGGAAGCCTATAGCTTTGTCCCACTATCAGAGAGAAGTGATGACTCAAGAAACTTCATCCCATGACCCAAGGAATCTTCTTCCCAGATCTTGGTTTTATTTTTTTTTTGGGGGGGGGAGGGAGGAATGTAGAAATACCAGTTGTGGAACAAATGCATTTGATTCTTTCCTGCAGAAAAATTGGAACACATGTAAGAAAAAAAAATTCCTTTATTTGCCAGCTGAAAAATCAATTATAAAACTAGACATTACTCAGAAGTGTTTTTTGCAAAGCTTTCTGACTACAGAAATCAATTACGGTTTTCTCATCCTCCCATGGGTGACTTTCTCTGCTCTAACTCTTGGGCTGTTTCATAGGGCAGCGAGTAGATATTTTCCCTCATCCCATCTTTTACGGCCAGATGACGAGGTTTGTCTATGTGCCGCCACTTCTTGGACATGACACTGTAGGCATCTTGTTCATTCATGCTGCTTGACAATAACCTCCAGTTGTGATCTTCTGCTCCTCATTTATATTCTGATGCCTAAGAGAAAATGCTACAAGGTAGAAGGCATAGGACAGCCCCGTGGTCTATTATAAGAAAGCGGCACATGCCAGAGTCCTCACTCCTTCTTGGTTCTCAATAAATTGGAATAGTCTACCCCTCGAAGTACAGTGCTCTCAAAGTTTCTGAATCTGCAGACTCATAAATGATCCACTTATTGTACCTCGGAAGTTGACAAGAAAAATCCAAGTCACAGCTGCAGAATTCTCTAAAGTAACGCTGGACTATCACTGACCTTTGCTCTACTGGCATCCCAGGGTGGTTGTGTTCAGTATGCTATGACCGACTCTGAGAGTCTATTGATCCCCACTCCCTGAATCTGGTTTAGTGCCTTGACTATAACAAGGAATCATAAAGTGTGTAGTGAATGATTGAATTAAATGACAGAAGGATGGATGGGTGGAAGGAAGAAGGATGGATGGGTGGAAGGGAGAAGGAAGGACGATGGGCAGATGTGAAGACCACAGGTAGCTTCTGGCAGTGTGGTTAAGGAGCAATCTCCACATTTCCTCTCACGGTTGAAGGACTGTCCGCTAAAGACTCAGAAGGTGAAACCAGTTCCCTCTGAGCCCTAGAAATAAGGAAACAGAGTTAGAAATTTTTATTCTACTCCCAAGGTACTTTATCTTTTATTTTGAATATATTTTTGGCACGTTTACTTGGGAAAAGAAAAACAGAAGACAGATTCTAAGATCCCCGCTCCATCTTGAAATCCTGCTTAGGGGCTGGGAGATGTGTGTAAAGCGTTTGCTGGAGAAGTGTGAGGACTAGCGTGCGAAGCCAAAACCCACACAGAAGCCTGGATAGGAGTAGCACATACCTACCATTCTAGTACTCCTATGGAAGATAGGATGCAGAGAATCCCTAGCGATGCGCAGGGCAGCCATCCTGCTTATACCCAAGAGACCCACAAATTGGCCTTTGATATGCTCACACATGCTTTGGTACTCCAGGTCCAGCACACACACACACACACACACACACACACACACACACACACACATACACACACACACACACAGACAAATTCCACACCATTTTATCAGAGCGTTTAGACCGGGACTCAGGAACTAGAGGGCAAGTTTCTAGAAGGTTGTTTTCCAAGCTGCAGGCTGAAGACAAAGAGGCTTTGTAAAGTAATCAAGATAACAAGTGCCGTAGTAAGGAGAAGCAGGTGTTCCAAGAGGAGAAGCATACGTGATACCAAAGGTGTAGGGCAAGAGGGCGAATTCAAGACAGATCAAACAGAGGAGGTCAAGAAGTAGCGCTCTCTAGCGTCAGCAAGTTCTTACCTCCCATTTCTATCCTGGGGTTGGGCACACGCCTCAGGTGGGTTGAGCTTTGTATGTATAGAAACGGGTCCGGTGGTTGTTCCCAACACCACGATAGTGGGAATGTTATTATTATACACGACTCAGTAGCCAGTGTTGGTGCAAATTTCAGGAGTCTGATCCCGATTGGTTTATTTTAGGTTTAAACACAGCACAGTCTGGTGAAAACTATTCTTGTGACAATTAGCCCAATCGTGCAAGCACAACAAAGGATTCCTAAATCTCTCTGCGGAACAAAGTAAGCTAAATACGGATCAGATGCGACTGCAGTGAAACCCTTTGTAAAATACAAGTGATAGCTTCAGTGAAGATGGTTTCTAGTGACTGAGGAAAACAAGCTTCTGAGAATGGGTCTGGAGGAGGGCCGGGCGCCAGAAAGTCACACATATCCGGCAAAGGTCACCAGGCTAGCAAGCACAGCAGCTCCAGCCTTCTGGGCAGAAAACAGGTTTTGCATTCCTTCTCTGGAAGGAGCATCCCCGTGTGCTGAACATTCCAGGTGTGTCTGAGAGCACGAAAACCTCTTTGCCCCCGCATGGCAGCGTTTTTTCATGTTTGTGCAGGGGTTGGACAGGTGATCCAGGAAGCTCCAGGAATGAAATTATGGGAGCTCCAAAAATCAAATAGAGAAGCGGGGCTGCCTTGGAGCAGGATCGAGGCGCTGGTCCCAGGATGCCTGTTTGCGAAGCCCCTGTTGGTTGGTTGATGTAGCATTTCTTGTGTGGAATCTCAGGAGGCTGGCTCTTGAGAATGGGGCTAACAGATCCATTTTGAATGACTCAAACTGTTAATGTATATACAGAGGTCACACAAAACCCTTTTTTGCCCAAGATCTGCATTCTTACAGGTGGCTGTGCTATGGAATTTGCACCTTTTCCCAAGAGTAAAAGGGAAAGTAGAAACACAGGATCCAACATCGATTTTATTAGATCTGTTTTTTTTTTTTCAATTAAAAAATTATCATCCAGTTAGCAAAATGTAAATAACATAAAAATTACATTTATAGCCGGGTGTGATGGCGCATGCCTTTAGTCCTAGCACTCAGGGAAACAGAGTCAAGCGGATCTCTGTGAGTTCGAGGCCAGCCTGGTCTACAAAGCAAGTCCAAGACAGTCAGCCAAGGCTACACAGAGAAATCCTGTCTTAAAAAAAAAAGAAAAAGAAAAAAGAAAAACAAACAAACAATTACATTTTAGCCACTTTTAAGAATGCAGTTTTGTGACACTGTTTTGGTAGAATTAATTTAATTTTCCATTTGGAATTGTTCTGCAATATACTTTGATCGTGCTCCCCACCCCCTCAGCTCCTCCCAGATCCTCCTCACTTCCTACCATAAAATTTCTGTCTCTGAAAGAGTAAGCAACAAAAGCCTAGGGAGGCCAAGTGGCTTATCGAGGTCACATGGTGAGTAGTTGGGGAGCTTCGCCCTGCGTCCCCAGTGCTTCCAACTCATCCACTCAATGTCGAGGGATGCTGAGTCCCCAAAGGCAAGGTGACCCCCAACCCCGTCAGGAGCAGGGCTACTGAGCCCCCTTGACCGGGGTGCTGCTCCTCCACCTCCGTACTTCCGCCCTCCCCGTCTCCCTTCTCCAGCTCCTTCCACCAAAAATATGAGGTTTCCTTGCACGGAAATGTGAGTTTCGCACAGCCAATTATCACCTAAAAATGCTTTTCTAAATTGGTGCTTGGGGGAGTGTCGCATCCATTGGCTGCAATATGTCTTCACACCAGACTTCAAGATTTTTCACTTGAGAACTAAAGAAGCTGCTTGGCCACCATTTCCCATCCTTGCTACATTTCTTCAACGAATTTTTTTTCCTTTGTTTCTTTTTTTCTTTTATCTTTTTTCCTTTTCTTTTTCTTTTCTTTTCTTTTCTTTCTTTTTTTTTTTTTTTTTTTGGCTGCTAGTCATTTTTAAGAACTCCATTGATCACTATGGATTATCTCCAAGGCTTTAGACACACCAGTATTGTGTGGCCACGTGAGTATCTAGGACCTGGTTGGTGATAGAAAAATATCCATTGAAAAAAAAATGAGTGCAGGTAACTGTGTTTCTTTTTCCCATTACAGTTGAGGACCAGTTTGACTATAGTGAAACTATAGATGCCTGGTTTGTAGAGTTTTGAAGTGTATTCCAAAAGCTTAGTAAGAGTGATTGAAGAAGACATTCAGTGTCCACTTCTGGCCTTGACATATGTGGACACGTGCTCATAATATGTACACACAAAGACATTTATTTAAATGAACACAGGCGACTGTAATCTACAAAGTATTTTACCCTTTCTCCCACACAGTAATAGCTCAGAAATCTTACCATATTTGCATGTGTAGAAGAATAGATTTTTTGTTGTTTTGTTTTGTTTTTCTGTGTAGCCTTGGCTAACCTCGAACTTTTTCTATTGACCAGGCTGGCCTCAGACTTATAAAGATCCATCTGCCTCTGCCTCTGAATAAAGGTGTGGGATTAAAGGATGCACTGCCACCCAGCAGGATACTCTTTAAAATTACATTTTATTTACTTATTTCCTAACACCCCCCACCGTGTTTGTGTTTGTGTGTGTGTGCGCGCACTCACACGCGCGTGTGCCAAAGGCGGTCAGAGGACAACTTGCTGGGGTTGGTTTTCTGCTTCAACTGTCTGATCCCAGGGGTTGAACACAGGTCATCAGGCTTGACATCAAGCTCTTTTACCTGCTGAGCCATCTTGCTGGCCCTTGGTTAGTTTTGTTTTGTTTTTTGTTTTTTTGCTTATAGCCTATTCTGTCAGACATTCAAATAACGACACTGGCTTTTTTCCTGGTCTCGTCTACTTAGAAAGCTTATTTCCACATGAGGCAATGAAAGAGATGTTGAGTGTCCACCAGCCTTATGTGTTATGAATGTGTCAAACTTTTACCCCACCACTCTTGCAAGTGAGGACCGTTTGGTTCCCCCCCCCGCCCCCCATCACTGCAAAAGTTTTATGAAAACAGTTCCTAAGATCCTGGTGACATTTTACAAAGAAGTTCACAGCAGCGCAGTTGCTAGACACGGTGTAACAAAGCTGCAGGGATATTGCTAAATCGCCCCCCAGAAACCTGGCGGGGTTTTCACTGTGATGCAGGTCCTAGCAGCAACACTATTTGCACAGGCTCCTTTTGCCATTACTAGGTAGCATCAGTATTTCAACTTTTTTTTTTTTTTTTTTACCACTGGGGAAGAATGGTGTCTTGTATAGATTTTCATTTATTTAATTACAATTTTTAAGGCTTAAAAAAAAATCTTTGCAGGAATTCATTTCAAACCTCTTTTGAATTAATGTAGGTTATAAAACTTTCTATATATTGCATTTATTTAAATCACTGGGGGGTGGGGGGAGGGAAGCAGCTTTCCTGCCACTAACTCGGTAGTTCTCCATCCTGGCTGCATATGGAAACACCTGGAGTGACTTTTAAAAATACCTTTGCCTGGGCCTCGTCCCAGACCAATTAAGTCAGAATCTCTCTGGTGGGGCTTGGCCTTGATCGTTTCTAAAAGCTCCTTAGGTGAGCCACAGATGCAGCCAAGACTGAGAAGTGCTGTTTCGAGTGCATTATACGGGATATTATGAGCACTACGCTCAAAAGGCTCAGGGCTCCAGTCTCAGATAGGAGCCAGTGAATGTGTAAGCACGCAACATCTTTTGAGGGGCTTTAAAAAAAAACAAATACAAGGGTCTAACACAGCGGTTCTCAACCTTCTTAATGCTGCGACCCTTTAATACAGTCTCTCATGTTGTGGTGACCCCACCCCTGACCATGAAATTACTTTGTTGCTACTTCATAACTGTAATTTTGCCACTGTTATGGATCATGATGTAAATATCTGATCTGTGACCCCCGGGAAAAGGTTGTTCAATGCCACTCCCCACCCCTGAGAGGGTTGTGGCCCACAGGTTGAAAACTGCTGGTCTAAAACATTTTTTTGGTGCTAAGCTCATAGCCCCCCTTGCTTACCTACCCACCGTCTTCCTCCTCTGCTCTACGCCTGCCAACATTTCAGTGAGAAATCAGAAACTCACACTTTACAAGTTAATAACTGATGTGTCCAAACTAAAGAAAGTTAGTAGCAGAACCCTGCTTCATCTTTTTATGATCAAAGGTCTAAGCGCCTTTTCTGGCAGGCTATGACTGTAATTGGTTCATCATCTCGTAGACAAAGGGGAAAAAAAACCTGCAGATCATCAACGAGGAAAACCACTGCCACTGTGCAAAGGAGGTCCTTTAAAGTTGGCCTGTCATTCTTCAGCTTCCCTAGCTCCTGGGACAATTGTGTCAAGAGCTTTCATCTTCTTCACTGGAGCTAAAGCACGGCGGCTTCTCCCGCCAACTCAGTGCAGACCTAATTGAGGAAAAGGAGCCGAGAAATGATCCAGCTTATTGATTCAATTTGAATTTTCCATGATATCAGAAAGAGGTGACATAAAAAATCACCGCCACAAACGTATTAGAGGATTTCTGACTAAATTTGCATTCTTTTCTTCTTTTTAAAGATTATATTGGCAAATATTTACATGTTCAAAATTTAATACCTAATAACTGCATATATTTGTGGTGTGATGGTTTGATACAGGCATACAATGTAGACTGACCAAATCAGGCTCATTAGCGTTTTCTTTGCTCAAATATCTGTCGTTATTATTTCATTCATTTGGAGAGCTTTGAACTCCCTATTTCTGATTCTCTATAGATGCATAGTAAGTCATTGTAAGTTACTGCCAGAAAGTATTTGTAAAACACTTTTTAGTTTTAAAAAGCAATGGTAATGTGAGTGAGGAAATAATCATCAGTCTGATAATTCAATTATTTCTGATTTCCCAACTCATGTGGTTTATCTCATTCCAACCGGTCTCTCAAGGAAGATTTTTTTTTTTTTCAAGAAAAAGTTGCTGATGAGTCTCAAAATGTTCAAATTGTTCGAAGTGGCCAAGTCGCAGAACCAGCCATGATTCCCACAGACAGACGAGAGAATAAAGAATGTGTTTTATATACGCATGTACTGTTATGCAGCTATGAAAATAATGGAGTCACATCACCCACAGGCCAATGGGTGGAAGCGAAGACCATCACGCCACCCAAACACAATTAGACTCAGAACGGACAAGTGTTGCATGCACTTCTTCTTCTCTGGGGAACCTGGATCTTAAAACAAGGGCACGAAGCTAGAAGGGGACTATCTGGGGAGAGGAGGGGGAACAGAGCGAGAAAAAGAGATGGTAATGAAATGATTACAAGGTGCGATATACACAGTCAGGATGATATCACAGTGAAGTCTGTGAGGTTTTTTGTCAACTTCCTAGACATCTCTTTTATCTTCCTAGACATATCTAGGAGTAGGGAATCTTTCTTTTCTTTAAAAAATTAATTTTTTTATTAATTACAATTTATTCACTTTGTATACCAGCTGTAGCCCTCTCCCTCATCCCCTCCCAATCTCACCCTCCCTCCTTCATCTCCTCCCATGCCCCTCCACCAGTCCACTGATAAAAGAGGTCTTCCTCCCCTTCCATCTGACCCTAGTCTATCAGGTCTCATTAGGACTGGCTACATTGTCTTCCTCTGTGGCCTGGTAAGGCTGATACCCCCTCAGGAAGAGGTAATCAAAGAACCAGCCACTGAGTTCATGTCAGAGACATTCCCTGTTCCCATTACTAGGAAACCCACTTGGAGTCTGAGCTGCCATGGGTTACATCTGAGCAGGAGTTCTAGGTGATCTCCATGCATGGTCTTTGGTTGGAGTATCAGTCTCAGAAAAGACCCCTGTGCCCAGATTTTTAGGTTCTGTTGCTCTCCTTGTGGAGCTCCTGTCCCCTCCAGGTCTTTCTGTCTCCCCCTTCTTTCCTAAGATTCCCTGCACTCTGCCCAGAATGGGGAATCTTAATTGAGAATACACCTCCATCACACTGACTTGCAGGCCAGACTGTAGGGTACGGTCTTAATGATTGCTGTGGTGGGGTTTAGCTCACTGTGGGTAATGGCATCCTCGGGGGGTGTGTATATGGGGGGGGGTTCCTTGGTGCTATAAGAAAGCAGGCTGAGCAAGCCATGGGAACTGGTTTTTGCTTCAGACCCTGACTCTAGATTTCTACCTTAAGCTCCTACACTGACTCCCATGGATGATGGACCACAAACTGTAAGACAAAATAAACTCTTCCTTCTCTAAGTTGCTTTCTGTCATGGTGTTTTATCACAGCAGGAGAAACCCTAGCTAAGATCAAAGTCCATTACTTTGTATAATTAATATATGCTCAGCTTAAAAAGCCGTCACCAGGGAATAATTACAACATGGAAACCACACAAAAATATGCTGAAGAAGTAAACACTGAAAAGTCCACACGAATTAATATGCCAGCAACGGAACCTGTGAAAGGGAACATTTGCAACATCAGCTCTTTCTCTAATCACGTTGTTGGCAGCATCACTTGGACATGTAAGATGCACGAATTAAAACCGTACAACTCAATGAGGCTTTGAAGCCATGTGCTCTCCTGAAGTTATTGCAAGCAAGTCGTCCGTTGTTGTGGTCCTTGTTCCGTGGCATCTGCTTTCTGACTTGAATGGTCCGTATTTTCCTTCTGTGTGAATGGGGTCACGTAACAGAAACACGTGTGTAGCCCCTTTTTGCTCAGCGTGACGCCCACGACTGCATGCAGGTTACGGCCCATGCCAGCCCCTGTTCCTTTTTCTTGCACACAAGAAAAAGTGTGTATATAACCCATTCGTCTGATGATGGACTCCGGAGTGCTTAGAGGCTGTTAGGAAGGACAAGCTCTGAGTATTCTTGCATACGCGTTTTTGTGGACCTGAAACATTTTTAGGATGTGGATGCTCACGCAGGAGTAGCTTAAAGCCGAATGCACCCATATAGTTGCTTTGACCTGGGGAGAGACTCTAGAAAACTCAGCCACTATGGTTTCCCACGGTAGATGAGGCGGCTCTTGCCCACTGCCTTGTCTCTGTCCTCAGACAAACACAACAACTTTCAGGTTGTACTCAGATAGCGCGCTGAGTACCACAAGTCAGGACCTAACACGTTCGCAGCAATGTAAGTCTTTAACTGGTTCTCTTTCAGAGTGGCTAAAACATCCCACCATGCCTGCCTATCCTGCCATATGAATTATGACGGGCTAATGCTTCTACCTATGACTTGAGATCTTGTCCTAAGTAGGAATGGTTCATAAGCCAAGAGTTGGCATTCCTGCGTTGAGGGGGTATCAGCACCCCACATTCACACTGCAGGCTTTACAGTAGCAAAGAACGGGAATTGGTTTAAGAGTCTGTCGGTGGATGAATGAACGAGGAAGCGTGTTCTATATCTACACCGATGGATAGTATTGAGCCTTAAGGGTTAAATGCTGTTGTTTTTCTGCAGTATTATGCTAAGGGAGATAAGATAGGCATAAACAAATTTAACTAACTGATATGGGAAATCTAAAAGCAGTGAACTCACAGAAACAGAGAGTAAAATGATAGTTTCCAGGGACTCACGGGCTGTGGGGAAAGTTGGGGAAACAGTCATCAAAAGGCATAAAGTTTCAGTTTGAGGAGTCAGCTCCAGAGAGTCGTTGTACAACTAAAGTTAGCCTCGGATGAACTGCATTCTCAAAGTTGTTACACTTTTTCTTTTTGCCACAAAGAACTTCCTACCACAAAATTACAACTTTGTGAGGCAATGCAAAAGTCAGTTAGCTTGATTTAGTCATTACCTGTTATTCACATTAAAAAAGGGTGTACAACCTTAATTCATCAACAGAGATACATTTAAAAAAATGTTATTATCACCCTTCCCAACCTGCCTCCCAACCACTCTTGTTGGTTACGCTCTTGCCTTTTCTACGTCTGGCCTGTAAATCACGTGGATGACTTGCCACACAAGGAAATCAGAATCCTTTCTCCTAGCTCTGCAATATAATCCAGCCATGTCATAGATAGCCTCTCTGTCATTTTTACATGCTGTCATCATGTCTTCTGGGTGATTATTTCTGCCCCCCTGTTCCCCTCCTCATCCAACTTTCTTCAAAGCCTTCTCTGACCCTCACTTCCATTGCTATCTTGTGAGCTTCCTCCTCCTCCAACACCCAGAAGCCCTGGTTGGCATGCTCTATGCCCTGCCATTGACTATAGTTAATCCCCTACCCTTGCATAATCTGACTCAGATGTCAATCTCCCAAAAGACATCAATATAAAATGACTGTCTCAGTGTGTTACTGCCATTATGAAATATTGCAGACTAGGTAATAGTTATTTATACTCACAGGCAACATCTTGCTGTATAACACACACTAGCCTAGGCTGGCTTCAAACCCTCCATCTCCCATCTCAGCCCCCAGTACTCAGATTACAAACCTGTGCAACCATACCTGGCCTAGGTAATTTATAATGAACAGAAATGTTCCTTATGTTCAATATATGTTCATATGTTTTCGTTTGTGAGAGTTAGTAATCCAAGATCAAGGTGGCAGCAAGATTGGTTCTGACTCTGGGGTGGTATGTGAAGCCACGTCTTCTTCACACCGTGGGGGGAAGAGGATGGGAGGGGTGTCAAAGTCCTCCTTTAAAACAACATGACTGACACTCCATGAGGGTGGAACCCCGAAGATCTACCCACCACTTACAGGTCTAATGTCTTGATACTGTTACAGTGTTACTCAAGTTCGGTGAGCGTTGGGAGGGACAAACATTCACTGCATAGCAATGAGAAACCCTGTGTATTTCCTTAAACCCTTAACACACTCATGGTTTACTTCGTTTCGTAAGATCTTTTCACTGTTCCATGTTTAGCCAAGCTGAACCAAACCTCGGCCACACATAAGACAGACTCTAGTTTCTAACTTTTAAAGCTCAAATTATATACTATGCCATGCACACGTATGTGAGCATGCACGCGTGCGAGCATGTGTGTGCACAGACATGTGGGCATGCATCATTGCAGCGTACGGAAGTTAGAAGGTAACTCCCAGGAATCTATTCTCTCTTCACCCTGGGATGCAGGGGTCACACTCAGGTCATCAAGTTTGCACAGCAAGTGATTTTTACCTGCTGAGACATCTCACTGGCCCTGTTTCCTCATTTTGAATTTTTAGAACCTGTCTCTAGATAGAAAAATTTAAAAAAGTTCATCAGAAGAGTTTTCAGAAGAACGGGCTGGTGATGGTTCAATCTTTGGAGATCTTTGACGGCCCTGGAGCCTATATCCAGAGAGCAGCAAGCAAGAGGGCCAGAGTTGCTGATACCAACAACTCTTTTTTAGCAGAGTGTATTGAGCCCAAATAGACTTAGAATGCTATTTTTAAAAGCCCTTCATTCTGCGTCTGCTTTATACGGCAGACACTAAAAATGTTAATAAGTAGAAACCGTTCTGATCCCCGGACATGATGAGCTTTCAGTTTCTGGAGCCCCAAGGTGACAGACTGCCATGGAGATGTTTGCATCCTCATAGCATCCAACCCTGAAGAAGACAACATTGGTATTTCAAGGCCTAGCTTGGCATTTAACTGTGTTAAGTCATTCTGTTACATTGGCATCTCTAAAATAGCCTTAGGAATAAATAATTAAAAAAGCAGATTGTACGACATGTCACAGAAGCCTTCATAGAAATGCTTTAAGCCCAAGGGGGAATCAGAGCCTCTGATAATGAGTTCCTCACAGTAGATTTCTTCTCTGCAACTTCATCCAGCTATACTGATATGGGCCAAAGGACCGTAAACAAAGAGATGCTTGGGTCAATGGGGTACCAGCAAGAGAAACACTGCTTGAAACAATGTATCACATGGTGGGGATTTAATCAAGGAAAACAAGAGTTGGCAAACAGACCTGTCCCCAGACCAATTTTACCAACCCATCCTTGCCAGGAAAGCCAGGTGCAGTCTTTACCCACATGGCTTGAGTAAACCATTATAATAATTATAAATAGAAAGCCAAAGTAAGGTATGGGCTCAGTGGAATGAGTTTGGCAGTGCTTCCTAAGGCTAAGGACACTGACACGCTCATGCCCCAGCAGTTGCATCCCGAGGCCCACACCTTGGGGAATCACGTGCTCCAGTGCTCCCATGGACCGGAACGAGAACGCTCAGGGCGTTCTTTGCAGTAGCCTCTAACTGGAAAGAACCGTATGCCTGTTAATAAGAAGACACATACATAAACAGAGATACGGTCTCAGACAACAATCAAACTTAACCACTGCAACAATATGACCAATGCTAAAGAGGCTATAGAGTATGAATGTTAAATTAGGCACCATGGAGTACACAATGTCTAATTGGCTGTAACTGTGGTGTTCAGTGATACATGTTTGTTTGTTTGTTTGTTTGTTTGTTTAAAGGAGCAAAAATAGGAGAGATAGATTTTAGGTCCCTTAACAAAATTATTTCCACTTTCGTGCTGCCAAGACAACTAAACAATTAATGGTTTGTTTTTTCTCTTTTTAAATCTACACATGAACGTTCTTAAAGGCGAGCCATCACTCTCCAAAACTTCTACTTGAGAAAAATCTATTCAGTCCTGTTCTCTAAACAAAGTCATGGCACAAGTGAACAGGAGAGAATTAAAATACAGAAATCTGTGTGTTTGTCTTTTAATGAAATCACTCCCTTTGATCTCAAAGGAGAAAAATAGAAACAATTTCTGGAAGTCATCACTTGAAAGCTGTCCAAGGATTTCCATTTCTGGATGGTTGCAGGGACCAGGAGGTCTCTTGTGTGCTCTTTTCCTTTTAGCTGATCATCTCCAATTATTCCCTCTCTCAGTGTCTGACCTTCTTCTGGTAGACCACAAGCATGAAGTGTGCACGGATCATTGATCTACCCACAGGCCTGAGAGATGAATTCTCAGGGCCCCCACAGGGCTAGTATCTTGGCAAGTGCCCCTGGCAACACTGAGACCCTGTTTCCTTTTTCCATTATTAAATCGAGGTCATAACCATCATCTTCTTCTTTGCTGTCTCAGCACACAGACTCATTATTTCAAGGCCAAGAAATGACTTTGTTTAAAAATGCCTACATCCAGGAGTAAACTTTCTTACATTAGTGATAGTGTTTATTTTCTATCGTACTAGGTCACTGGGACCATTTTAATATACTCTGGGCATAATGTACTCTGAGCATACGCTCCCTTACACCCAATGGCTCTCCCACTTCTCCCCTCTCCCTTCCCTTTTGACCCTGGATGCTTTCGCTTCCATCCCATGTCATATGTACACAAATAATTTTATTTATCTCTAAAAATTCTAGGACACACAAATGGATTTGTTTTAAGAATTTTTAATCTTTTTTATTAATTAATTCAATTTACATCTCAGCCATAGGCCCTTCCCTCTTCTCTTCCCAGTCCCTCTCTTTCATCACATGCCCTCTGCCCTATTCCTGAGAATAGGGAGCCCCCTTACCCAGACACCCCAGCTCATCTATTCACATGAGGACTAAGTTCCTCTTCCTCCCGTGTGGCCTGGTAGGGAAGTTCCATGGGGGGGGAGGTGATCAAAAAGCAGGCAACATAGTCCATGTCGGAGACCCCCCCCACTCCCTTAACTAGTGGGCTGACATGAAGCCTAAGATGCCCATTGGACTTATCTTCTTGGGGTCTGTGCATTATAAGTATGTCTATCCTATAATCTATAACTAAAATCTGCTTATAAGTGAGTATATACCATGTATGTCTTTCTGGATCTGTGTTACCTCACTCAGGATGATCTTTTCTAGTTCGATCCATTTGCCTGCAAATTTCATGATTTCCTTGTTTTTAATGGCTGAGTAGTATTCCATTGTGTAAATGCACTGCAGTTTCTTTATCCATTCCACGATTGAGGGACATCTAGGCTGTATCCAGTTTCTGGCTATTACAAATAAAGCTGCGATGAACATAGTTGAGCCACGGACTCTTCAATGTCCGTGTTGTACGGTGGAGCATCCTCTGGGTGTATGTCCAGGAGTAGCATAGCTGGGTGTAAGCATAAGGTTGTTGTGTAATTAAATGCTAATTTCCGAATTCCCCCATATCAGGCTGCAAGCCTTGTTTTGAAAATCTCCCGTCTCAATGTTATATAGACTCTGCTCCCCAATGATTCCCTGATATGTCAATAAACAGCTTATAGCCAAAGTGATTACGGAAGAGAATAGGGCTGGACATCCTGCCAGCCAGAGGAGGAGGAGTTAGAGGAGAGGAAGTAGGGGATTCAGCCATGGGGAGAGGTCCAGGTGACACCAGGAGAGGAGCTCATCAGGAAAGCTACAAAGTGCAAGTATCCGGGGATGTATGCTGGGAGGAAACCAGAGTAACCTGGAGGGTTAAGAATAGAGCAATAACTGCTCAGTTCTTGTGTTGTGAAACTTATTATAAACAAATATAAAGAGTCTCAATTATTTATATGATAGCCTAGTTAAGAGTGAAACTAAGGAAACACAGTTAATAAAATAACTGTAACAGCTGGGTCTTGAGGTATGGCTATTCCCATTTTTCTGAGAAAGTGCCAGATTGATTCCCAAAATTGTATAAGTTTGCACTCCCACCAGCAATGGAGGAGTGTTCCCCTTTCTCCACAGCCTTGTGAACATGTGCTGACACTTGAGCTTTTGATTTTAGCTATTCTGACAGGTTAAGATGGAATCTCAGAGTCATTTTGATTTGCATTTCCCTGATGACTAAGGCTGTTGTGCATTTCTTTAAGTGTTTCTTCCATCATTGGAGATTCTTCTGTTGAGAATTCTCTGTTTAGCTCTGTACCTCATTTTTTAATTGGATTATTTGGCTTGCTGGTGTTCAATTTCTTGAGTTCTTTATATATTCTGGATAATAGCCCTTTGTTAGATATAGGATTGGTGAAGATCTTTTTCCAATCTGTGGACTGCCATTTCATTCTGTTGATAGTGTCCTTTGCTTTACAGAAGTTTTCAGTTTCAAGAGGTCCCATTTATTAATTGTAGATCTTAGAGCTTGAGCTGTTGGTGTTCTGTTCGGGAAGTTGTCTCCTATGTCAATGAGTTCAAGGCTTTTACCCACTTTTTCCTCTGGCAAATTTAGTGTATCCAGTTTTATGCTGAGGTCTTTGATTCACTTGGACTTGAGCTTTGTGCAGAGTAGTCAACATGGATCTATTTGCATTTTTCCACATGTAGACATCCAGTTAGACCAGCACCATTTGTTGAAAATGCTGTCTTTTTTCCATTGTATGGTTTGGCTCCTTTGTCAAAATCAGGTGTGCATAGGTGCGTCTTCTGGGTCTTCAATTTGATATCATTGATCAACCAGCCAATTTCTATGCCAGTACGATGCAGTTTTTATCACTATTGCTATGTAGTATAGCTTGAAGTCAGGTATGGAGATGGCTCCAGAAGTTCTGAAATTATATAGCATTGTTTTAGCTATTCTGGGTTTTGTTTTGTTTTGTTTTTCCATATGAAGTTTAGAATTGTTCTTTCAAGGTCTGGGAAAAACGGTGTTGGTATTTTGAGGGGAATTGCACTGAGTCTGTAGGTTGGCTTTTTGTTGTTATTGTTGTTGTTGTTGTTAGTTTGGCTAGGGGTTTTGTCTATCTTGCTGATTTTCTCAAAGAATCAACTCTTGGTTTTGTTGATTCTTTGTATTGCTCTCTTTGTTTCTAATTTATTGATTTTAGCCCTGAGTTTGATTATTTCCTGCCATCTACTCCGTTTGGGTGTATTGACGACCTCTTCTTCTTCTTCTTCTTCTTCTTCTTCTTCTTCTTCTTCTTCTTCTTCTTCTTCTTCTTCTTCTTCTCCTAAAGCTTTCCAGTGATCTGATCTGTTAAGTTGCTGATATGAGGTCTCTCCAATTGCTTTATGAAGGCATTTAGTACTATGAACTTTCCTCTTAGCACTGCTTTCATGGTGTCTCATAAGTTTGGATAAGTTGTGCCTTCATTTTCATTGAAATCTAGGAAGTCTTTAGTTTGTTTTTTTATTTCTTTCCTCACCGAGTGATCATTGAGCAGGGAGGTGTTCATTTTCCATGAGTGTGTAAGCTTTTTGTTTTTTCTGTTGTTGTTGAGGTCTAGCTTTAATCTGTGGTGATCTGATAAAGAACAATGGGTTAATTCAGTTTTCATGTATTGTTGAGGCTTGGTTTATGACCAATTATATGGTCAATTTTGGAGAAGGTTCCATTGGTTCTTTTGTGTTTGGATGAAAAGTTTTGTAGACATCTATTAGGTCCCCTTGATTCATGACCTCTGTTGGCTTCATTGTTCTTGGATCTTGGAGCCTAAAATCTTCTTTTCCATCTATTCTTCTTACTCTTAAGTTTTGTCTTTTCACAGTGTCCTTGATTTCTTGTATGTTTTGTGTGAGGAATATTTCCACTTTAATATTTTTTGAGAGATTTACCAATTTTTTCAATTGTATGTTCAATGCTTGGCATTCCTTCCTCCCATCTCTTGCATTCTGGTGGTGATGTTTACCTCTGTGGTTCCTGATCTCTTCTCTAAGTTTTTCATCTCCAGGGTTTTCTCAATTTGTGTTTTCTTTATTGATTCTAATTCTGTTTTCAGGTATTGAACAGTTTTTTTTTCACTTTTGTTTGTGGTTTCCTGTTTGTTCGTAATGGTTTCTATTTGTTTGTTTTTTTTTTTCCTTTATTTTTTTGAGAAATTTATTGTTTTCTCTTTATATGCCTCTAATAATTGCATAAGCATACACTTAAAGTCATTTTCCTTTTTTCAGCTGCATTAGAATAGCCATTGTTCTTGGGGGGGGGGTATGGTAGAGCCATGATGTCCTGGTTTCTGTTGATTGTATTCTTGCACTAGCCTGTAGCCATCTGGTTGTTTGTAGCTTGGCTGTTTGCTCCTGGAACCTGCACCGAAGACTGGATCTTCCCATTTCTGGAGTCTGGGATAGTTTTCAGGATGGTTAGAGTGGTCCAGGGGAAGATGAATGAGTCCTGCCATTTAGGATACAGTCATGCTAGGGTGTGTCTTTTGGAAGGCAGGGCGGGAGTGTGAGTGCCTTGAAGGGAAGTGGCACAGGTACAGGTGCCTTGAAGGGCAGGAGTGTGGACGCTGGTGCCTGGGAGGGCAGGGGCATGGTGCGAGTACCTTGAGGGGGGGGGTGCAGGTGTGGGTGTCTTGAAGGGTGGTTACATGAACCTCAGGTGGCAGCTGGGGGAGGGGCATCCTCCTCACATAGCAGCTGTGGGGGATCCCCTCAGAAGGCAGCTGAGCTGCAGCTTACAGGCCTCAGATTCGTCTGGGCTCTGCCATCTTGGATTCAGGATTCTGTATGATTTTATTGTCCACCTGGTCTTCACAGGGGGACCGGTAGAAACATGGTTTGGAGGTTGAGATGCTGTCCCAGGAATCCAGATGCTGCCCTGAGAGGTGAGGTGAGGGGATCCTATGTCTGGCTGCTGGAGCAGAGGGTCCCTGGAACTGGGAACCTGTACTCGATCAAGTATGTGGAAAGGGCAGGGGCTCACAGTTTGTGCCTCCTGGACCTGGAAGATGGCCACGTGGGGGGCCTAGATCTGATTGTTCCCAATTCCTGGGGTGTCCCGTCCAGTCTGGGAAGCACCAAAGTCGATGTTTTGGATCCAGCTACCTGTTTACTCCCGGTTTTGCAGTCTCTGATCTTCTGCCCCTTAGATGTGGTCAACACTGGTTGCTACCATCTTGGAACCTCTCTTGAGAAATAAAAAAAAAAAATGTATATTAAAAAAAATCTTCACTAGCTGTCTTCCCTGTCTTTACAAGTAGCCTTTCGTACGACCATTAGAAAGTGTTAATTATTTTAGCCTCTGGTGGATTCGGGCATCTTTATTCTTTTATATATTATCAAAGTAGCTTTGCTTGCTCTTTTCTTTTCTTCCTAAATGCCCTGGAATTTGGAAGTGTATTTTGTGGGTGAGAGTGAGCAAGACAGAGGGGGCCAAAATAAACATGGAGATTCACGTTGTGTAGGTGGCTGCTCTTTGAACTTGAAAGCTTTTGCAGTGATGCTGTGAGGCCAGGAAATATGTCACTGTCCAACTTAAAATGTGACTTTTGACTCTGAACATCTTGGCCTTGCTCTTTATTTATGCATCAGATAGAAATAGAGAGCCTTGCACCTCATTTCTTTTAAGATAAAAGCTGTCATGTCAGATGGGTAGACATTCAAGGGAAATAAAACCTAGGTACACAGAGTGAATAGAAAGAATTACCACCACCCCAATCACCCCTAATACCTTAACACAGAGTTAAAATATTTGATGTATTAAAAAAAAAGAAAGAAAGAAAGCTCATAAGTCAAACATACACAGACCACCTAGAATTTTTTTTTTATTTTTTTGTCTACACTGGTTTTAAATCATGGACATCTTAAAGGATCTAGAGAAAATTATGAGTACTACTTCACCCCAGGAAAATGTACACAAGCAAATAGTTTTACTTACACTATTAGACGATTTGTAGATGCAGTCTTGACCATAAAGGGAGGAGTTACTCCTTCCTTCCCATATTTCTGAATCTATACCTTTTATTGTTTATTTTTATAATCCTCAAGAATTTCCCTTAGCATTTTCTATCATGGCAGCATTATTTGTAACAGCAAACCAACCAAGAGATCCTCCAAAAAGTTCATAAATTAAGAAATGGATTACCAAAGAAGTTATTTTCATACAATAGAATAAGTGAATCAGTCAGGGTACACACAGAAGCACATACTGCACTTAGAATAAGAAGTACCTTGGATTTTTTTCCTCTTTCTTTCTTTTTAAAAAAGTTTTATTTATGTATATGAGTGCTCTATCTGCATATACACCTCATGCCAAAAGAGGGCTTCAGATCACATTAGAGATGGTTGTAAGCCACAATGTGGATGGTCGGAATTGAACTCAGGACCTCTGGAAGAGCAGCCATTGCTCTTAACCACTGAGCCATCTCTCTAGCCCAGCCCGTTGATTTTTGTTCTTGAGATAATAACTAATTCTAGTGCTTTAAGGAGAGAAAGTCTAATATCTAACATTTTAGTGGGATTATTCTGGGTGCTGTGTTGAGGATAGACTTCAAGTAAGCAGAAAAAGGGGAAGGGCAGAAAATGGCAGGAGAATCCAGACAACAAATGGTGTTGTCTTGGACTAAGATGATGGCAGCAAAAATGCTGAGAAGTGATGGCACCCTGGATATACTTTGAAAATACAACTCACAAAATTTGATGGATGTCAGAAAAAAAAAAGGTAGGTACCAGAATGAAGGAAAGATGAGTCATTATTTCTGTTAATAATAATAATAATAATACAATCATATAATAATATTGCAAAAACTGGAAGAATGGTAAAGCTAACAGATTCAGTGGCACAGGGACTGTGGTCAGAATGAAAAGCAGAATGAAGCCTCATAATACAGTTGTCTCCCCTTGTGTCTTGGGGATTCTAGGATTCCTGTTGATGCCTGAAGCCACAGACAGTGCAGATTCTTGTATACATTTTGGTTTTCCTATAAATATCTATACCTGTGATGGAATTTAATTTTTACACCTGATACAACAAGAGGTTCACGACAACAGCCAACAAGGAAATAAAACAGTTATAGCAATATCGTATTGTACTGTATTTTTTTTTCTTATAAAGTGGATCATTTTCACAGTCTCCCTTAAAGCAAACACTCCATGACATCTCTTGGTTATATTTTAATTGCCAGTGTTACTATTCTTATGCTTTGTGAATATAATCACTGATATAATGAACAAATTCATTTGGTAAGTAAGATGGCTACTGAGTAACTAACAGGCAGGTGGCCCATACCATGGAGACATTCGGGCAAAAAGGATTATTCATATCAAGTGGAACTGAGAAGTATAGTGTGTAGATTTCACCAACCTATTCAAATGGCATGCAGTTTCAAAATTACATTTATTTGCTTCTTAAAATTCCCATTTAATATTTTGGAGCCATGGATAACTGAAACAACAATGAAACCACAAATGGAGAACTACTGTCTCTATCCCATGTTCCTGTCCACACCTAAAAACTACAACTTTAGAAATAAAGAACTTATCTTGTAATATAAACTAAACTCTGTTTCTTAATTTCCATATGATTCCTGTAACAGGCCATCCCAGTCTCCTTAGATATCATACAGGGTGTTTGTTATGGGAGATAATGTTTACAAGAGCTTTCTTATTATTGGAACATGAATCCAAATGAGAACATTATTATCACCTCAGTCAGGCAACAATCTGCAAGACTCTCTCCAAGTTTATTTTTTTTAATTCATTTTTACATCATTGCCAAACCAACTTACTATGACTGCACCACAATTGTGATTGAATCACAATCAATCTGCTATCACAATTTCTCCTTATACGTACAGTGTCTAAAACTGAGCTATGTAGAGCTTTAAGGTTCCGGGTTGCTGGCCTGTGTCCCTAAGAGAAGGGTAGAGTAGACTCTGGAGAAGAGAAGGCCCAGATTCCTCATCTTTTTATAGTTTTATGTGGTGTGATTTCCCAATGGTAATATTTCTTCTACAAAAGAGTTTACCTCCTAAAATGTGCTGGAAAAACAAGACTAGTCAAGTTTATCCCTTCTGTGGGATTTTCTTGTCTCCAAACTGAATTTTATTTTCCCTACCTTTGCAGTATTTACTTTTCTTTCCAGCTGAATCGTGGTCAGAGTAGATTCTTTAGTAATGGTTTTTACTGGCATATGTTTAACTATATGTAACAATAATGTGTATCATGCTAAGATTTTCATACGTGTATATATGCGTTTCAATCACAGACCTGTCCATTATCCTTTCTCCCCACTAACCCCCATCGTTCTACAAGCTCGCTCCCTTTCTACCTTTCTGTGCATACGCATGAGTGCATGTGTGTGTGTGTACACGCACATGTGTGACTCGATTTCATTAGGTTTTTCACAGGAGCATAAACACCTTACCAGTTACTACCACCGAAGATACTATGTCTTCCTCTCCATCACTCTTTAATTGCGTATAGATTCTCAGAGAGTGATGGGCCCCATATGAGCCTTTCCTTGACAGGGCGTCAATGGGACCAATCTTGGGCAGGTAAACTCTGCTGTTATGAGTTCAGTTGCACAGCTGTCATGGCATGCCTGGAGGTCAGCATCGCACACTGCTTCCTCTCTTTCCCCAGCCCTTACTGTCATGCTGGCCTTTCTCCCATGATGTTCCCTGGACCTTGAATGGATTGATATCGATGTTCCATTTGCGGCTGGCTATCCAGCAGTCACCTATTCTCAGTTCTTTGAGAAGCTGTGTATCTATGCAGTCACTTCTTACAGCTACATGGAGGTTTCGCCAAGCAAAGCTGACAGCAGCATGACCTTTCGGGCGCGAGAAGTTATTCAAAGAGCAGTTTGATGGGCACCTCATGTCTACTTAGCTAAACAGAGGCAGTAACTTTCCTCTAGAATCCACGACCTCCTCGTTCACTGGAGTGGGGTTTGACTGAGTTTACAGTGCCAGACCTGAATTTCCTCCCGTGGCGTAACAGCAGATCCAATGAGAAAGAAGATGGTTACTTCCGTAATAGACTTGCTGCTGTTGTCCTAGAGGGCTCATCACTTGCCTGCTTGGTCACTATTGTTGCACAGAGAGTCCATAGCTAAACAAGACCTCCCCTTTCTCCTGGATCCACTCCCTCTTCACTTCCCTACAGAATAAAGCAGGCCTTCCAGGGACATCAACCAAACACGGCATAACATGCTACAGTAAGATCCGGCACATATTCTCACATCAAGGCTAGACAAGCCAGCCCAGTAGGAGGAACAGGGTCTCCCAAGCAGGCTAATGAGTCAGTGGGAACAGTCCCTGTTCCCACTTTTAGTAGTGCCACAAGAGCACGGAGCTACACAACTACACTATAGACGCAGAGGACCTAGGTTAGGCCCTTACAGGCTCCCTGATCTCTGTGAGCCCACTTGAGTCCTGGTCAGTCAATTCTGAGGCCATGTTCTTATGGTGTCCTTATTTTTTTCTGCACTCTTTCCCCCTCTTCTCTGAAGGACTCCCTGAGCCTCACCTAATATGTGGTTGTGGGACTCTGCAGCTGCTCCCATCAGTTGCCATATGAAGTCTCTCTGGTCCCTCTGATGACGATTATGCTAGGCTCTAGCCCCAGCACATCCTGCAGGCATGATAGACTGTAGGTAGGAGGTTTTGTGGCTGGTTTGGAGTCTGTACCCCTTCACTTGAGGCCTTGTCTGGTTACAGAGGATAGCTGATTCAGGCTCCATGTCCCCCATTATTAAGAGCCTTCGCTAGGCCACCCTGAGAGCCTCCTTGGAGTTTTCATTGCACTAGTTTCTGCTCTGCTCCTGAAATGGCCCCAGCTGCACTTTCCTCCCCCAGCATGCTCTCCCTCTATTCTTTCATAAGTGACCCCTCCTGTTCCCATTCCCACTTGCCCGTGAAATCTTGATAGGGTTGATCAAGGTCGCATTTATGCATGATACTGAAAATGCCAGCCTTAAATTATGGTACTATGAGGCCATGAACAACAACTCATATTAAATGTGTGCTCTGGTTTGAATCTAAAACGTTCCTCCAAACAAGTTCACATTTTGCGTGTTTCTTCCCTGAGGGGATGGTTACATCTGGGGAGGCTGTAACCTTTAGGAAGTAGAGGTCACTAAAGATGAGCCTTTGAAAGTTACAGCTGACCCTCGTTCCGACGTGCTGCTTGGTTCTCCTTTATATTGGGAGTCTCAGCCACAGTTTCTGGCCATCATCCACTTTGTCATGCCTTCCTCACCATGACAGTTGGAAACTTTTGAAACCATAAGCTAAAGTAACCCCTTCCAAATCTCTTCACCCTGGTCTTGCCACAGAAGGAGCAAGTACACTTGGTGTGCTGGCTGATTACAATCTTTTTCACCATCTTCTGGAGGGAGGTACCATAGCGGGTCCCATATTTCCCAACGATCCCAATTTTCTTGGTGCATTTAGCCATGATGACAGAACTAAAGTCTGAGCCTGAAGACACCACTGCTATTTTTACTGTTGTTGTCACCTTCATTATTCAGTATTTGGCATGAGCAAAATAGGGCTATAGCCCTACAAAAAGGTAGCTGGAGTAACACAGTATGTGATGTTCTTTTAATGGATTCCTCACATGCTTTACCTATCTCTCTACACCTGGTTAGTTCTTTCAAATCATTTGTCACGGTTGTAATTATACATTTCATTTTTTCCCGTTTCTTGTCTTTCTTCTTTCATTTGAGTCTTAAAGTCTACAAAGTTAAGGATGAGATGTTTTATTGAGAACCACATGCCCAATTTCTGGCCCAGTACCCAGCACGGTGGGCATTTAACACAGCATGATAGATGCCAACTAGGAATAGACCAGGCTTCTTCAAAGGCTATAGAGTCAGTGGAAGAAGCTGAAGATGCCTTTTCTGTCCATGTGCCCCAGGCAGAAGAGGGGAAGAATAAGAAGCTGAACTCCCTAGGTACTCTATGTTCTAGCTGTGGGTCAGGAGGACATGCAGCCTGATGTCAGCATCAATAATGGCAGTTGGTTTTAGACACCTAGCTTAAGTGGCTTGGGAGGTCCATGGGAAATGGTGACAGCATGCTGCAGATATCTGGCATCTTCTGGTCAACACACCAACAGATCAGACACACCCATTTTCTCGATGCCCTTAGGCAAGCCTCCCAAATTCTTTCTTAAATACCCTGTTGCCTTTTCGTACCCAGGGAATGCAGTATAATCTTGACTGTGGACATTCCTAAACACTACCATGTTTATGAGAGAGTGATTTTGAGCTATAGCTGGGAGACATATGAGTAATAACTATACTTTATGGGATCTGGGTTCTTAACCAACTGGGCAGTATCAAAGAGCCAACTGTAGCACAGCACGGCATGCATCTGCCTTGTTACATACAAGAGGGGATTAAAGAAGTTGGCAAACCTTGTCTTTTCTTTCTTATCTAGGGATCTGCAGGACTCTGATGTAACAGCTAGATATTGCTGGGTTTGGAAGATATGAGCCTGCTGAGCCTGAATCTACATTGTTTTCTTTCAGTATGAATTCATAGAACACAACTATCCATTATTTGCATCAAGAGAGAAAAATGCAAGGGAAAATTTCAAAATGGTGGCCTTGACACCTGAGGAGGAAAGGATGAAGGAGTCAGAATGAGAGGTTAGAAGTTATTTATTCTTTGGTATATTTGTCTATTAATAGTACGCCTGAAAAAAATGCCTTCATGAAGATATGAAGTCAGGGAAACAAAGGTTCTTCTATAGCCTGTGCACTTCATATCACCTCAGATGTAAGTGCAAACATCTGTTTTGATGCGTATTATTGCCGGCACCTCATACTCATATGCACATCTATCCTAATGAGTGTATTGTAAGTCCTCAGAGGTAACTGCTCCTTCAATATCTGTGACCGACTATAGTCTCCAAAGATGGTTGCGCCAATACCTCCTATACCACATGCACTTTTAGGACATGGCGTTCTTTCATCAGTAGGTGGGGGTCTGTGTCTCCCCTTCTTAAGCCTGTGTAGAACTTTGACTACTTTGACTGAAAGAGTATGACAGAAATGATTCCTGGATTCCAAGACTAGGTCACAAAATCATATCTTCTTCACTAGGACACTCTTCTCTCTCTTCTCTCTCTCCTCTCTCTCCTCTCTCTCTCTCTCTCTCTCTCTCTCTCTCTCTCTCTCTCAGAGACTCCACAGCAAAGCCCAAGTATAAGTGAAGAAACCGCTTGGCAAGGAATTGAGAACTAAGCCCCACAGGCCTAGCTGAGTTCCCGCCTGGTAGGCATTGACCTGGCTGTTGTGTGAATGGGTGTTAATAAACTTTCAATCACGATAGTAAAATACCAAATATAATGAATTTACTAAAAAAAAAAAAAAGATTCATTTTGGCTCACAGTTGTGGAGATTCCAGTCCACGACTGACTGGGCCCATCAGTTTGGGCCTGTGGTAAGATGGTAACATCTGAAGGGTCAAAACTGGTTCTGTCCTAAATCAAGGAAGAAAAGAAAAGAAAAAAGGAGAAAGAGTCAGTTATCCCCCTTTGGGACATATGTGCAATGACCTGATAGCTTCCCAGCAGGCTCCTCCTCCCAATAATATCATTCCAGAGATCAAGCTGTTAATGCATACTTGGTTCATTCAGCATATTAACCATGGCAGGGGCTACCTAGGAAGTATGTCAACCATCCTGTTCTTTTTAGGACAGCACAGCTCATGCTACATAAAGAGGACACAATACATCCCTCCCAAACTCCGCCCAAACTTCAGATTTGAGAATAAACTAAACGAGTACTATTTTAAGCCAACACGTCTTTGTGGCAGTTTCCTGTTGTGCTGGCTAGTTGGGTTTTGTTGTTGTTGTTGTTTTGTTTTTTTTTTCTCTTGGGAATAGGGACTATCAATTGAGAAGATACCTCCAAAAGATTGGTCTGTAGGCAAGTCTGTAGTTCATTTTCTCAATTAGTGATTGATACGTGAGGGTCCCGGACACCGTGGGTGGTACAACCCCTGGTTCTAGGTGCTGTAAAAAAGCAGGCTGATGAGCAAGCCACGAGGGAATAAGCCAGTAAGCAGCGTTCTTCTGTGACCTCTGCTTCGGTTCCTACCTCCAGGTTCTTGCCTTGAGTTCCTGAACTGACTTACCTGCGTTATGAACTACACGTTACAAGACAGAATTAACCCAGTCATCCCCAAGTTGCTTTTGGTCATGGTGTTTTATCATAGTAATAGAAACCCTAAGACATCTATGCAGAAATATATGAGACATAATATCAATGGAAGTCTTAGAGGCAGTAGCATCATAGAAGCAGTAATGCATCTTGGTGAATTAGATGAATGAACTTGAGTGTGGCTAATCAAGGCTCTTCTGTCCATAAAACAGACCCACTACTGTGTGAATTTCTATAACCAGCATGCTAGCTTCAGCTCCAACTTTCAATAATAAAAGAAAAGGGGGGGGGAACCACTGCAATTAGGTCTATACCTAGAAACCTTGTAAAAGGGATTTCACTCTGCTAGGGATAATGGACGAGGTGTAGAATGTCAGGCCTGAGCTTAAAATGACTGTAAATCTTTCGGAGTGTCACAATGGGTATGAAATCTCCTTCTTCAACTATCTCCCTTCCAGTTGCCAAATCCCGTCAGACAGTTGGATCAAAGCTATCTGTAATGTTCTACTTGTGGCTTTTCTACGTAGGCTGTCATTTGTGCCTCTCTCCCCCTTGCTTTTCATGTGCCCTTTTAGGCCCTGGAGGCTTTTATGGATCAAAACAGTCACAGAAATAGACTTTAAAAGCATCTCTAGAAATGGATTGGAAATGACGCGATGGGCCATTACAACAGGGATGATTTGGAGAGCTCACTGGGACTCCCAGGAGCAGCCCAGGTTCACCCCTCTGCAAAAACCAGAGCCTTTGGGGGAGGTGTGGAGAAACTGGGGAGAGGGCAATCCATACTGAAGTGTGCCTCTGCATTACAGCTGAGCCATGCTGAGCCTTCCTGTCGTAATTCTGACACAACTGTGCAGCTGAGGCCTCCACCTGCCTGCTCTTCCTACTTAAACCATCATTGTGACCTGCTGTTCTGTCCAAGTAATTTTCAAATTCTCCTTAGTAATTACCTACAGAAAGTCCTCTCCCTGCTAGCATACACATAATACATATGCATATACATGAACAAAACACAACCATAGGTTGGAACTTTCTGGTAAACTTTGAGTGTATATGTGTATGGATGTGTATGTACATGTGTGTGTGTACATGAATACAAGGGCCAGAGGTTGAAGTCAGGTGTCTTCGTCGGTTGCTCTCCGCCTTATTTTCTGAGTCAGAGTTTATCACAGAAGCTGGAGCTTGCCATTTTAGCTAGACTGGCTGGCAAGAGAGTCCCAGGAATTCACCTGTCTCTGCCTCCCCAGTACTGAAATATGAATATCCTGCCATGCCTGGCATGATGGGTTCTGAGGACTGAACGCAGATCCTCGTGTTTTCATAGGAAGCACTTTAACAGTAAAAACTCTTTTTGAGTTTTTGAACTTAGCTGTTCTGATGTGTGTAAGATGGGATCTCAGAGTAGTTTTGATTTGCATTTCCCTGATGACTACGGATGTTGAACATTTCTGTAAATACTTCTCAGCCATTAGAAATTCCTGTCAAGGACTCTCTGTTTTAGACCTCTACCACATTTTTAAATTGGATTGTTTGGTTTGTTGATGTCTAGTTTCTTGAGTTCTTTATATATTTTGGATGTCAGTCCTCTGTCATACGTGGAATTGTTAAAAAATATTTTCCTAATCTGTACACTGCTGTTTTGTCCTTTTGATGGTGTCCTTGCCTTACAGAAGTTTTTTTAAATTTCATGAGGTCTCACTTATTAATTGTTGATTTTAGTGCCTGAGCTGTTGCTGTTCTGTTCAGGAAGTTGTCTTTTGTGCCAATGCATTCAAGGCTATACGGTACTTCCTCTTCTACCAGATTTAGTGTATCTGGTTTTATGTTGAGGTCTTTGATCCATTTTGACTTGAGTTTTATGCAGGGGGATATATACAGCTCTATTTGCATTCTTTTACGTGCAGATATCCAAAACTCAAGTGACATCTCATGCTGGTGAGAATGTGGAGCAAGGGAAACACTCCTTCATTGCTGGTGTGAGTGCAAACTTGTACAACCACTTTGGAAATCAATTTGCTGCTCTCTCAGAAAACTGGGAATAGTTCTACCTCAAGACTCACTTATACCACTCCTGGGCATATATGCAAAAGATGCTCCACCATATAACAAGGACATTTGCTCAAATATGTTCATAGGAATTTTATTCATAATAACTAGAAACTAGAAGCAATCTAGTGTCCCTCAACCGACGAATGGATAAAGAAAATGCGAAACATTTACACAATGGAGTATTACTCAGCCATAAAAAATCAATGGCATCATGAATTTTTCAGGCAGATGGATGGGACTGGAAAAGATTATCCTGAGTGAGGCAACCCAGACCCAGAAAGACAAACGTGGTATGTCCTAACTTATACATGGACACTAGCCATAAAGTACAGGGTAACCATGCTACAAACCACAAACCCAAAGAAGCCAAATAGCAAGAAAGGTCCAAGAGAGGATGCTTGAATCTCACAGAGAAGGGGAAATAGATTAGGCATAGGGGCGGGGGATGGAGGGAGGGGACTGGGTGGAAAAGGAGGTGGGGATGGGAACAGGAGGGATGAGGTGGGGGGGTGAAAGGGGAAGTACTAGGAAAGACAACTAGGTTGAGGGGGCCATGGAAACTCCTAGGAATCTATGAGGATGACCCTCCTAGCAATGGGGGATATGGAGCCTGAGCTGGCCATCTCCTATAACCAGGCAAGACTTCCAATGGAGGGATTGGAATGCCAACCCAGCCAACCTTAGATCCACAGTTTGTCCTGCCTATAAGATATGCAAGAATAAAACATGGAACAGAATTTGAAGAAAGGGCCAACCAATGACTGGCTCGGCTTGAGACCCATGCCATGAGAGAGAGCCCTCTCCTGACACTATTAATGATATTCTGCTATACTTGCAGACAGGAGCTGAGCATAACTGTCATCAAAGAGACTTCACCCAGCAACTAACGGAAACTGAGGCAGAGACACACAACCAAACATTAAGTGGAGCTTGGGGAATCCTGTGGAAGAGGAGAGAGGAAGGGTTAAAGAAGCCAGAGGGGTCAGAGACACCACAAGAAAACCTACAGAATCAACTAACCCGGGCCCATAGGGACCCATAGAGGCTGACTGTCAACTTAAGAGCATGCATGGGACAGACCTGGGCCTTCTGCTCATACGTAACAGTTGTGCAGCTGGATCTTCATGTTGAACTCCTAAAGTAGGAGCAGGGACTGTCTCTGACTCTGTTGCCTGCCTTTGAATCCCTTTCCCCTAACCAGGTTGCCTTGTCTAGCCTCAATAGGAGAAGATGTGCCTAGTCTCCCTACAACTTGATATGCCAAGTCAGGTTGATATCCATGGGAGGCCTCCCCTTTTCTGAGAAGGGGAAGAGGGGTGGATGCTGAAGGTGAGGGGGAGGCCTGAGAGGAGAGGAGGGAGGGGAAGCTGTGATCAGGATATAAAGTAAATAAATAACTTACTTAATACAAAAGAAAAAAAACACTAAAACTCCAGCACATTCACAAACTTTAAAAAGTGTGAGACACATATAAAAATGTGTACCTATGCAATCCCACAGAAGGATACAACCACATAACCGTATCTGATACCCTGAGTAGCATTTCCAGTGCCCTATAAGCTCCCACAAAGCCCCTTCCAGTCACACTCGACCTGTTCTGCAACATGAGTCGTCAACACTCTATAGAGTAGAATTTCATGCCCAGAATTGTGTCTTCTCAAATTACCCTCCAGCCACGTTCAAGGTTGCAGAGAGCCCTTGTGCCATCGTGAGGACTTTCTTAAATTCTGTGGAGCATGATTGTTAAGAAAAAACAAAAAAATGGATCGTCAGGTCTGAAGGCGACCTCAAGATAGAGCGCCACTCAAATTCAATAGAAAGAAAACTGTGGTCCAGGGAGACTAACTGGATTGCCCTTGATCACAAAAATAGGCACCGAGGCTCAGGCTCTTAACTTTCTGCTTCCTAGCAATGTCCGCCTGTCTAACTCATCTATGGAAGGAAGAACAGAAAAACCAACTGCCTTACACAAGACGTTATCCTCAGGAGAAGAAGGTAAACCAGCCATATGCCCCAGTAGGGTCCACCCCTTCCCTCTGAGTCTCAAAGAGTTTCTAAGGGCAGTTTGACAGAGCTTCCTTTTCTCACTTGTGTATTTGCTCTCTCATGGATTCAGTCCCCTGCATTTCCCGAGTGTCCATAGAACATCAATTGTGTTCTTGGTATTCTTCTATTTTCTGGAGGTACATACAACAATACATAGAAATATAGCATGGCAAGAAGGCTCAGCGGGTAAAAACAAATGCTGCCAAGCTGGATGACTTGAGTTCGTTTCCTCGGGACACACACTGTAGGAAGAGGGAACTGGCTCCCACAAGTTGTCCTCTGACCTCTTCATGGGGTGTGTACATGTGCACATCCCAACGACAAGCAAAAGTAAATAAATTAATAATTGTTTGAAGGAAAACCCATGTACTTATCTAACGTATATTTTAATAAAGTTAAGAAATAAGACAAATCAGAAGCTGTATATTGAAGGAGATGGTGGCTGGAGTAAAAGAACACAAGTGGCCAGGCAAGCTAGGGTCTCACTGAGGTGTCTTGATTTGACTACTGTAGTAGTCAGGGCTCCCTAGAGGAAGAACAGTAGAATATAAACTTTGGAAGATTCCTTGGATTGGCTTACATGGTATGAGCCAGGTAGCCCAACAATGGTTACCTACACACCGGAGACACAGAGACCCAAGGGCTGCTTAGTGCAAGAAGCTCCATATCTCAGCAGCTCCTTGGAGAGTCACATTGAAAGGCCAAAGAAACTGGACTCAGATTGCATCAGATGGTGGTGGCAGCGGCTACAGACCCAGAAAGGCACTACTAGCCCACTCATTCCCACAACCTTCCTCTGGCTTCTTTCCATCACCAACCTCACCAGGCTTAGCGACGCCATCTGTCAGTCAGTACTGGAGATGCCCCCACAGACATATAGAGGCCCTAGACCTCTCTCAGTCCAGTCTAGCTGACAACAAAGAACACAAATGTGAAATGCCCTGCCCCCAACCCCAGGCTCATGTGTTAAAGCCCATGTCCCAGCTGGTGGTGTTACGCTGAGAAGTTCTAGGCACACTGAGAGGTTAGGCTAGGTGGAGAAAGTCGGGTGTCTGAGGATAGGGCCTCAGCATTATTTCTTACTGGTCCCTTCTGCCTCTCTCTGTTTTCTGTCCATTAGGCATATAAACTCCTGTCACAGTGATGGTTTGCTGATGTCCCTGGGTCCAAGAGGACTGAACCCTTTAAAAATATAAACAGAGTAACTGTATCCCCTCTTGAAGTTGCTTCTTTATGGTATCTGGTAACAATGCCGATGAAACTGTCTGGTACAGGTGGCGTAGAATCCAATTCCTAAAGTGGGCAAAGGGGTAAACCATAAAGGTACCTGCGGGGGCGCACCCCGGCAGAGAAGCTAATATGGTTCCAGGTGGCTGGGTCAGTAGAAATGAAGGGGAAAGTAGTAGAAGAGGATGGCGAAGGAGTGTCAGGGTGACATGATGTGTAGTCTTGAGGGCTACTGTCAGAGCTCCTTCTGCTGCGTGTAAACAAGGGGGGGCACTGAGGGTTTGTGTCAAGGAATGCTAATCTGTGAATGATGGCTAAATAGAGTACTCTCTCCACTCCACCGAACTGCTTCTACTGCAGGTAAGGTGGAAGCAGGATTCCTGCTTAGTGTGGAATACAATATCATGGAGGAAATCAATCCTGTTATAACGAAAGCACAAAAATGAAGTGGTTAAATTAGGTTCATTTTGGTCTAAAGGAATCTGGCTACCACAGAATGAGTGGCTCTAAATGTGGTAGTAAAAACAAAGCTGAGATAGTTTACAAGGGCTCGTACACGGAGGGACGTATCTCTTCTCGAATGCGAGGGTTCTGATTACGCCAACAACTGCACAGGGACATGATATCCAGTGACCTTTGAGCTGGTTCATTTATTATCTTCCTGGTCTTGGGAATCCCTGGCTCCTTCACAGACCTGACTTTCGTGCTATGAGAAACCCACACAACGAAGGTAGGTCGAGGCACAGGAGTACCCGCAGACAGTTCCCATAGAACCTAGCTCTTGGTGGTTCCAGTCCAGGCGCAAGATCAAAGGCAGAACTTTGGACCTCTAGGTGTCTTTTCCCTCAGTGTCATCCTTTGTAAACCTACAAGATGGGAGCAGGGCTTAGATTTACCCAATACTAAAAGGACCTCTAGCAATTTCTGTGGAAATTTCTCTAGCAGATAAGGTTAGGCCATGGCTCCAAAGATAATTCACAGAGGAAAAAGACGTCAAGATTGTGTGAACACGCTGGTCTTCCTTTAAAGTATTCAGGGCTGGGACAAAAATAAATGTTGGGAAGTGGGTACCATCCAAGTGATGCTGCTGAGACCTCAGATGTAGGAGACAGTTCCCTATCTCACAGCAAAGGACAGTGACGCAGCTGCAAAGGTGAGCTGGGCAGAGAGGAGCTGGTAGCAGGGGCCCCCATTGGAGGGGAGACGGCAAGACTGATGTGCCCTCTCTGCTGACAAGCAGAATGGCTGGCAGTGGAGATGAGTAAGTGCAAATCTCACCCTGGCTTCTGAAAGGTAGCTTTCCCTCCATCAAAGCAGTGAGGTGAAGCAGACGATACAGGCAGCTGTAATAGGGCCCGGGGGACTTCAACAGAGCTAAACGGAGCCCTTGGATTTGAGGGCAGCTGGAGTTTACCTAATCTACTCTACTTATTTCTGAATTTGGAAGAACAAAAGCAATTTATACTACTTACCCAACAACACCATCAGAAAAAAAAAATCCACATGACTTATTACCATTTATCAAAGGGCTCCTGGACCCCACAGCGAGCTGAATAATTTATATACACTGTTGTAGCTATTTACTACATCTTTTCCAGTGTGTTTGCTGTCTTACACGCTGGCTTCTAAGACTCCTTTCACTTTAAAAGAGCCTCCAGTTACAGAATTGCCCTTATGTGGCCAGAGCATGTCTATCTGGTCTCAAGGGTTTTTTGACAGTGCCTGAGAATTGATAGCCTTTTGGATCAGCCTCTACCTAATGACTTAGAAAGGTGGGAATGTAAAACCCTTAGGAGACTGAATTCCCCCAGTTCCCTCCTGCCTCTGTGATGTTGCTACATTCTTCTTTGAAGAAACCCTGTGGGGTTGAGATAAAGTTACTCCCCAGGCTTGATGTCCCACTCCCAGTTTCCACATTGACTTCATAGTTTACGCCATTGGGTTAGCCTAAAACAGGGTCTTATGTAGTCTCCACTCCCCCACCCCACCCCCATACGGCAGGGAGGATCAACCCCATTTCAGAGACCTGGAAACCTTGGCTTTGAGTGGACATCAGTAGCTAGGATATACCTTGGCTCTCAAACTTGTCCTTTCTCTGTCCTGTTGTACTGATTTAGAGGCACGACTTGTCTTATGCTAATTCCCAAATCTCTTGGCTTGGTGATTGGTCAAGCATGGGTTCATACTGACAATGAGGTAAAGACGGTTTTCATCATCTCATCTTCCCAAGCTACAATGTGGTAGGTTAAAGGTAACCCAGGTTCTTTGACATTCTTCTCACCGAAGGCTGGAATCTTGCTCCTCTCTCCTTGAATCTTGGCTGGCCTACAGCATCTGTGATGGATTTTGGTGGTGTCATCTGTTTTCGCCTCAGTGTTTTGGAATCCTAACCGTCCTAAAAAGCACTCCAGTCCTGCAGGAAGCCCCTGCTAGCCACTGAAGAGTTCATGAGGAGACAGAGATGTCTAGCAGCCTCTAGCCTTTTGAGCCAACCCAGCTGGGGCCTCCACACCACACGACAGAGACCAGTCATTTCTACCAGTCCTTCCCTGAATTCCTGAACCACATAATACATGATCAGAAGCCAAAGATGCTATTTAAATGGCACTACATTTTGGATAGTTTATGTATCGATTGGACACTATGAATACTCAGACACGGACAGGTGCTGGAAGCACCTGAGCTGGTCCATACCCAGTGACACTGGGCATCCTCAGCATTTCCATACCGCTCTTCTACCTGCCTGCTCCCCAAGCTTCCTCACCCTGGCCTTGAACTTGGGGAAAGATGAACTCTAATAGGACCCTTGACTTGAGGCAGGGGACTGCTAATTGGGATCAGCTACTCCAGTATAAACTTGTTCTGGAGTCTATGTCCTCTCAGAAACATCAATCTTTCTTCTTCTTCTTCTTCTTCTTCTTCTTCTTCTTCTTCTTCTTCTTCTTCTTCTTCTTCTTCTTCTTCTTCTTCTTCTTCTTCTTCTAACTTTCTAATTACCCTATAAATTATCTAACTGTTGTGGATGGAACTCTAACGTTGGGTCTCAATGGCACATGCTCTCATTCATACAAAAGGCACCGTGTAGGCACTTCATTCCTTCTTAACTTTGCCATTCCTCCACCTTGGACAGGGCACAGCCTCTCGAGGCTTCCCAGACCAGTTTCTGAAATGGGGTGGTTGACTTACGAAGCATTTTACAGTCTCTCTAGGATAACGACTCGCTCAGAGGGCTGGCTCTCTGTGGACCTGCACAGACTCATGCTGTAAATCACACCACACACACACATTTTACACCTCCTCTGAAGCGCAGGCACCACGCAGAGCGCCCGGTGTTGACCGTTGGCTTGGGACCGAGGCAGATCTGGGCTTTTCATTTACTGCTGGATGACCTTTGACAAAATATTTACTTCTCAAATCCTAATTTTACTTCTGTATAAAATGAAGACTTCCACGCTTACCTTGGACAGTTGTGCTGACGGTCAAGCAGAGTAAAGACGAAAAGCACTAACGTTCTTAGCCTGAAAACTTTGCCTTCGTAAATAATTCATGATATTATTTACTTCTACTTGCACTTAATTGGTCTAAAGCAAAAATTATGACCCTATAAGCAGACAGCTTAAAGAATGCTATCAATTTTTACACCCAAAGTACAAGGGCACACTCCTTTTGAGTTCACAGGAAAGAGACTAAAGCATTCAAGGCACTGACTAAAGCATTCAATACACACCTCCTCCTGCTGAATCCCAGCCTGCTAAGGAGGCAAGGAGATCTCATGCAAGCCTGGCAGCCTTTCCCCAGCTTTGGTCCAAGGTTATCGCCAGCACCTTCAAAAGCCTTTGAAGGGATGTCAGCAGAAAAGCAGGTCTCCGACATTTCCACAGTCTGCCCAATAAGCTGGGCAAGATAAGCCTCTTTCATCACAAGATTCCTGTGTCAGTTGGCAAAAGCAGGCCCTGGTTCACCACCAGGGGAGAGAGGAGTCTGGATCCTGAGATTGGCACAAGCTGTCTCAGGAAACCAGTCCTACTTGATCTGCTCAGCACTTGGCCTCTGAGTTTGCCTTATCTTGTTGCTAAGATTCTACACAACTTTATCTAGGGGTATCAGAGCCCAAGTATTCATCTCTGAGCTCCATCTTTATTAATCATTTGTCTCATCCTTCTAACAAAAAGACAACTTTAAAAAAGGATGAAAGAAAGAAAGGAAGGGAAGAAGGGAGGGAGGGAAGGAAGGAAGGGAGGGAGGGAGGGAGGGAGGGAGGGAGGGAGGGAGGAAGGAAGGAAGGTAGGAAGGAAGGAAGGAAGGAAGGAAGGAAGGAAGGAAGGAAGGAAGGAAGGAAGGAAGGATTTATAGTTCCAGGAGATACAGTCTGTCATGACCGGGAGGTTTGGAGGCAGGAAGGTTTGGAGGTGAGAACATTGAAGTTGATCACATTGCATCAGGAGGCAGAGAAAGATGAGTAACTGGACCTTAACTTACTTTATCCTTTTTCCATTTTATTTTATTCTGAATTCACAGGAACCTGTGTGCTCTGGGTGGCCCTGCCCATATGCAGGTTTTCTCTACTCAGTTCAATGCAGAGCTGTCTCTCCTAGGTGACTCCAGATCTCATCAGCTTTGACAATGATGGTTAACCATTACATCATCTTGAAGCACAATACCAAGACAGCTGGCACAGTACGTTGAATGGATAAATGACAGTGAAATGGCTGAATGTGTAGAGTGTATAGGTTTGCTATTGTTTATTCGCTGCTGACATCGCCTCCCCCTCTGACATTGTCATGCAACAAATCTTGAACTTGGACTGAAACGTTAGGGAAGAAACTCAAGTTTTAAAGCCCTTACAGTATAAACTCTGCACCTGCCATCACTTTTTTTTTTCTGAGCTCCATTTTATGAGGAAGAAGGAAAGTGAAAAAGCAGTAGTTCACCCAATGGGGTGATAACTCTGGGATTCAATCACCTCAAAAGTTCTAGGTCTTTCTGGTGGTGGCCTTCCTCGGATTTAGAGCTCTGACAGTTGGTAGAGAAGTGAGAAGAATGGGCTGCATGATCCTTAGTCAAACTGTGTCTCTGTTGAATGGCATCTAAGACACTTTAGATCGATGGGGCCTCGCTTCCTGGTCCAGATACTCTGGAACACAGACAAGCAGTCACGTTGGCTAGGTTCTGCTCTGGGATGGTTTGACCTGGTGGAGGATGGCGGTGGGGAGAAATGGCAGAGGGCTATGTGTGCTTGCTGGGGCGGCCTCTCTGCTCCTGGTACCCAAGGCAGATAAATCAGTCTTCAAGTTGCCTCTGAAGGAACTGCTGACACAAGCTTCCTTGGCCTCTCTTTTCAGAAAACTATTAATAATGAGTCTGCAGAAGCACGGGGAGAGCAATGACTACAGAGGCAGTCATCAGTCTGGAGTTCTAATTCACACGAGAGGAGGGAGTGTCAAGGTCCTAAGCTGAAAGACAACTGCGTGTTTGGTGTCTGCACAGAGCAATGCTTGAACATCCAGCATCTGTTACCAGCCCCATTTTCCTTCTCAATGGAGGCTCAAAGAAGTCTCAAGAAATACTTGATTGAATGTAAAGGGCCGGGCTTGGAGCTCTTTATCCTGAGCACAGCTCCCGCGAGATCTTAGTTTCTGGAAAGGAGACATTGAAATGTGCATCTTATGACCTTAATGAAGATATTGTGGAACAGAAAGAATGAGAAACTGAGTTTTCACAAGTCGCTGTCCCTCTGCTTCTGTGTATCATACCCTTTGCCTTCTAACTCCTGGGGAGAGGTCGACATTTTACCTGGACTACTTGAGCTCCTCAGAGGAAAGGGAAGTGGATGAGTGTGTTCTCCCCCTCCCTCTGTGTGTGTTATTGCTTATTTCTTTGAGGCAGAGTCGCACACATCCTGTGTTAGCCTTGAACACTCTACGTGACCAAAAATAACCTTGAACCCCTGATCTTCCTGCCTTTCACCTCCAAAATGTTAGGATTATAGGTCTGTGCTACCGCACGCAGACTCTGCTTCCTTTTTAAAACAACTAGACAGAAAATGTTCAAGAATTTTTAAGGTTAAAGAATCATAACAAAAATCATAAAAATCCATCCCAAGCTTACTCTGTCCTTAGTTGGTCCATACTGTCTGCATTGTCAACATTGGTTTTGTTTTGTTTTAAGATTAGGTCACACTTTGTAGCTCAGTCTGACCCGGAACTTATTGTGTAGCTGCCCTCAAACTCACGATCTCCACGACTCACATCTACATACAACCAGACAAAGATGTCAAGTCATAGAAGGACCTATGTCCCCACCTGGGACATCAGGATAACACACGCTCCATTCCACATCTGTACACATTCCCTCAAGACATATTCAGAGGAATGGTGACAAGAGATCATAGGATGGCCTCCTGGATGCTCACTGATACAGGAACATGACTTCCTGGCTTCCAATTCTGCAGGTTGATGCTCAGGTGCAACTGGCCCTTGCTGTTACCTCGGATGAATGAAGGGATTGTGTGCGGGCTCATTCCCCTTTGCCTAGGATGAGGATCACACAGAGCAAAGGAGTAATAGGCTCTGCTGGAGTCTCAGTGTCTATGGTTGCCGGAGCTGTTTGAGATACATAGTGAAAAGCTTCCCATGAAGGACCTACATCAAGAGACAAATGGAAAAAATGTACTCACAAATGCTGTATAGATATCCATCTCACAATGTTGAGAATTGGAGGCTGTGAATATGGATTAGTCAAGAAAGTACTTGTGGTGCAAAAACAGGGATAGAGTTCCGATCTCAGCACTCGTGATAAAAGCCAGGCCCAGCTGCACGAATGTGCCATCCGGGTACTGGGAAGGTAGAGACAGAAGATCGTTGGAGTTCATTGGCCTTGATGAATCGGTAAGGAAGTGAGACCCAGTCTTAAAAAAAAAATGTGTAAGTGAGCTGGGCATGGTGGTGCACACCTTTGATCCCAGCACTTGGGAGGCAGAGGCAGGCAGATCTCTGCGTTTGAGGCCAGCCTGGTCTACAGAGAGTATGAATTCCAGGACAGCCGGGGCTACACAGAGAAACCCTGCTTCAAACAAAACAACAATAACAACAAAATAAAACAAAAAGCAGATGTAGGAGAGCAAATGAGGAGGAGGACATTCGTTGTTGCCCCCTTGCCTCCTCACATATGAGAACACACATGCAGGTGTATCTGTGCACACATGTGCACACACACTCATTCACACATGACCACCTCATCCAGCACACTGAGATCCTTGAGACCTGACTACGTGTGGTGGGGAATGGAGAAAGAACAGACACGTAGATACACAGACCCCTAGTTACGCGTGTACAGAAAGGCTGGGATCGGGCAGGTTAAAATCAGTCTGATGGAGCACACCCATTCCTGCACAACCCTGGGGAAGCTGCTGCTTTCAGGATGTACTGCCCAGCGGGGAGGAGTCACAGCTTCAGCCGGAGGGGTCTGTAGGCAAGCAGTCTCAGGCTGTAAACATCCAGGGGGAGAGAGCTGCGAGTGCTGTTTTTTACGCACACTGCCAGCATTCCCATTCAGGTCAGGGGAAGGCCAAATTCACACAAAGCATTCATACTTTACATAGCTGTGCCTACCTCAACAGTACACATTCGCTCAAGACTTCTTCATCTCACCACCACCCCACATGCATACACACACACGCAAACACACACATAGACATGTATACACGCATGCATAAACACACACATGCATATGCTCATGCATACACACAGAATGAGAATTAAAGTCCCGGTAAGCTTCAGTAGGAACCAAGTGTTGCCTGTTAACACAGTAATAACGGGTAAGTGGTATCGAAATATCTTATAAGAAGATGAAAGGGGGCTCTAAGTTGTGCTGTGTGGCTCCAGAAGCACAGTATTTGAGTTTGCTTGAAGGCCGCCGCGTTCATCTTGAGTGAATCATGTCTATTTTCACGATCTGAAGGTGGTCATGGTGGGTGAACTCTGAAGAATGAAGAAGAAGGGACAGAGAAGAAAAGGGTCCTTTTTCCATGACCAAATGCTTATTAAAAACCTGAATGTTCTGGGTGAAACTGAGACCTATTAATAAAAACAAGACCTTGGCTCTCCCAAAGAACTGTAAACCTCAAAAATCTATGTTTGGGTCAGCAAGCGGCATGGCTGTCACCTTGCCCATCTCTCCAAGAATCACCCAAAAGCAAGGCCTTGAGGGCCTCTGAGCAGCACTCATACCTCCTACAAACTCTCAAAATGTCCTGTCAGTGGTGGTGAGTCTACCGAGGCGAACAGCTGCAGGGAATAAGCCAGCATTGCATCCAGAGCCCGAACCCTTCCTAGCCACAGGGATAGACTTTCAGTGGTCTGACAGAAAGATGGGCAAGGTAAAAACAAAACTCTTTTGTTCTGCAATGGTCAATGTGCTGTTGCCTCTCCTCCTTCTCCTGCTCCTTCTCATTTTGTTCTCCCTCCTCTCCCTCTCCTCCTTTTCTTCTTCCTCTTCCTCCACGCTCTTCCATCTTCTTCTCTTTTAAACTTTTTTAATTAGGAAAATTTTAAGATACAGAAAAGTAGAAATGTTAGCGCGCTGAGCATCATCCTTGAAAACAACATTATCAACATTTTAATCCAAGCGTCCTCTCTCTCTTGTTATTCAGTTTTCAGATAAGTCATTTCAAAGCAGTTCAAAATAAGCCACAGACACCTGACAATTTAGCACGCATATCCAAGAAATCAATGTATTCTCTTAGAAAACTGGGTGCTCTCCAACACTATCCTTGCCTACCTTTTAGATGCTCAGTGTCTGGGTGTCTCTTTGAGGTAGGCAAGGAAGATGAGCTGTGCTGCAGCTAGCTGTTGGGCATAAGTGGAAGGAGGTGAGGAGTGCCATTGAGCCATGACTGATCACATGTGGCAGCTCATAGAGAAACTCACTGACATATGAGAAATACAACAATTTTCTTTCCTTTAAGAAACAAAAAAAGACCCTAAACAAAGTGAAAAGACAGACAAGGCACTTGAAAGCCGTACTACACAGGTAAATAGTCTTTGTTTGTGAAGAGCACTTCCGGGTCAATGCAAAGAGGAGCATCCCATTACGAAATGGAATATTTTAAAGTGGCCTATTGTTTTACGAGCCTCTCCTCTGCCTAATTTTGCCTTACAGAGCTGAGGTTCTGCCTTCCCTGCCACCAGAACAGGCATATGAACAGAATGTCTCAGTCCTACACACACTGATCAGGCCAGACGTTAGAATCCTCTTAAGGAGCCATAAGCTACAGCATATCCATGAGACTAAAGCAACGCTGCACCCCCTTACCCCATCCCAACCCCACATCCTTGCTGTTGTTGGAATCATTGGCTACAAGGACCACGTGGGGCTGTAGCCATTTTCCTTCATTTTTTTTTCTTTATCTCTAACTGTTTAGCATCTTGAGGCTGGAGAGATGGCTTAGTGGCTAAGAGCACTGGCTGCTGTTGCAGGGAGCCCAAGTTGAATTCCCAGCACCCACATGGCAGCTTTCAAGAGTCTGTAGCTCCAATTCCAGAGGACCCAATGCCCTCTTAAGACCCCCACAAGTAACCTCATACATATGGTGCACCAATACACATACAGGAAAAACACTCATACAAAATTTAAAAAATAGAATAAACCTCTAAAAATTAGAGAGAATCAGATTAATTATCTTGTCTACGTTTATCCAACCTATGCTGAACAGAAGCTTATGGTTGTGCAACCATCAGTGTCTTCCATTCCCACCATTCCCTACATCTTGCAAAATTGAAGCCTAAAGTCATTTTTTCTGCCACATGGGGAAATACAACTAAAGAGAGACAGAGATGGAGAGAGAGGAAGGGAAGAAAAGGTTGGAGGGAGAGAGGAAGGGAAGAAGAGAGTAAGTAATAAAGAGAGAGTGCTTGGGGATGTGATACATAATTATAAAGTAGTCCAAGGTCCTTGAATCTACTAGACTCTACTAGAAGACTATGACATAATGTACTTATTGCTGGACAATAAACAAGAGCAACAAACAACAAAATAATGTCCTACAGCCCAGTTGCCAACACAGGAACAATCTCACCAACAAAAAAAAAGAAACGAGCAAATTTGAAACGAGGATGTTTTTATAATCATGTTATAAAAGCCAAAAAGGCTGATAGGGTCCAAGGAAGTGTAGAACATAGATTCGCATCGTCAGATGGAAGAGAAACTGATACATTTCTGTAGGATGGTCTGCTAACACAGGCCACGAGTTCATATACCATCCTCTTTACACTTAGGAAATACTAGGGATCCTTCCGAAACTTCTGAAAAAAAATTTTTTTGTAGCATTAAGAGAAGGGGAGGGAGATTCCAAGCAGCTAACAATAGAAGACTGACTCTACAAAATACATCCCGTATGGCCATTAAATTAAACACTACTTGGATTTAGTTATGATGCCTGGTCTCACTGGCTTCTTGCTAGGAAGAATTCTCAGCATGAGCTACGGCTGAGCATCCTGAACAGAAAGCAACTGACAGGGCAAGTTTCAGCTCATCCATCCCCCTTAGTTTACCCCTCCCACTACAGCGAAGATACAGGGAGGCACTCAAGAAGTTACACATCGATGCTACTGTACGTGGAAACTGCCGGTGTTTGAACTTGGCTCTTGATCTTCCTGGATATGGTCATAACTCCTGTGTGTTTCTATCTCTCTATCTTGGAAAAAATAAAAATATCTTCCTCGTTGTTTGAGGGCCAGACCGTTACAGGTACCAAGCCTTCGGTGCAGCACTTGACACACGCTAACCTTCTGAAGATGCTTCATATACACACACTTTATGGAAGTTTGAGAGGCTTATACTCGTATGAAAAGCTATTGTTCGTGGTAAAAAGAATAGTGTCAACTCATCTTGAATGAGGGACTCAAACTGAGTTCACCTTAAATCAGGTTACACCCGAAGTCCAAATGATAGGAAATGATATTGGTTGCCTAAAGTATCTGGGTTGGTGGGTTTTGTCATGGTATCTTGTGTATGGATGAGAGAGAGAAACTAGACTAAGAAGGTGTGGCTGGGCACAGCGGCACACACTTGTGTGTGTGCTGGAGGGGGTCTGAGACAATAGGGTTGCGACTGGAAGCCACCGTATGGGTTACACGGGGAGTTCTAGACCAGCTTAGGCAACAAAGGAAGAATCTGTTTCAGACAAATAAAAGCCAAACCCCAATTTTATTGTGTGTCTATATGGGGAGTCAGTACCTACCATCCTTCAGAGCCACCTTGGAGAGCCCCGTTATCATAGAGTTGTTTCTTTCCTCACCTAGAAACAAGCAGTGATGATTTTCTGGAAAGGACATGCACAGGCAAGCGCCCCACCCGGCTGTGATAACAGACACACTTTCCCAAGCTGTGTACTTTCCGCAAGCAAAACCATGAACTGCCTAGCAATCTCCCGCTCCAACACCTTCATTATTTAGAAATTGTGTCTCCAGCTTTTGGGTTCCCGTAAAAGAACCTGCTCTTTAGTGACTGAAGGAATGCAGAGGGACCACACAGGGAACTCTGTGGTCCTCCCTGCTTGGTGATTCTGAAAAAGAAATGGAGGTCTGCTTCTAGAGACTCTTCGGAGAAAGTGCTCTGCCTCAGGCAGTTTGGAGGCAGTGCAGGTGTGCTGTGTGCTGTATGCTAGGAGGAAGCTTTGGATCCTTCACCAAGTCGGATGGTCTGCTGTCCTGGAATTTATGCTGTCAGCCTAAAGAATCCAGATGAAGATGCATCAATCCTGGTTGACCCTAAAATAACTGCTTTAGTACTTGATTTCAGGTCCACAAATTGTATGGGTCTATTGTAAATGTGGTAGAACACAGCACATGGACAGGAGCTTTACACAGGACCAAAGACCATGGTGCCACTATGCTTGGTTAAAGGGCATTGTAACACGCTGTTCATTTTCAAATGGGTTGTTTTCAATATATCTCTAAAAAGAGACAAATAAACTAGGAAAATATGTGGCTATCCTAAGAACATATATTATGACTTATTTTTCAGGAATGAGTGTTTTGTAATCAGTTTCTGTTTCTACAGTAGAATTGTTTGAATTCCTCTATGAACTTTATTTCAAAAGCATCGAGTCTGCCCTGGTTCTTTCTATTTTCCCACTCTTTCCTACCACTACCTGCACTCTTCCCAAAGTTTGGCTGTGAGACTTAGCATCTGCTTCAATCCCCTGTTGGGCTGAGTCTTTCAAAGGACGTTTATGTAGGCTCCTATCTTGTTCCCTCTCTTCAACCACTTCCAGTGTCTGTTCTATTTGCCCTTCTGAATGAGAATTAAGCATCCTCTTTAGGGTCCTCCTTGTTATTTAGCTTCTTTAGGTCTATGATTTTAGTATGGTTATTTGGTGTTATATGGCTAATAGCTACTTATAAGTGAGTCTAATCCATGGTGGTGTCTTTCTGGTTCTGGGTTACCTCACTCAGGATGATCTTTTCTAGTTCGATCCATTTGCCTGAAATTTTCATGGTTTCCTTGTTTTTAACGTCTGAATAATATTCCATTGTGTAAATGTACCACAATTTCTGTATCCATTCCTCAATTGAGGGACATCTAGATTTTTTCCAAGTTTCTGGCAATTACGAATAAAGCTGCTATCAACATGGTTGAGCAAATGTCCTTATGGCATGGTGGAACATCTTTTGGGTATATGCCCCAAAGTGGTATAGCTGGGTCTTGAGGAAGCACTATTCCCAATTGTCTGAGAAAGTGCCAGATTGATTTCCAAAGTGGTTGTACAAGTTTGCATTCCTACCAGCAACGGTGGATTGTTCTCTTTTTTTTCCACATCCTTCTGAGCATGTGCTGTCACTTGAATTTTTCATCTTAGCCATTCTGATGGGTATAAGATGGAATCTCAGATTCATTTTGATTTGCATTTCCCTGATAGCTAAGGATGTTGAACATTTCTTTAACTGTTTCTCTGCCATTCAATATTTCTATGTTGAGAATTCTCTGTTTAGTTCTGTACCCCATTTTTAATTGGATTTATTTGGTTTGTTGGAGTTTAATTTCTTGGAGCTCCATAAGAAGACCACCAGAGCCAACAAGTCTGGGCCCATGGGGTCCTGCAGAGACTGAGGAACCAACCAAGGACAATGCATGAGGAGGACCTAGGCCCCCTGCTCAGATGTAGCCAATAGGCATCTCAGGCTTCATGTGGGTTCTCTAGTAAGGGGAGGAGAGGCTGTCTCTGACATGGACTCTGTCGCCCACTCTTTGATCACTTCTCTCTGGTGTGTGTGTGTGTGTGGGGACATTGCCAGGCCACAGAGGAAGAGGGTGTAAGGAGTCCTAATGAGCCTTGATAGGTTGGGGTCAGATGGTATGGGAGGAGAATAGAGAGAAAGAGGGAGGGAGTGTGGGACTGGGAGGAGATGAGAGAGGGGGCTACAATTGGGATGTAAAGTGAATAAATTATAAAACATTGAATTAAGTTACATAAAAAAACCCACCCAGGCCCCCATTATTGTATGCGAACTACATGAAGGACAGAATGTGGAATGTCTCCCCTCAGCTCATGTCTTGTAACAGTTGGTGCCCACCGAGTAATGCTGTTTGTGAGTCATATAGAAACTGTAGGAGGTGGAGTCTTGCTAGGGGAAGTGGCTTGCCTGGGAGAGAGGGGCACACCCTGAGTTGCTATAGCACCACCCCTCTCCCTGTTTATTCTGGGGTTTCTTGACTGAAGTAGTGTGGCCTGCCTTTCTGGCTCCTGCCTGCCACTGTGCCTTTCCCTGCTATGAGGTGGAATTAAATTCTCCCTTACTGTGAGGCGGAATAAATTCTTTCCCTCTGGAGTTGCTTTTGTCACGTTATTTTATCATAGCAACAGGAAAAAGTGACAACTGCTCAGAGACTGACATAGAAGTCCACAGAGCATGCCAAGAATTAGTTGGGAAAGCTATGCAAGAAATCAGGCAGGGAAAAAAAAAGGAAGACACGCATTCGGTATATTAGCCGGGGTACTGTAGAGGAACAGAACCAGTGGGGTGAATGTGACTATATTAAAGACTTCATTGAGTCAGCTTACACTAAAATAGCAATGGCGGCTGAATCACACCTGAGGCTGGGAACCTGCAAGTTGCTTGCTTGTTGAGGTTGGGGCCCTCTGGAGGGCCAGAGTCCTCCCACAGTGGTTGTCACTCAGCAGGAAGATCACAAAACAAACTAACTAAAACAGTAGTTGCTCAGTCTACAGCCCAGTCTGGTCCAGAGAGACTGCAAGCTTCCTTGAGACATGATAGCCCTTAGTCTGTCGTAGACGCCTGGAAATGCTGGTTCTGAGATCAAGGAAGGGGTCAGCAGTAGCAGCAGCAGCATCAACCACAGGGCAAATCAACTCTGGCAAGAGGGAAGTCATGTGCCAGTCGATGTGGGTGAGGGTGTGTTCTTTGGGGGAGGCTGATTCTAATCTGTGATGCGCTGCCATGAAGACCATCCGTCACATGTGGGCACATCAGCACTGTCTATCATCCCTGATAGACTGCCGACCCTGCTGTCACTTGTGTGTGTGATGTGCTCACATACATGCGCAAGAGCTCACTGAATGGCAGGATGTTTTTACTTCTTAGCAGCAGCCATTTAATGTTTTGCCCCAGCCACGCACAATGGGGACAGATCCTTCTGGTCTGTCCCCACGCCGTTCGACTTCAGAATCTGGAGCGACACATGCGCACACGGCTTCCAAAGCATATGGCCGTCTTCACAAAGGAGTTCTACATGACAAAGTCTGCGACACCCTCAGTAATGGCAGGCACCCGGGTCAAAGCTGCCTGGCTGGAAAGGTGGTCCTCATTTCTGACAAAATGGCTCAGCACGTACACTTGGGAGACTTGCATTTTGACATGGTTGATGTAGAAAATACTCATAAGTCTTCTGGTCTAGCTCCCCCATTTTCAAAGGAAGGAAGGAAGGAAGGAAGGAAGGAAGGAAGGAAGGAAGGAAGGAAGAAGAGCCTATGTACCTAAAGTCACACAGATAACGACTGCGCTTAGCAGAGCCAGAGACTTCTAGCCTTTGAATTGCCTGCTTCGAGGCAGTGTCTATTCACCCACCAGCTGGACGATTAGAATCCCACTCTGCATCTTTCATATTCTTGCCCTCTCCTGATGGATGCTGAGGTCCCCTATTACCATCCCTGCATCCCTCTGGCTGTAGGACCACAGTGTTCTGCTGATAAGAGCTCAGAGAAGGGAGTTCATTTTAATACAAACACAGGCACATGCAGTAGTTTTAAAGCTGCCTTGGCTAATCACCATCATTCCACCTCATTAAAGCGAATCACCAGGAGCAAACTTGTGCGCACGCATTGCAATGAAATCTTCCCAACAGTTGCTGTCTGACACACGAGATGAAAGAACACATCTACAGTGTTTCCAGTTATTTCCAGTTTCCCATGGTTCTTCTCCACACTGATCTGAACCTTTATACTGGTTTATGTACATTTGGATTATTTTATCCTATAGTTTAATCTTTCAGGTTTTCAGGGTATTTGTCATGGGCTGGCCACCAAAGAAGCTGCTCTATGCAGCAAGTCAAGGGAACTGAAGCCAAAGGTATGCATAAGAATGGGCTTTGGTACAAAAAGGAGCTATTTCTAGAACAGACTCCAAGGTGTATACCCCAGGTTATGAGTGGTCTTGTTCTATTATCTACCTGAAGGCATACGCAGTGCACACAAGACAGACACATATTCATTGTCTTTTTTTCCATCTTTTCATTTTTATTTTTTATTTTTTTAACTTTTATTAATTACACTTTATTCACTTTGTAACCCCCATAAACCCCTCTCTCCTCCCCTCCTAGTCCCACCTTCTCTCCCCCTTCTTCACACATGCCCCTCCCCAAGTCCACTGATAGGGGAGGACCCCCTCTCCTTCCTTCTGATCTTAGTCTATCAGATCTCATCAGGAGTAGCTGCATTGTCATCTTCTGTGGCCTGGTAAGGCTGCTCCCTCAGGGGGAGGTGATCAAAGAGCAGGCCAGTCAGTTTATGTCAGAGACAGCTCCTCTTCCCATTACTATGGAACCCACTTGGACACTGAACTGCCATGGGCTACATCTATGCAGGGGTTCTAGGTTATCTCCATGCATGGTACTTGGTTGGAGTATGAGTCTCTGGAAAGACCCCTGTGTTCAAATTTTCTGGTTCTGTTGCTCTCCTTGTGGAGTTCCTGTCCTCTACAGATCTTACTATTTCCACTTCTTTCATAAGATTCCATACACTCTGCCCAACAGTTTCCCATAAGTCTCAGCATCTGCTTTGATAGTTTGCAGGGCAGAGCCTTTCAGAAGCCCTCTGTGGCAGGTTCTTAACTTGTTTCCTGTTTTCTTCTTCTTCTGATGTCCATCCTCTTTGCCTTTTGGGGTGGGGATTGAGCATTTTAGTCAGGCTCCTCCCTCTTGATTAGTTTCTTTAGATGTACAGATTTTAGTAGGTTTATCCTATATTATATGTCTATATGAGTGAGTATATACCATGTGTGTCTTTCTGCTTCTGGGACAGCTCACTCAGGATGATCCTTTCCAGTTCCCACCATTTACCTGCAAATTTCCTGATTTCCTTATTTTTCACTGCTGAGTAATATTCCATTGTGTAGATGTACCACAATTTCTATGTCCATTCTTCAGTTGGGGGGCATCAATTAAATCGGTTAGAAGAAAAAGTGGGGAAGACCCTAGAACTAATTGGTACAGGAAACAACTTCCTGAACAGCATACCAACAGAACAGACTCTAAGAGCAACAATCAATTAATAGGACCTCAAGAAACTGAAAAGATTCTGTGAAGCAAAGGACACCGTCATCAAAACAAAATGACACCCTACATATTAAGAAAGAATCTTCACCAACCCTATATCTGACAGAGGGCTAATATCCAGTATATATAAAGAACTAAAGAAGCTGAAAATCAACAAACCAAGTAATCCAATTAAAAAATGGGGAACAGAGCTAAACAGAGAATTCTCAAAAGAGGAATATCGAATGGCAGAGAAACACTTAAAGAAATGCTCAACCTCATTAGCCATCAGGGAAATGCAAAAACGACCCTGAGATGTCACCTTACATCCATCAGAATGGCCAAGATCAAAAACTCAAGTGACAACACATGCTGGAGAGGTTGTGGAGAAAGGGGAACCCTCCTCCACTGCTGGTAGGAATGTAAACTTGTACAACCACTCTGGAAATCAATCTGGTGCTTTCTCAGACAACTAGGAATAGCGCTTCCTCAAGATCCAGCCATACCACTCCTAGGCATATATCCAAAAGAGGCGCAAGTATACAACAAGGACATTTGTTCAACCATGTTTTTACCAGCTTTATTTGTAATAGCCAGAAGCTGGAAACAACCCATATTCATTATCTTTGAATCAAAGAAAGAAAGGAAAAAATGAATCAGCAAGAATGGGGTCCTCTGTTCTGAAGGCCTATTGCACTTTTGGCTAAATCTCGTCATCATGTCTTATCTTCCGTGGCTCAGAAGTAGCATTTGCCAAGTCAGTAACCCCTCCTTCATGCTTGTTTTCTTAGCTCTGAGCAGGCAAAGTTGTACATTTTAGCGCTTCTCCCCACCTTCTAGTTGACTCTTCAGGCTTTAAGCCCCTGCATTTTGGAGTGACCTAACACTCAGTTCTTGATCCTCTTAAGTACACGCCTGAGCTCGTATTTGAGAGTGTTTGTCTTGCATGTGAGTATGTGTACATGTATGTATATTTGTGTTTCGTGTGTATGTTCGTGTGTATGTGTGTAGCGTGTAGGTATTACCATACTTAGCCATGTGGAGGCCAAAGAAGGACACTAGAACATTGGACATTCTTCTATTGCTCTCCACTGCTTTAAGATGGGGTCTCTCAACCAGAAACTTGCCTTTCTGGATAAGCTATCTAGTTAGCAAGCATTTGAGATCCCCCTGTTTCTATCCCCCCAATAATTGGGGTACAGAGATATGCAAAAAAATCTGGCCTTTTATATGGATGCAGGAGATTTGAACCCAGGTCCTCATGTTTGCATTGCAAGAACTTTTAGCCACTGAGCCAATCTCCCCAGCCTCATCCTTTCCTACATTCTTTTACACCCCTGGTTCCCTGCTGATCTCAATAAGTCACTGATTCCTCACATCATATCTGAAGGCTGGTCCTCTCCTTTGAACTCCTAACTGCTGATTCAGTGACCTACTTTGATTGACAGGTGGGCATATAACCGCCAGATCCAACGCAACATGAATACAAGTGATCTCTCCTCCCCCTCCCCTTCAGCTTCATTCAGTCATCCAGGTCAAATCCAGGGGAGACAGCCCTGTTTATCCTCTCTCAGCTGTGGACAACATTCTAGGACATGCAGGAATCCCAGGAAAAAAGGAATCTGAACTCCCAGGTAGGCAACAGCCGCCTAGCAAAGGTGGACCACTAGCCACTAGGACGGTTAAATGAGAATGAGAAAGGGTCTGAATTGTAGAAGCCACTACATTTTTGGACTTTCTTGTCTCAAACAGCCTGTTTACCCGGTGTCCTAACTAGCACAGGAAGTAGAAGCTGTGAATGTAGACACCACTCTTTTAATAAGTCTGAGTATGTGGGAGGGAGAGGAATAAATAAGTCCGTGGCTGGAATGTTTTATTGCAAAGGCAAGAGGAAGCTTGGCTCCAGGGGAAGCCTTCGAACTGTAGTCAGCTCCCTTTGCTCTGACACAATCAATTTGCTGAGTGTCTAGCCAGGGAATCCATGCCTCCCAGAACCTTGAGGCAGAGGCTAAACCTATGTGGCCTTGAATAACCGAGTCCCATTTTCATATGTCTTCTTTTTTTGGAAGTAATATACACTGTAAAATTTAAACTAGTCTATAGATGATCTAGTTGTAGTACAGGCTGACTTTTTAAATTGTGTGGGTCTGCCTGTCTGTGGGGGTTTGTGTATTTGGTTGCACATGTGGACACAGGTGTGTGCCATTCCCGGCCTCATTTGGTTCCCCATCCATAATGGATCACAACCTGTGGACCCTAAGATGGGGAGTAAGGCAGGAATGGCTGGGGGCTGGAGACCTCAGGCAGCAGTGAGCAAGGCAGGCTATTTCAACGTGGGGGGAGTGGGTAGAGGCTTTGCGCTGAGGCCATATCACTCACCCCAATAGGCAGGCTATTTAAATTTTTTTTGGGGGGGGAGGGTGGCAAGGTGCTGGGAATGCCTTATTTGCATGAAGGGGACCTTGCTGGACATGACTTTATAAGGAGAGAGGAGGTTTAACCTATAAGCTGGCTGCCAGGCTTTATGATTACCTCAAGGGTGGCAGAGTGGGGGCCCTAAGGCTATGTCGGGACATGCAGGCCCAGGACAGGGAGGGAGCAGTCCTACTCCCGCTGGCCTCGGGATGACATTTTCAGGGTTTGGACACCCCTTGACCTCACTCTTGCTCCTGGCCAGCTCCTCCAGCCTCACAGAGATGCATGCATGTGTAATGTATGTATGGAGATTGAAGACAGCCTTGGATGCCATTCACCTTTTGAATGAGACAGGCCTCTCTGTAACCTAGAACTTTACCATGTCTGCTAAGCTGGCTGGCTGACGAGCTTCCAGGGATGCTCCTGTCTCTGCCTCCAATATCACAGACCTTCCATGCCTGGCTTCTTATGTGGGTTCTGGGGATAACTTCAGGCCCTGATGCTTGTCAAAGCCGGTGTTTTACTGACTGAGACTTCTCCCAGCTCTGGATATTTTAATGCTTAAATGAACAACACTCCATGCTGAGCCACTGATGCTCAGAATTCCCTCTTAGAGCAAAAGGGACGTGCCTGCATTGTGCCATTAAGGAACGAGAAGAAGAGCAAGGGGAATATTTAAAAGACCAACAGCACTCAGCTATTAAGCTCTTAAACTGTTTCTGCAAGGACTGTGCGAAAACTGAAAACCAAGTCTTACCACTAACAGTAAGTCTTTCCTGAATTTCCCCTTGGTAGCTTGGACCAAACTTACATGGCTTAGTCTCATGTAAGTTTGACCCTGATGGTTTGCCCTTAACCATCCATTTACTTCTACTAAGACTCATCCATTAAGACTAAAGTCAGTAGGAACTGGTGAGTTGCATATCAAAAATTGAAAAATCCTGAAGCTTAAAAAATGGATCCACATTTATAAGACACTGAAATCAATTCTTCATACATATCTTTTTTGTTTGATTTTTATTTTTTTATTTATTACAATTTATTTACTTTGTATCCCAGCTGTAGCCCCCTCCTTTCTGCCCTCTCAATCCCACTCTTGCTCCCTCTTCTCCTCCCATGCCCCTCCCCCAGTCCCCTGATAGGAGAAGTCCTCCTCCCCTTTCATCTGACCCTAGTCTATCAGGTCTCATCAGGACTGGCGCATTGTCTTCCTCTGTGGCCTGGTAAGGTTGCCCCCTACTCAGGGGGAGATGATCAAAGAGCCAGCCACTGAGTTCATGTCAGAGTCAGTCCCTGTTCCCCTTACTAGGTACCCACTTGGAGACTGAGCTGCCATGGGCTACATCTGTGCAGGGGTTCTAGGTTATCTCCATGAATGGCCCTTGGTTGGAGAATCAGTCTCAGAAAAGACCGCTGGGCCCAGAATTTTCTGTTGCTCTCCTTGTTCAGTTCCTGTAACCTCCAGGTCTTTCTATCTCCCCCTTCTTTCATAAGATTCCCTCACTCTGCCCAAAGTTTGGCTATGAGTCTCAGCATCTGCTTCAATACTCTGCTGGGTAGAGTTTTTCAGAGGCCCTCTGCGGTAGGTTCCTGTCCTGTTCCCTGTTTTCTCCCTCTTCTGATGTCTATCCCATTTGTCTTTCTGAATGAGGATTGAGCATTAATGGACTTAACTCTTGAATAAAAAGACACAGACTAACAGGAGGGATGCATAAAAATGACCCAACAATCTGTTGCATAAAAGAAACACACCTAAGACACAAAGATAGGAATTATCTGAGAGTTAAGGGCTGGAAGATGGCTTTCCAAGCAAATGGATCCAAGATGCAAGCAGGAGTAGCCATTCTAATATCTAATAAAATAGACTTTCAAAAAAATTAATCAAAAGAGATGGAGAGGGACACCTCATTCTCATCAAAGAAAAATCCACCAAGAAGACATCACAATTCTGAGCATCTATGCTCCAAATATAAGTGCCCACATTCGTAAAAGAAACATTAATAAAACTTAAACCACACATAGATCCCCACACATTAATTGTGAGAGACTTCAATATTCCACTCTCAACAAAAGACAGGTCAACAAAACAGAAATTAAACAAAGAAACAATGACTCTAACAGATGTCATGAATCAAATGGACCTAACAGACATCTACAGAACCTTTCACCCAAACACAAAAGAATTTACCTTCTTCTCAGCACCTCATGGAACCTTCTCCAAAACAGACCATATAGTTGATCATAAAGCAAGCCTCAACAGATACAAGAAGATTGAAATAATCCCATGTATCCTATCAGACTACCATGGACTAAAGCTGGACCTCAACAACAGAAATAGCAAAAAGCCTACACACACACATGGAAAATGAACAACTCACTATTCATACATATCTTTTAATCAAATGGTTTGAGCCCCAAAAGGTTATAATGCCTAGGAAGCTTGACCAATAACATTGTAAAAATCTATAAGCCTTATATTCAAAGTAAAAGTTATGCTGGATTTTGAAGCACACTAAATTTCTAAATGGACATTGTATGGGCCCCATTGAAGAATTCTGTTTGCTAAAATAGCAGGTGGAAGTCATATTGAGAGCCTAAGTGCCTTTAGGATCTTGTTGATGGATGATCCACGGAGGCTCAGCTTAACAGACCTACAGAGACATGGACATAGATCAAGTTCAGAGATTACATCCATGAGCCTCAGGAAGCATATGCCTTAGCATGGATTTCGAGAGAGAGAAGAATGAAGGAATTAAAAGGAGGTATAGAACCAAGGTTTGAAGGGACAAGGCAGATGGCATTGAAGCACTGAGCTTGTACCATGGTGAGGATGACAAATGTTTGCAAATGCTCGCAAGCTTTTTTTTTTCACCAAGTTTAAGCATATTTGCCATTAGCCTGGAAGAAACAAGGTATCTTGAGGTTCACATTAGTAAGGATTCCCCCAGACAAACAGAATCAGTAAGAAATCTGTTTCTCCAGATCTCATCATTTTAACCTTTTATTTTTAGCTAGAGACTGAACACAAGGTCTTATAGATGCCAGGTGAGTGTTCTACCACTGAGCTACACCCCCAGCCCTTTGTATCTGTTTATATGAGAGGCTTATTCTAAAGTCGTGGTTATGGTTTCTGAGCAGCCCTGTGATCAATTATCTGCAAGCTGGAGGCTCTGGAAAGCTGACGGTGTAATTCAGTCTCAGTCCAAATGCCTGAGAACTGGAGAAGCCAATGTTGTAAATCACAGCCCGAGGGCTGGCAGTGATGAGAAATGTCCCAGCTGAAACAGAGGAGCAGGAAATGAAGAGCCAATTCCTCCTTCCTCTACCTATGGTCTATTCTAGCACTCAGGGGTCAGAGTGAGGCCCACCCACATAAGAGAAAGAAATCTACCTTGGTGAGCCATCCACGCAAGTAGGGGCTAACCTCATCCAGAAACACCCTCACTTTAATCTGTAGCCAGACAAGCCAGCAGATAGACTTACTACCTATCACAAGGCCACTGTCTCTTGGTGAAGCTATAATATAACACAGCCCCAGTGGAAGCCCATTAAGAGTGGTGGCAGCTGAGGCCAGGAGGGGTTACATTCTCAGCCCAGAGCCACATTTTCAGATCCGGTAGAGTGCACAGGTAGATCTTCCCATCATCAAAGAAAGGTTACCTGCTTCTTTCACTTCCCCATGCGTCTTAGTTAGGGTTCTGTTGCTGTGAAGAGACACCGTGGTCACGGTAAGTCTTGTAAAACATTTAACTGGGTTTGGCTTAAAGTTTCAGAGGTTTAGTTCATTATTATCATGGGGGGGGGGAAGCATGGCAGCATACAAGCAGACATGGTGCTGAGAATTTTACATCTTGATCCATACTCGGCAGGAGACAGTGTGCCACACCAGGCATAGCTTGATCATAGGAGACCTCAAAGCCTGCCTCCACGGTGACACACTTCCTCCAACAAAGCCACACCTACTCCAATAAGGTCATACCTACTATGAGTGCCACTCACTACAGCCAAGCATTCAAATGCATGAGTCTAGGGGGGAGGGCATTCCTATTCAAACCACCACACCATGCAAAAGGGGGAGGGAGAAACAGTGGCTTCTCTAAAACTGACTTGAAGGCATATCTAAGATCTTGAGTGAGTATTTCACTGGAGAGGACGCCACCCACAAGGTTCAAGACCCACCTTGCCCATATGCAGCAATGGGTTCTTCTAGGATGACAGTTCCTTGGTCACTTTGGGTACTTTCCTTGGGACAAGGCGAAGCAAATATGTGGTCCCAAATGGACTTCTAATAATCCCAGGTAGAATAATTAGAATTAAGTAATTCTCAAATGCTAGCCTACTGCTCCTGGTAGGCTAAATGTATTTGTATATATGTATATATTCATATATATATATATGCATTCATGAATATATTTATGTTAACTATATATAGTTATGTTCACATACATATGCATATATAGTGTTGCTGCATAAAGAGATTGACGTGTGATGGGCTTGATATTTTCTATTCTGTTTCAGGATTACCTACTGGGCCCACTACCTAATTTTGTGGAATACTAATAGAGTGGTCATATGTGGTTTTGGGGTTATCAGAATGGAAGGATTCTTGTAGGTCAGCCAACACAAGTTGGGAATATTTCTTGCTGGTTTTCTTGAGTTAACCTTCCTTTCTTTGGAATCTGTCCCTCTTCAGTGAACTTTCCTTGAAAATTTTTCTTCCTGGTTCTGCAAATCTCTACCTACAACAGGGATATTGTGAAGACCATTCTCCTTCAGTCTAGGCCCTGACTCTTGACAAGCCCAGCACCTTCTCCACCACAAAGAAGATACCTTCACTTAAGTGAAGGCCTCAACCCTTGGCCTGATGCTCCCCAGAGAACACTGTGGTTCAGGAGCCTGCGGCATGAGCTGTCTGGCTTCTCAGAGCTCATCACCGTCAGACAGCACACGCAGATACTGCAACTGACTCCAAAAGGTGACTATCAGTAACCAGGGAGAAGAGGTGTTAGTCGCTGACATTGTGAACAAAGCTCTTCAATGAAGACAGCTTAATGGGGGGAGGGCTCCTCGTTTCAAAAGGCTCTCAGTTCTCTGAGGTGAGGAAGATGGGCAGCAACTTGGATCATGGCTGCTGAGGCACGGGGCGGATCAGGAAGCAGAGAATTCTAACTCAGGCGAGCACCGGAGGCAGGTCTAACTCTCAAAGGCCTGCCAGCAGTGACCCACTTCCACAAGCCATGCCCAACACCTACAGACTCCACCCCCTTCAAAATGGCACTGCTCGCTGGGACCGAAGCCATCAGACCATGAGCCTATAGGGGGGCACGCCAGACTTGAAGCTTGGTGTGCATTTAGCTCTTGAGAGAACACAAACCAATCAAGATCCACATTCTCCGGAAGTTTTGAAAAAAAAAATTCTTTTAAAGATGAAAGTCTCAAATAGGAGGTTCAACTTCAGTTACACGGAAACTCCTGAACCTGTATAGAATATCCGGTTCTTCAGATATATGGAAACTCTGTATCTGTATGGACTATCTGGTTCACAGTGGAAAGGAATTAGAGGGCTGGATCTTACCGGGCTGCTATTCAGACAACTTTCCCATCTCCTCGTGAACTTGGTAAGTACTTCTTCTGTATCTAAACCATTGGCACTTGGCAGCCTTGTATCGCTGGCATGGACCTGGACTTGCCCATGTGGGTTTCAAGGATGGGGCAGAACACAGAGCAGAGCCTGCTACTGCTGGTGGAGTCTATGGCTGATGGGATGAAGAGGGAGACACCAGCATCTAGACGGTTCTAGATGCTGATACCCCTGATACCTCACTGCCTCCTGGCTCGCTGCCCTGTAGCCAGCTGCTTACAGATGTTCCTTCTTCACCAGAAGGAAAAGATAACCGGACAGACATGCTACCCTGTCCCTCGGGGCCAGGTATATGTCTATCTACTCCTCCTGCTTTATAGAAAGGTGAATGGGAAGGAGGAGAGATTCCTCTTTGTTTCCCCCGACATATTTAACTGTCACATCCAGGCATCATAATATCCAACAGAGGTACCCATGAAAATATCTGGACTGTCAATGTGGCTCAGTGCTAGAGTGCCTGCCTGGTATGAATGAGGATGCGGTTTTGATCCCAGCATGAAAGGAAAAAAAATGAAAAAAAAAATACAGATTGGAGAAGAAACTATACATTTATCCAACCAATCCTATCACCCCCAGTAGAATTCCTTGTTGCTCCCCTTAGCTAGACCTGGATGGGCTGCCCGCCCTGAACCTACCATTGGCACTGTGTAGGCCAGATAAATAGGGGACTTCTAGCAAGGACCGAGGGAGCAGACAACCAACATCAAATGCTGCAAAGCCAGTCACAGCATGACTAACAATAACCCATAATGCACTGTTGACGGTATGACAGGCACTGTGCCTGCAGCTGTCATTTTTTTATCGCTGTGATCAATACTCAGGGGAGGAACAATTTCAAAGGAGGAAAGACTGATTTTTATTTTTTTAGCTTATGGTTTTAGTCCACAATCAGCTTCTCCATTGCTTTTAGCCCATGGCAAGGCAGAAACATGAAAGAAGAGCATGGGAGACACACGCTGGTTTACCTCACAAAAGCCAGGAAGCAGAAGGGACAGGGGACAAGAGTCATCCAGAGTAAACCCACGTGACCTTCTTCCTCCAATGCCGTCATGTCATGAGTTGATCAATGGATCAGTTCATTGATTGGGTTGAGTATTTCTCAAAACCCCCTGAGCTGGTAACTACACCTCTAGTGCGTGGGCCTGTGGGAGACACACCTTATCTGCACTGTAATATGAATTAGTAAATGTTAGGTCACCTCATGGTCATAAAATTCTTGCAGACAATACTACATCTTTTTTTTTTTTTTTTTTTTTTTTTTTTTTTTTTTTTTTTTTTTTTTTGCAGATGATAGACCTGTGAGCTGTGATAGCATAGAGATGTGATTGACAGTTCCAACTGTGAGATTCATATTCTTTCATCTAAGTCGCACGAGCTTCAGTAGTTGAATAAAGGTGTCACAAGCCAGGCGTGGTGGTGCACACCTATAATCCCAGCATTTGGGGAGGCTGACGCAGGTAGATCTCTGTGTGTTCAAGGCCAGCCTGGTTTACAAATCCAGGACAGTCAATGCTATACAGAGAGACCCTGTCTCAAAAACCAAAAACAGCAACATCAAAGATGTCACAGAGTTAGTTGGAGGCATAGATCTTTTCAGTTATATATAGTTCACGGTATAAATTAACTGACTCTGAATACTTCAGCAGGTCCCATCAACTAGGCTCATATGAAACAAAATGATGCAGTGCTGCTTAGTTCAATGGAAGGACAGAGGACCCCTGAAGGCTAGGTTATTCGGAGAGATGATGCAGCATCTGAAAGGGCTCACAGCCACATGAGGGCAAGGTGACAAGGAGAGGTGAAACTAGGAAAGGCAAATACATAGCATATTAGAGCAAGGTACAGGCGTAATGCCGTCAAAACAACACAACACAAAACAAAATAAACAACCCCCACCAAACTAAAACTATTTTGTCTCCAAGTTAAAAATTAGTTTTCTTTTGTTGTAGGGTTTCCCTATGAGACCCAGCTCCCCAGCTGGCCTGGGACTTGTGGGCCAGGGTGGTCTTACTATCACAGTAGGGATTCTGCCTCTCCCTGCTGAGTATGGAATGTGCCACCATCCTTAGCCCTTAGCCTTATTTTTTGAAGCTATGGATTTTCATTGATTCAACCTGTGGCCCCTACCTCCTTAAAATCCTAGGGATGCTAAGCAGGCCCAGCAGGTAGCAGGGGAGTTTTCTGGGAGTTAGCCTCTTTCTCCTTTCTGGGGATTTTGTATGCTCTAAATGTGAAGGGGGGATGGGAGGTGTTTTATTTTGTTTAAGAGAGCTGCTGTTTAGAGGTCCACGGTTGTGGTCACGGTGAATTGAGTTACATAGATTTTGCCTTTCAAGGGGACTGAGAATGCCCTTAACAACACGTTGCTTTTTATCACAAGGTTTGGTCAGCAGTCAACAGAGGGGAGCAGCCATGAACCAAAACGAAGAGAACATTCTGTAGAGGAGTCCTAGCAAGAATGACCGACATCTGCCAAGCCTCGGAATGGGTGGGGCAGGAGCAATGAGGGCATGAGCACTGAACACCTCACGTACACACATACACACACTCACATACACACACACACACACCCTCGCACACCCTTGCGCTCGCACTGTCTCCTGGGCGTTTAGGCCACAGGAACAGCTATGTTTTACCTCTGTGTCTTGGTGCTGTTGGCACATACACAGCCCCCAACTTAAATACCGATGAGCACTGCCATCTAACTTCTGTCAACTAGCTTCTTAAACCATTCCAACAGAGCAAGAGTTGGGACAAAAGGATGGAAATTGTATGCATTGATATAGTTTTTTTTATTATATATATATATATATATATATATATATATATATATATATATATAT
>NW_026596120.1:13435478-13446469 GCF_907164565.1 Psammomys obesus
TATATATATATATATATATATATATATATATATATATATATATATATTAGTAAAAGAACTTTGGGCAACATCCAGAGTTCCTTGTGTTATTTTGATTCATTTTTTTTTCCCAACACACTTTCAGCGTGGAAATTCACATTAGCATCCTTCCCTTTCGTTCATTTCAGTCTCCTCCATAGCTCTCCCTCAACTTGGCAGTGACAAGAAAGACTGCAGTCAAAGAATATGTGACCGGATAAGACACAGAATCAAATGCTGAAGGCAATCCTTGTTACCAGCATAATCTTGATCGCTCACCAGCCTATAAAATGAAGAGGGTGACAAATCTCGACAAAGGGCGGGTCCATGATCCATCTTATGAGGATGGGGCTGATGGTGGTCAGAGTACCGAGAGATGTCGTGGTAGTTTGAAACAGGCATCAGTTCTTCAGTACATCATTTGCAGTGATTTTTTTTTCAGTGTTAAAATATTATAATGTGCTAAAATGAATTTAAAAAAAAAAGATAAAACCTTTTGGGATGCAGCAATTCTCTGCTAGTTACTCAAGTATCGTAGCTGGCCCAACCTCAGCTGTCAAGCTTGTGCTCTTATAGGAAGTACATGTTAGGAGAAAAACGATTTAAAAGTGACATTAATATGCATTTTTTTGAAACACAAAAAATGGAGAAGTTCTAGAAAGGACCCAGATTCCAAATCAGCCAGATCTGCGGCCTGATTCCTTTGTTACTGTTTTCAGTATATCATGAGGGCTCTGTGACCTAGAGGGACGGGGGAATCTCACAAATTTAAGTTTTGTGGATTCAACACTTCTGAAAGGTTTTAATATCAGCCCTTCTGGACTGCAATTTAATACCTCTATGCTTGCATTCTTCTTACTTTCAGTTCTGAAAGTGTCAGCAAAACGCTTGCATAATCCTCAGAATGTTCACAAAGTCTGGTACTGCCCAAGGATATGTTTTCTGGGCCTCACTTCCTGCCCCTAAGTTGGGGGAGGGAATACCATGTACAGATCCTTTTGTATCGCTCAAAGGAGGGTAGCAGACCTTATGCTTTGGTTTCATCTGCTTTGGTGACAGAGAAGAAAAGCCCGAATGCCGGCCTGTGCTTTGTGTTACGGAATTTGCAAGCTTTTACAATGGTGGCCAGAGGGCCTTTCACTGTCTCCTAAATGGCCCAGACACTGCCTTTCTGGTGCCAGATGGATTGGCTGGAACTTCCACAGAGAGGCCACACCAAAGCTTCTCAGGAGAGAGTGGTAGTCGATCGATCGAAGACCATTTGCTCTGGTGGAGAGATGGGAGGCACACAGCAGAAATGGAGTATGCTTGGTAGCCCCCAACACGCTCTGGAACAATTTTAGCAGGGCCGCCCCAAAGAACTATAAACCGACAATTCTCCTGATATAAAGTACAAGCTTAGCTGGTAGGAGCAACAGAACGCACATCTGAAACTCATAATATGTACCATGCGTGTGTCCAGTTAACTCTCACTCACCCTACAGATTCAGGGATTCTTGTCCTGACCACTGTATAGGTCATTTCCTGTTACACCTGCTTATTCACTAGTTTGACTATTTGATTAACCCTCCAGCCTTCCATGCAATACGTTCTCGGCACCAAGGACTCTGCCCAACCCCCACGCATGCTTGCATACACACTCAGCACGCACACATGCACTACCCATTATGGTTCCCGGCCCTCAGCAGATAGTCACTAAGCATTTTCTGACTGTCAGGAAGAGTAAGGATTCATCTATTTTCTCAGGGAAAAAAAAAAAAATCTCTTCATTCCACCTTCTTCTAGTAGACAAAGTTTAGAGACCTTGGGAAACAAAATGCATGTCTCCTCATTATTAAAATAAAAAGGGGAGAGGCAATAGTTTTCAAAACCGCTTTTTGTAATGCCTTTTTTTTTTTTTTGGTTTTTCAAGACAGGGTTTCTCTGTGCAGCCTTGGGCTGGCCTCGAACTCACAGAGATCTGCCTGCCTCTGGCTCCCAGAGCGCTGGGATTACAGGCGTGTGCCAACTGTGAGCGGCAATGCCATCAGTTTTTTACCTAAAATTTTTACAAAGCTCACAGCGAGAGGCGCGGCGTGGTAAAGGGAGGAGGTGGTCTTCCGAGAGTGAAGGTGTGTGCTGAAGGCCATCCAGACCTTGTTTCTGCATAGCGCCTCCTGGGCCTGCCTGCAAGGAAGCCAGCAAAGACGGCTTAGGAGCAAGAGTAGAAAAGGTTTTGAAGGCTTCTGAACCGCATCCTTAAAAATCATTAAGATGGGCTGGGCGTTGGTAGCCGGCACTCGAGAAGCAGGAAGCAGGCAGATCTTTGTGAGTTCGAGGCCAGCCTGGTCTACATAGTGAGTTCCCTGTCTCAAGGGGCTAACTACAAAATGCTGTGATTGTGTGAGTAACGTAAGGTTGAAGCTGGGCGCGGTGGCACGTGCTCGTGAGTGTCTGGGGTCACCCCCGACTCACAGCCAGACCCCACCTACAGACAATCAAGAAGCAGGCAAACGGTGCCCCGCCTGTCCGTCGCCCTCTGGACTCCGTGGCACCCGACAAACCTCCTGCATGAGTCAGTGTGAGACGCTGCCCAAGTTTTGTCCTTCCCTTTGCTGCGAAACTGAAGAGACTCGAATCTAGCACCTAACAAGCGTGCTCCCCAGCGGTGCTTTTATGATTTTCTGTTTTCTTTTTTTTCCCCTACTAGTGACACCCCGCTGACTTTTTTTATGGTCTCCAGGAGCCGGTTCCTGGGGTTTACTTACCTCGTTTTGATTGATCGAATGGTGGCAGCGCATCCGTTTCCTTCCGCCTGCAGGATGGTCTTGGTGTTCCTGCCTTATCACAGTTTCCGTTTGTAATGTCGTGTCCGAGCGTTTACGGCCACACCGTGACGTGTTGGCTGTGCTGAAATGATCGTGGCCCGCTGAGGCTTGCTTCCCCTCCTCTGCTTGTTACTTTTTGGTCTAAAAAACACGTACATAAAAAAGGCACATATAATGTTACATAAATTCAGTGCGTGTGATCGTGACATGCGTTCTGATTTGAAAACGCAGTGTTTGGTTTTGGCTTGGCTTTCCGTTTCCGTGTGTTCCGTTACCTCTACAGACAGCAAGCTACTCATATTAACAGCCTACAGCGCATACTATGATATTGTTCTTTATGCTTGCATGTTTCTTAATGAATGGCTATGTATAATACATTAGCATTCACACTGTATATATGAATATAAACATATCCGTAAAGGTTTGGACATTACTTTGCAGAAATTGGAACACGCACATATTTTCAAATCTTGGTTTGTTTTTTTTTTTTTTCCCCAATAAGAACTCTCAAGTGACTGCATAACATTTTATTCTGCAATATGCTGTAATTTATTCAACCATCGCATTGCTGATGAGCAATCTCACGGTTTCTATTTATTTTACTTAGTTCCTCTGAAAGGATGCTGTAAGAAACATACTTGTATGTTTGTGTAGGTACTGTGCTTTCCTTCCTCTGGGCGTGGATACCTAAAGGAAGCATGTCAGTGAAAAATATTCACACACACATGTATGTACATACATGTATGTACATGCCAACACACAGGCACAGATACACATGCATGCGTGTACACACACACACACACACACACACACACACACACACCATTTAGTAGATGACTGCAGAAGACATCCTAATGGTACTGGGCTGTAATAAAGTCCAGGCCTACCATGTATGAGGCCTTGGTTCAGGTCCCCTTCTCTCTTTCTGTCTCTTCTCCCTTCTCTATTGTTTCTCCCATTCCTCCCACCCCCCCACCATTACCTGAAGCAATCCATCTTCTCACCAGCCCTGTATGGTACAGCACAGTTCCTCTGCCGAGACATTCCTAATCAACAGTAGAGGCTGTCACCGATTTTAGCTCCTGCCCATCTGAAGGGATTCTTTTATATGTTACTTTGAGACTATTATCACACAGTTCGTGGCCTATTTTGATCCTGTGGTTTTCCCGTTGAGTTTCAAGGCCCCGCCTTTTGCATTTTTCATACATCATTTTCATTAGATATCCCTTTTGTTCAGTGGCGAACATTTGTTCCTTGTCTATTTTGTTCATTGACTTTGCTTCTAGTAGTTTTAGGGATTATTTATCTGCTGTGTGTCAGATAGACTAGACCAAGGGTATAACATTGCACAAAATTAGACAAAATTTTCTCTCTCTTGGGCTGCATGCTTGAGTGGTGAAAGCTATTTAAAGATATATAAACATCATTTGTGGCAATTTAATATGACTTATGAAAGTTTTGTGCAGGCAAACAGGCCTTCTAGAACTCCTGGCTTTCTGGCTTTCGGTAACCAGGTCTCCCCTAGCTCTGGCTGTGGACAAGGCTGCTCCAGTTTTCTTGTGCTCTTCTGCTTTTAAAACATTGCAGACATGGAGATGACTCCAGTTTTAAAATTAATAGTCACACGGCTGAAGAGGTGGCTCAGCAGTTAAGAGTACCAGCTCCTCTTCCAGAGGACTGGGTTCAGTTCCCAGCACCCACATGTTGGCCCACAACCATCTGTAACTCCAGTCCCAGGGGATCCAATGCCCGCTTCTGGTCTCCAAAGGCGCTGCAAACACACTGTGCACATACACACACTCATACATACATCCATACATACATGCATACATACATACAGGCAGAACACCTATACACATAAAAATTCTCAGAATTCTATTGAATTATTTTGGCATGGCGCCGTTAACTCTTCCCTTTCTGTTGTAGTTCAAAGCGTTGCCTTTTTGTGATCTAGCAAGGACATAATAGCACAGCACAGTGAATCATTAACTACGACGTTGAATCGAAGGAGGCTGCCATTTTGCAGATAAAACGTAGCTGAATGCCGGCAGTTACACGTGGTTTAACTCACAGATAAGAAATAGAAAATGAAATATTCATTAAAGGCAACTGCACAGTTCATATCGTGGAGTCGTTTTAGGGACAGTATTTCATTTGCCTCTGCTTTGGGGACACCGCAAGCTCCACTAGAAGACAAAACATGCCTATTGGTGTGGCTATCAATCTCTGTGGCTTGAGAATTCAATTCAACACAGATTTTTAAAGCACTCTCCAGGGTCTTGAATAGCGCTGAGGACTTTAAAAATAGTGCACAGGTTCCACACCTAAATCTGCCTCTGAGTCAGAGATACCCAGGAAATAGATGAAATGGGGTCCTTAATCTGCAAGAAACTGCATCATAAAAAAGAAATAAAACTTATGCAAAGTTAATGCAAGAGGGGTTCCAGGGGCCTCCTGGCAGGTACAGATAAAATGCATGATTCCATTTGTCATATGCTTTCTCGATATAAACATCACTGAAGCATATGCGGAACTTAGCCCTCAGCACACAGTAGGCATGCAGTCATTACTAATTTGTTCAGTGAATAAAAAACAATCTGTTAGAAAACAGAACCATAAAGAAAAACTTAACACAATTTATAATTTCGCCATTAGCGTGCAGATTTTAAATTTCCATATTTTTTAATTCTCTTATTTAGATAATGTGAATTATTTCTACTCATCTTAACTTGACATTCAATATTAAATAACTTCTTAAAACACTACGTGCTCTGCTCCTATAAAATATACTATTTGTGGCTGCAAATGGTTTATTTTGTGGATTAGATTAATTACCTATTGTTTTTTTTTCTTTGAAGATCTCCTATAAAATATATTACTTGTGGCTGCAAGTGCTTTATTTTGTGGATTGTTTTGTCCTTTGAACATCTAAGGCAGGGCTTCTCAATTTGTGGATTGCAACCCTTTGGGGGGTTAAATGACCCTAAGACTGTTGGAAAACAGATTTTTACATTATGATTCATAGCAGTACCAAAATTACAGTTGTGAAGTAGCAACAAGAATCATTTTATGGTTGGGGGGTCACAACTCGAGGGACTGTATTAAAGGGTTTTAGCATTAGGAAGGTTGGGAATCACTGCCCTAAAGATTTTCCCCAAGTTATCATGACCAATACTACTGTGATAAGCTCCTCCGTTGCCGATCTTTGTCCACATTTCTGAATATTTTTTGGAGTAGATTCCCGAAACTGATATGGTGAGTCTGGTCTTGTGAGAGCTGTTGCGTATCTTCATACACACTTCCAGACTGCCCTTCAGAGATACGAAACCAACAGATGACTCTTTTAAAGTTGCATTTGGGGCTCACTCGAAGGCTCAGCGGGTGAAGGTGCTTGCCACCCAGCCCGGGGGGCTTGAATTGGATCATCAGAACCTTCGTGGTGGAAGAAGTCGGCCAGCTCCCACAAGCTGTCCTCTGATATTAACGTGCACTCTGGCACGCACATATACACACTAATTAATCAATTAAGGTAAGGTTGCGTTTGACATCGTCTATGGCTCAGGGTCAAGGTGCACGCCTACTTAGTATGTGTGGGACCCTGAACTAGTCACTAATGCCAAAAATAACACTGATTTCAGTTTTATATTTGCATATGGGTATGTTCAGTGCTATGAAGATGTATACCCAAAAAATAAAAAATAAATAAATTTAAAAAACCCTCAAAACCCTGAGGAATGGAAGAACAGAAAGCCATTAGATTTCATTAGGTTTCTTCTTTATCCTGACTCTCCAGGGAACCAACTGTATCACTTCAAGTTGCAAAGGTCTGTGTATCCTTTGACTGAGTGGGTGTCGAGTTGGGGTCCAAGCATCTATTTTGAGAAATACAGGAACACCGAGACACTACATACAAATTCAGAAGGCGTCCTTTGAGCCATGACCCTCCAGCACTCCACTAATTGTCATGGGGAGGATGGTATAGGTTTGGTTTCAAAGGTTTGCTTCCTTGGAACTGCATAAAAGTGAAATAAACCGTGAAAACGAAAACAAACAGAGCAGAGGAGGCAGTATTAAAATATCCTGTAAAAACTAGAGCGGGGCGGGGCGCAGTGCAATGTGTGTCTAGGCGGAGTGAGCACTAATTGCTGATGTTTGCTTGCTGACTATCTGAAGGCTGGAAAGCAGATGAGTAACAGCGGTGAGGTGGGTGACCTTGCAGTCCTCATCAAACACAGCACCGATTACTCTCTCTTCTGTACAGAACATCATTTTTCAAACTACTGCTTCAAAGCCATGGGCCCTTCTTTTCTCTCATTTTTTACCTCTAAACTCAGACTAATTACAAAGAAATGAATATTTTATCATCTTTCTTATGATAACCCGAGGCTATTGAATCTTGGTGTTGGAGTCACTGTTCAATTCCATCCTTTAAAAAATGCTATTAAAAGTGATTTTCTTCATCCATAAAATGCACATGAGTATTTGATAAAAATTGTCCTGATATTTAAACTAGGAGGTGTGAATTTTGTTCTAGGGTACCAGCCACACTGGGACACAATTTAAAAAGATGAATCCCTCACAGTCACATTAATTAGGAGTCCATTCTCTCTTCCTTGTGGTTGCTTTTTAATTAGTTTGTACCAAAGCCTAAAGTTCCCCCTTCTTCTTCTGTTGGAATGCAACTACACCGAGGTTCCTGCTGCATAATCACACTTCTGGGTGTTCTTTACCATGAGTGTCCTTCAATCAAATGTCAGAGCAGTCAGAGCATGGGGTGTCTTCCTCCCTGTGTGGATGGGAACCCTCTGAGGGATGGGTTGGTGTGTCCCACAGAGATATCTGCCTCTATGTACACCTTTAATTGGCAATAAGCAGACCTCAGAAAAGGGCAGACAATATCCTATATAACAGGAGCGGATGGATGGATAGATAGATAGATAGATAGATAGATAGATAGATAGATAGATAGACAGACAGACAGACAGACAGATAGAGGCAAGCATATGAAAAATGCTCCCTGCATCAAGTAGCTTAAAGGCATTTATCATTTACAGAGTATGGTTCCCAGCCCCATCTGTCACGAGAGGACAAAAACATGTATGTGTGCACATGCATGCGTGTGTGTGTGTGTGTGTGTGTGTGTGTGTGTGTGTGATGGGCCACTCCTACCAACACTGATTCCATACCTTTTTAATTTATTTCTTTAATTTATTACGTATTACCAACTGTATCTGTCATGAAAGAGGTAGTTTACTGAGCTAAGTATCTACTCTCCTGGTCCCACTATTTTTGTCTTTGCCCCGGAGCTCATTCTCTTTTTAAAGGTTATTATTATTTTTGTGTGTGTGTTTGCCCCGTGCATACGTGTGTATACTGTGTGAATGCCTGGTACCTAAGAAGCTTGGAGGTCATTTCATATTTCTCTATAATTGAGCTACAGATGGCTGTAAGCCACTATGTGGGTGCTGGGAACAGAGCACAGGAGTATACGCCAGCTTAAACTCTCCACTAGAGCACGGCTTGCCCAGGCATTTGCTTGACCATCATCCTAAATGAGTCCCAAGGGGTGAGCTTAGATGAGTTCTTTATCCGAAACAACAGACTGAGTAGAGTGATTGCCCACATGATATGACCAGGCCTACCCCAATCTGTTTCTTGAAAGGTTTTTCCATGTAAGAGAATTTACTTGAGAATAACAGAACATTGTATATGGGGGTTTGCAATCTGTGGTAAGCTTTTCATAGATCACATTCTTCCAATTGCAGCTGAGTCAGGATAAAAGGGGATCTTTTTAAAACCAAGAAACTCATATAAGCTGTTCTGAAAGCAAAAGTTGTGAGGGTTAAAGGTCACAGAGGTTGTTGCAAGAGTTGGTGCTGGCTTACTGCTAGGAGAGCCCTTACTAAGCGCTCCGTGCCGTTTATTTGGCTTGATAGTAGTGAGCAGGCTCCTGGGAGGGGCCCTGTTACAAGGCCTGTATAAAAATCTTTGTGCAAGTCTGGTTAAAGTTGTTTGTAAGTGAAGTCTTTGTCGTGGGCTCTACTGACTCCACTCTGTTAGAGAGTGGAGTGTTGACAGAGGCTTGATGGCAGTAAAAGGTAATAAGGGAGAATTAGGCTTCGCTCTCCTTACATGACTGCTTGCAAGCTGAGACACTGATGCTCTAAATTCAGACCAACACTTACACGGTTGGCTGCTGTGGTGCTTAGAGCTTCAGACATGATGCTGACTATGGGTTGAGAGACTGTGGGACTTCTTGGCCTCCACAATCACATGAGATAATTACTTATGATAAATCTCGTGTGTGTGCCATCTTGGCTCCATTTCTCTGGAGGACCCTGACTATACAGAACATTGCCATCGTCTTTATTTTGCAAGTGACAGAATTCAGTCTCGTGAGGGTGAAGGGCCAGGTTCAGGGTCACAGAGAAAGCAGCGCATCTTGGGTTTACTGGCTCTCCTTGGCATGTAAGATTATGTTCTTAATTATGACTTCTATTTATGATTTTATTATGATTCTATTTATGTCACCAGCTTTGCTCTGGTCCCCTTCGAGGGCGGCGGGTGGGCAGTTGCAGCTCAGTAGGAATAACAAACAAAACAAAGTCTTTAAATGGTTTTAGGCTCAACATTATGTAGGAATATAAAATAGGTCTGATTTTTAAAAAGAAGATTGGCTAAAAATGACATGAAATTAACATTTTGTTATAGGAATTTGAACTCATGTAATTGTACCCTCTTGTATAGAATCTATGGAAGGTTTGTTGCCTGAAGGATCTGCAGATTAGTGGGGCTCATAATGGGGAAGAAGAGCTAGATGTGAATCAAGGACAAGAAGGTGTAGAATCTACACCCCATCCCTTACTGCTTCCAGCTTTGATGACATAATGATGCGGAAAATGCCTGTGCCTTTGCTGCGTGGCTGCACGTGCTCTGGGCTTGGGAATTGAAAAAAATGAAAGATGAGATCTAGTAGAGCAGGAGAACTGCAGAGGTGGCTGTGGCCTCTTGCCAACAAGGTGAGCCAGCTCGTTCATGTCAGTGTGCTTGAGCTGAGGTAAGGCACTGTGACCTACGCTCACCTTGCTCCTTCACTTCTTCCCTCCACACCTCTTGCAAATTTCTCCTGGGGCCAATCCTCCTCCAGAGCAATGGAGGAAAAGACATTTAGGGGATAAAATCCTTTCAGTTAATCAGCGCAGACTAAAAACACCACAAGGAACCACTGATGGGATGAGAGAACTGCAGACCTCGTTTGGCACACAACCACAGACTATGAACCCAACTGACTGGCGAGTGAAATAGATGGTCCCTATCTGCATTAATTACTTTTCTGCTAGAAAACGCCATGCCCAAGGTCAACTTAAAGAAGAGAGTTTACGGCTCATGGTTTCAGAGGGATAAGAGTCTACCATGACAAGGAGATGCATCAGCAAACAGCAAGGCCTGGCAAAGAAGCAGGGAGCTGAGAGATTGACCATATCACCAACAGCGACCATGACACAGAGGGAGTAAACAGAAGTTGGGTGAAGCTATATAATCTCAAAGCCCACGCAACGATGTAATTTCTTAAACCAGGCTGTATTCCCTAAACCTCCCCAAACAGTGCCACCATCTAGAGACAAAGGCTTTGAGCAGCTGAGAAATACAAGGTGGTTCTCATCCAAACCACCACACCTATCTTAAGAGAACTTAATAGCAAAAGGCACTTCCTAGTCTAGGAAGTTCTACGACTCAAAGCATTAAATCTGTAAACATGTCACCATTTGCAGCAGGTTTTCCATGAATTAAATCATCTCAATTACACAGGAATTTTAAAAACAGTGGTGGCCACTGATTCTGTCCACATTTCTGGAGAATTGCCTATCTACTCTGAAAATGACCTGCACACCACACTCAGCTATTTGCTCAAAGTTTGCTTATATTCCACATAAAAAACTTTCCATGTGAAATGTGTAAGAAAGTCTGTGTGCAGAAAGGTTCCTTCTGGCTCCAACTAGGAGCTCTTATGAGATCTTGAATAAGTTTAATCATTAGAATGTTGTCCTTAAGGCTCCTATGGTAAATATAGACTAGGAGGCAATCATTCCACTGGTTGTCGGTAAGTCTGGTCATTTGCACAAGGAAAGAAAAAAAAAAAAAGGTCACAGTGAAGACTGAGCCAAG
>NW_026596120.1:13446479-13488173 GCF_907164565.1 Psammomys obesus
TCCCTTGTGGGTTGGCTGTTTTCCCCTACTCACTCATGAAAGGTGGAGAGTGGGTATGAGACATTAACCCTTTATGCGCTGGCATGGTGTGCGGGGACTCTTGAGAACTTATTCATTTGGTGGTGACAGTGGCAGCAGGGAACGTGAAGCAGTTTGGACAGGCAGGGTCTCCAGAAAGGATGTCCCAGGGAGTGTGTCCCCACGGTGCGGCTGTGGCATGGTTTTGGTCACCTGACAGCTATTGAATCCAGAACACAATCTTCATGGGTCTCTGCATATATGGTGTGGTTGAGTAGTTTGGTGTTCTTGTGGGACTCCTGACAGTGTGTGTGGGTGTGTGTGGGGAGTGTCTCTGACTCTTTTGCCTGCTCTTGGGACCCTTTCCTCCCGCTGGGTTGCCTCATCCAGACCTAATATGAGGGTCTGTGCTTAGTCCTGTTGTAACTTGCTGTGTTTGGTTGATAGCCCTGGGAGGCCTGCCCTTTTCTGAAGGGAAACAGAGGGGACGTGCATCTGGGGGAAGTGGGGGAGGAGACTGGCTGGAGGGGAGGGAGAGGAAACTGGAGTTGGAATGTATTGTTGGAGAGAGGAATAAATAATATTTTAGTTAATTAAAAAAAAAAAACAGGTTCTTGGGGCTAGAAAGATGGCTCAGCAGGTAAGAATGCAGAGGGTGTGAGTTCAGTTTGCAGCACTTAAGTCAGGCAGCTAGCTCACAACTGCCTGTAATTCCACCTCCGGGGGCCTGCCTCTGCCCTCCACAGCACTGCACTGTGCGCGTGCTCGTCACCTGACCCTAACACGCACACACCTATAATTAAGAAAAACATCATTAAAAGTGGACTCTTCCTCTCCCGGATTCCACTGTGAGCCGAGTTATGTTAAATGAAGGAAAGCCAAGTGTATTTCCAAATAAGAATTTTGCTTATATGATATACATTGCATTTAAGTAAAGTACATGGTGTTGTAGAAATTAACACATTGCACTGTGGTGACACGTTTATCGTTTATCTATCTGCCTCCCTACAGACTCTTTTTTAAAACTGTAATTAGTTTGTGACTCAAATAGTAAGTTATAGTATCAATTTCAATGAAATAGTATAGGCCTTCAAAGAAAATAACAGAGTAGAATAGAAAAAAAATCAGAGACTAAAGTCTTTTTTGTACAGCTGTTACATGTTTGTTACATGTATTGAGTGCTTGCATTTCGTAATGATATAAATATAAACATAAAATACAGTGACACATACCGGAAGAGCACTCACTTTTTTTAAAGATACAGAAAGCCTTCCAGAAAGTGTAATCTAAATTCTAATGATCAGAAAAAAATATGTAATCTGCAGTTTCCTAACTTTTCTGGAACCCATCAGAGAGGTGAGGTTTTCAGGAGAAGGAATTGACAAAGGGAACAAGGACCTCCTAAGGCTACTTGGGGCCCGCCATGGAAGCACGTTGAGCAGTGCATGAAGAGAAGCCCAGGCAATTCAGTTTTAAATTACAAGCAAAGGGAGAGAAAGAGCTGCTTCTCCCAGTAAGGCAGAGTCTGAGTGAGCGCATGTACATGCCCACCTTATCATGGGAAACTGTGCTGATCTGAGGCAATTAAGAAGGCTACATTTAACCCCGCCCGCTGCTACTGTCTCTTTCAAGACAGCATTCAGGAATACCCAGACTATAGGGGAAATAGTGTTGGGCAGCAATGGTGTTTTACAAAATAGAAATGTTTATATTCTACTAGAGTTGTTCAAAAGGCCATCTAGGGCTTGAAAGATACTGATTTTTATTAGAAAGTAAAGTAATTATTACAAGAATATAAACACATCCTGTCATTTTTTCCATTTAAATTCCTTGAAAAGTAAAATAGTATTATTCCTTTTTAATAAGTAAATAAATAGAAATGCTACATAAATATTATATAAATAAATCACATGTATTACATCCACAATATTATGGAGATTATGTGTTATTATCAGTGATTGTCTTTGATCGTCGGATGGGTTACTTTTATGTCATTGTGATCAAAACACAAATGACAAAAATGACTTCATGGAGGGAAGGTTTATTTTGGCTCAGAGTTTCAGCTCACGGTGAGGAGGGCATGGTGGAACAGCTCAGTTCATGGTAGTGGAGGCGTGTGGTAGAAGATGTGCAGACCAAAGTGACAGGGACGCTGTCTCTGCTTATCTCTTTCTTTGCAGTATCAGAGGTGTCCGTCATTTCCCCACTAACTGCCCTTTTTTCTCTTTCTTCAATGGCTGTGTTAATTGAATCTCAGTCAGAATTGCAGGGACCTCCCTGTTGACATTAAGGTAATGTCTCCGGTCTCCCAAAATGTCTAATGAGGCTTGCCTGCTCTGATGACACCTCTCCCATCATACATTCTGCCTGCGTTCGTGTTGACCTCTGCAACGCACACTCTGATGTGTTGAGTTGCCTTTGGTGCCTTGGACAGGCTGTATCTCCTTTCCCTTCCAGACAACTTGAGCCAGTCTGGGAGAAATGGACTTGGAATATAAGGTGAGAGTAAGCAAATGAAGAAAACCTGAGTGCAATACCTACCATCTAACACAAAATGTCCCAAGTGCTTTTTGCCACATGCCCGTATTCTAATCAAATCTGCATCATAGCCCTGACCTGGAGTTCCACGGGATAGATGATTGAGTACTCTGTCCTAAGTAACTCCACAAATTCTCTGGAGGCTGTAAACCCCATCCCACCAGGTAGGGTACAGCCATTAGTAAGAGATCTGATTCCAAGGGACATCCTGCAATAGGCCTTTGACGCTTCCCCTAGACATTTTGGACCTGGCCCTGGTCCCCGGTCCTCAGATAGACATCTACCTCATGTCAACGCAATAGGAATAATCTTGAGCAGTGACAAGAGAGTCATCCTTCAGACAGGCAAATCGGATAGGCGTAGTGAGAACATGTGGACCCAAAGATGACTTTGGCGACAAGAAAATGGAAAGGGGACAGAGTAAATGACTGCATGTCCATCATGTCATGAGCTGCTTTAAGCTCTAAGGATAGAGCACTATGCTGAGGAAAGGGTATTTATTTTGATCTGTTGAAATTACAGTGATATAAATTTTTTATCTGGGGTCATCTGAAAATTAATAAATGGTATTAGGCAGATAGGCTTACATGAGCAAACAAACTGAAAACTATTCTTGTAAATTTATTTCTTGAACACTCCTCACAGGTTACCTCTCTCTTTATTAAAATTCTGCCTCTTAATCTACTGCTAAAAAGACATGTGCAGTCTGCCATGCGGTGCTCTGCAGAGCAGGAAGGCTTTAAAGTTCAGGCATGTGCAGAGAGAGAGAATGAGCTGTGGTATCCATCTTTCGGGACGCAGCAGCTAAGTAGCAGTCTGATGTGATGGGAATATGGTCAGGATGATCTGCGTTCCCCTCTCACAAGGCGGTGTGAGATTTGGTGTTGGCTGTTTGCATGTGTGCCTTCCCATTCGCCCAAAGGCATGGTGCTTTTAACCCTATAAAGAACTGCAGGGGAAATATAAATTTGGAAAATCACCAATAATAGTTACACGCCAACATATGTTTATGACATTCAGTATAATTTCTGAACCGTCTTTTAAAGATGAATATAAAGAGCCTTGCTATGTGTTTCTGTGGCAAACTGTTGCTAAGATCTAGAGAAAGAAAATTACAAACTAGAAAGTACTTACGAACTTTCAAAAGTCCATAGCATTAATTTCTTTTGAGATTTATATATTTATTTTACTTCATGTGTCTGAATGTTTTGCCTGCATGTATGTATATACATAGTATGTGTGCTCTGTACCCTCAGAGGCCAGAAGAAGGCATCGGATCCCCTAGAACCGGAGTTACAGATAGTTGTGAGCTAGCATTTGCTTGCTGAAGATCAAACCCAAGTCTTCTGCATGAGAAGCAAGTGTTCTAAACCACTGACGCATCTCACCAACTTCGGTCCATAGAACTCTAAAGGCAAGCTTATCCAGGTTATTTAATGAACACTCACTCTTGACCTGAACTTTCAGAAATCTGCATATACCAAAGCCAAAGGAGGATGCTATACCACACCATTCTATGGTGGAATAGTCAATCAAGGGTCTTTCTTTCCTCCTGGGAAACTGGGAAGAGAGGTCAACAGGGGCACTTCTTTTTTCTTTCTGTCTTTATTTGTCCCTATGGTTTATAAATTTCTTACAATAAAAATACATTATTTTTAGTGAGGCTTGAAAACAAAGGAGGAGAAGACTGTTTTGGTAGAATCTATTAAATCCTCAAATATTAAGATTTTTTTTTTCAAAATCCAGACACTAACATATTGATTTGAATGCGTGTGGGACTGTATTGTGCATCTAGGGCTGGTGCCGACAGGCATGAACGCATGTGTGTAGAGTGCGCGTGCAGGGCAGAGGTCAGGGTCTGCTATCTTCCTCAACCACTCTCCACATTGTCTTTTGAAACAGGGTCTCTCACTGAACCTCGAATGTGCCGATTTAGATAGACCGTCTGCCCAGCGAGCTCTGGCTTCCTCCTGTCTGCCTCTCTGATGCTAGAATTATAGTTATGTTCTATCTGTGCTTGACTTTTTTATTATGGTTTCTGGGGGGGGGGGTCGAATGTGGGTCCTCGTGTTTGTGCAGGAATCTCTCTCCTGATTGAGCCCCCTATATATATATTTTTAAAAAACTGTAATGAAACAGCCACAGAAACATCATGGTCGGTTAAAGGAGCTCTGCTCATTCAAGATGAAAGAGCCCTTCAGGAAAGTTCAACGTGGTATATCTACCTGGCAGTTGATGGGCCCACCAGCCCCTTCTGAAATGGTGATAATGAGAGTGAATTTCTTCGCGCACACCTACCTAGCCAGTGCACGCTTTTGATGTAGAGTGCTTGTAATTACAGTTATTTAAAATAGCCGTAAGCTTTAACCAGGCTGTCTCTCCCAGAAGTAAATCAAAGACACAGAACAGAAGGGCTGATTCACCATTTTCATTCATGACTAATGGGGATCAAGAAAAAGAGGCAAGATGCATGAAAACATCTTCAAGCCTGAAAAAGATCAGCTGTAGTTGCAAGAATCAACTGCAGATGACTCCAAGGGGAATCCTAAAAAGAGTCCGGAGAAACAGGAGACCTTGGAGGCGGGCAGGAGTGAGTGTGAATCCTAGCTGTCTGCATTTGGATATGGTCTAAGTGTTCCCCTCAAAGATTCCAGTGCTGGAATCTTGGCCCTCACTGTGGCTGCATTGAGAAAAAGAAGACTGTCTTAGGAGTGGACCCCAGTGGAAGGTGACTAGGTCACTGGGGACTTTGTCCTCAGAAGGGATTCTTGTCATTTCCACAGACCCCCACTTATTTACAGCAGGAGTAGGGTTATAAAGGGGCAAGACTGGCCTTCCCTGAGTCTGGCCCCTTGCCCACCGGTGCCTTCTGCACTTGCTCCCGCCACTGCAATGTCATCCACCTTGAGAAACCCTCAATAGTCAAGATGATGCTGGAGCTATGTTACCGAACCTCCAAAACCAAGAAGTAAGTAAAACTCTTGTCTTTGTTAGAAACCCGGGGTTTTGTTATAGCAAGAGAGTACACACCAGCTTTGTCACCAAATGCGTTCACAACCTCCTTAACCCCAGGCTGGTTTTTGGTGAAATAGAGAATATGGTAAAATGGCTGTAAGGATTAAGGGCTGTGGCATGGATACCACCAGTGACACAAAGTAAGGGTTAGAAGGAAGACGAACCTTTAGCATGGATGGGGACCTCGCAGGGTCATGTGAAATAGCCCACGGAATCCCCGTCAAGGTCCCTGGCACACAGAGGCTGTTTAATATACAGCACGCCAGTTATTATTCCCACCGAGTTATCACATCCTCACTCATCCGGAGCCGCACAGGTGCAGCCTCTGCCCGAGGGAGTTTGGAAGGCCATCTCCAAGCTTGAGTTACTGACAAAGAAAGGTGGGTTAGATCTGGTTAACAACAGCAGAAACCCCGGAGAGGAAAAAACCGACAACTTCCCACGTTCAATGTTTCTATCTCTGTGGGGTCACAGACCAAGCAAGTACATACATTTACGGGTAACATATGACCCAAAACTGAATATGTAGGGGTCACTGAGTCCACACAGGGTTCAAACCAGAGATCGCTTAGTTCTATGGACCAAAAGCCTTTCATGATGACCCAATAGAACAGAATATGAGCACCACTCACTTTCCCACAGCAGAGAAAGGATGGAGACGTCAGTAACCAATTTCTTTGGTTGGTGAGGCCTCCTTCTCTAGGAAGGGTGCTGTCTCTTAAGTTTTCTTTTACAGATGTCCATTTATTGGGGCTGCTGAGATAGCTCAGCAGTGAAGTTATGAGCTGTGCAATCATGAAAACCCGAGTCTGATCCGCAGCAGCCCCATGAGAAAAAGCTGGGCACAGTGAGAGCTTGCCATAAGCTAGATATGGAAACAGACAGATCCCCGAAGCCTTCCAAGAGACCAACCCTACCATGGCAAGTTCCGTGTCAGTGAAAGACCCTGAATCAAGGAAACCCAGAGGATAAGGACCAAGAAGTGACACTTGAAGTTGACCTCTGGTACACACATACACACACACTCATGTTATTATACACATGTATGTATATATTTTCTACATAAAATTGGATTCTTGTTATTATAACACAGGGCCTTATGACAGGTTTTGTTTTTCTTGTGGCTGGCTAAGGCAACATACGATGTTCATAAATAAAAAACATTAATTTTTAAAATTGTGAAGACATTTAATAAAATTGCCATTGTTATTGTTTTTAAAAATTAAGGTTCTGGAATGGGTGGTGATATTCTGTATGGCAGTGTGAGTAATTTATTCACCCTAAATTGGGGTTGATTAAAATGTAATCAAGTGTGTTTTCTTATCACAATTTTAAACTTTAATACTCAGTTTTTCTTTCTGAACCTCATGCTTTGCTGTGGACCCCTATATAGAAAAAAATATGAAAAAGAAAGCGCTCTATCACAATAATGCATAACCAAATTTACATGGAAAATATATATTTATATATATTTCATAATGACATTTAGCATTTTAAAAAATGTGAGTGAAATGCTTTTGTGCTCCCTCAACAATTTCCATAAATTTAGATTTTTCTAGATTCAAATCAGATAATGTAACTGAGGAGTCCATGGTATAAAGATGTGCCAACCAGGATGTCAAATCACACTTGGACATATTTTGCCTTTTACGAGGAAATTATAATTTTTGACTAATGTATTTATGCCTTTATAAGATAATTGTGGATTTCTACTTTTTACACCACCAACATAAGCAGTTCTTTTATCCTGCTATTCCAGTTCCTGGAAATGCTAATGCGGCCTTCTATTCACAGATTCATCTTCAAATCCTGCCAATAACACAGACTAGAGGATACACAAAGACTCCTATCACTGCAACAGAAACCTGGAGGCACATTAAAAGGGACTCAGACATTTCCTCAATGATCACTTGCTTGACACCACCCAAATGGGTCTCAGAAGAATCTTCTTGACAATTTCACTTCCTGGGAGCTTTGCCATGTCTTCTGCTCTTGGCTCAGAGGAATTGGGCCAAGTTTAAAGGAGAATATATGCATGAGAAACTGGGGGGGAAAGTCATTTTTAGGTTATTCGTTAGTAAGTTGCCTTTTCCCCTCTGCTGGCATGTGGACGCGCGGGCTAGCTTTCATATCCATTTGGTTTCACTCCTAGAGTCATTGGAATGGGTAGGCTTCATTGCATTCTATGAAAATTCTTCTCTCCTGTGAACTACAAGAAAAAATGGCCCACTATATATGCTAAGTGGGTTTCTTGGAAACAGTCTTGCAGGTTTTAGTGATTGTTGGGACCCCATTCATCACGGGTGTGTCTGGGGCTTCTCTCAAATGCACAGTCGGGCAAGTAGAGTCTGCCTACCACTGGTCATTATCGGCTCTGAAAACCAGGCTCCAACTCTGACCTTTGGTTTCTCTTTGACATCATCACCCCCTTTTTAGCCCCATTTGCTTTAACTTGGACTGCCTCCGAAAGCATGCATGTAGGATGGGGAGGATATCTGGTTGGTGTTTGGGAAATAAAATAAGTACAAAATCACTCAAGGATTCTAGGAACCGAGCTAGCCCTAGAAAAACCATGTCCTGTGAAATTGCTTAAAGCAGCATTTGGGAGCCAGACTATCTGGTATAAGTCTCGGCTTTACCTGTGTGATGCAGAGTAAGTTATTTAGCATCCTTCCAGCTTAATTTCCCCATCAGTAAAACTGGACTAATAATAGGGCAGTTTCCAAAGATGCTTAGGTTAAATGAATTAATGTCAGTAATGAACTTCAAAGCATACTGAACAAATTCTCCTGTGATACACAGGAAGCATTATGTCAAGTTCGATCTCATTCCATTTTCTCACAACCCCCTATTCTATCGCTTGCTAGATCTCATTGAATTTTTTTTTGGTCCAAACACCTGTCAGATACCTATGCCCTCCTCTTGTCTCCCAGTAGCAAGCTTTAGTCTAGAAGCTTGTCATTTCTTGCCTGGTGCCTGCAACCTCCTTCTCATTGGTGTCTTTGACACCCCTTGTTCCCATCCACCAACTACCGGCGGCAAAGAGAGGTGAGATCCAAACCCATGGCAGCCAGGCTTCCTTATGATGCTCCCATCATGTTCTTCCAGGCTTATCACACGCAGAGTACCTCCTGTTATCATGTCCCATTGCTCAGCTAGCCCTTAACATGGTGTTTTCTGCCAGCCTGCAGTGTCCTGTCTACTTTCCTCAAGCTTTAGCTCCATCATCCCTTCCTCGGTGAAACAGCCCCATTTTGAAAAGTTCCCTTGGTGGAACAACTTCTGGGAAATTTACTCACTTCTTCTTCTCTATAGAAGCTATGGTTGTTTCAAATTCCTGCAATGAGGCCACTTATCATATTTCACTGTAATATCTTATTCTATGAGCTACTTGAAGGTAATGATGTAACCTCCTCACCATCTTCACTTATCCAATCACAATAGGTGGAGTTTCTGTGTCCTCAGTGTTGACGTGGGTACCAAGTGCCTGACTCAGAATAGATGTCTATGAAATGATTATTAGTTAAATAAATTAATGAGGACACTGTCATACACAGTCTAAATGTATCACTTTTATCATGTGCTAGAAAGAAAAGCACAGACTTCTCTTGGAAATGCCACATGGTTGAACCAGTGAGATGGCTCAGAATCAGGTAAAAAGTGCTTGCCACCAAACCAGAAGGCTCAGCTTCAATCATTGGAACCCACAAGTAAGGAGGAGAAAAGTGACCCATACAGTTGTCCTCTGACTTCCCATGAAAATGATGAAGCACCCTCCCACTCCCCAAGTCATGTGTTAATTGGAAGCAATGCCCTTCAAAAGGAGTATGGAACCCAGTCCCGGACCAGCATTTCCAGACCCTACACTCACCACAGGAGTCCTTCAGAGCGCTTGCTAAACTGGGCCTGGGATTTAGAACCTACAAATTGATGTCTTGGTCTGACATAGAGTCATATTTCCTGAGGGGATGACATTTCTTTCAGCATCTACATTGGTAACTTGCCTCATCTAGGTTGATAAACAACCAGACTTGTGAATGTATCAACACAGCAAACGATCAGTTGCCATAGTGATTCTTTTTCTAGAGATGTATTTGCGCAGGACTTGGAATTAGAGTTGAAAACAGAATCAATCACTTGATAAGCAAGGAGTAATCACAATTGTCTCCCCTGGTCTAGCTGAATCAAGGAGGCCTTTCCTGGTGAGCACACTGTAATTAGCAGATGAGAGAGCAACTATAAATTCGCTCTAGGTTCAAGGAAGTTATCAGGTCTTCAGTGCTGATTGGGCTCTACACTCCGCAAGGCTGAGTATCTTTTCTTTCTTTTTTTTTTTCTGTTCAGTCCTTACAATTGGCAGCTCAATTTGCCATCCTTCCTGGAGAGCCCAAGAAGCCCAAGAGGACAATTATACCTCAAACGAACTAGCAGAAGTTCCTGGGTGGTCCTGCAGAACATCTTGCTTCCAAGATTGGACCTCAGTGGATGCTGTGTCCTTTGAAGACACTGGGTTCCTCCATGGGAGAAAATGGAAGGGCATCTTCAGATGTCTTTTCTAGGAATCTAATTCCATTCATGTAGGGAGGAGCCATCCTGACCCAATCACCCCTTGAGGGTTCCACCTGTTTGAACTGCTGCACTGGACATGACAGTTCAACATACTTAGAGTGGACAGTGTGCATTAAAACCCTCAGCACATGGAAACCTCACGTGTGCTTCCTGCATGGCTGGCCGCCATGTTTGAGGTAGGTCAACAAACGCGGAGTGTGAGAACAGAGTTTGGAACCAACAGATCAGAGGTTAAATTGTCCCTGTGCTGTTTATTATTGGGTTCACTGCCCTAAATTTCTTAATTGTTCTGTCGCACCTATAAAATTTATTTCATTGTTATAGCACAGAAGCTTCTCTGAATTAAAGTAGGTAATGTGTCCCGGAACCATAAACTGGTAGCTATGAAGCATTACACAACAACAGACTAATAATTTCCCCAGGTATTACAGTTTTTTTGAATATGGAATTATTAGGACAAATACACAACACCAATTGAGAAGGGCCATATTGAAATAATATATTTGAACACAGCTCTATATTTTAGGATCTAATAAAGCATGTCAATCAAAAATGTGATTTCAAAAAATAACCACATAATCCTTATAACATTAAGTCTTAATACCCAAACCAAAGCTTAAACCTGTTTTGCTCTTGCCTTTTTATTATTAGATATATCTTTTCCCCCGCCTTTTATAAACTGGCTAGTTTATATCCAACTGTTTCTTAAGCAAGGGTGGGCAGTTGAAAGATTTGCTTCCTGAACTTTCCAAGTTCTCTCTCAGCTGCTTGGGACTATCTTTCCCATAGCTTTGAAAACAAAGTGTCTGTTCTGTCAGCCTACATCAGTTAAAAGGTAGAAGGCAAGGGCATGATTAAGGCGTGTCTTTCCTGCTCCCTGCTCTTCCCTGGCCTGACCTGTCTAAGCAGCTGGGAGAAGAACCAGCATTTCAAGGATGTGTGTCTGCCCCTCCACAGGGAAGCTGCATTCAACAATCCAAAGGGAGTCATTTTGTACTGGCTTAAGGAAGTCTTTTTCTCTCCCTGGAACATGTCTCCTGCTGCTGACTGCTTGCCAGGACACTACTTGAGATTACATTCAGCCATGAAGTCTTCTCTGCTAAGGCTGCCCAAGTAACCTGTAACTGTTGTCATTTAGACATGAACCACACAGGAAGAGGCTGAAAAGGCAACTTTAGACACTACTGTTCTAACCCAGCCCACCCGTGTGGAGACTGTTTCTGATACAACTGTTTTTCATGCAAGGTCTTTCACACTCCTGTTGTAAAGATTCTGAATCCATACATGTGTCTCTATGTTTAAAGAAGGAACAGAGATTTAGGGAATGTCCAACTGATAATTGACCCAACCTGAGACCCACCCATGGTAGAGAGCCAGTCCCTAACACAGGGGCTCTGCTATGCTTACAGACAGGAGCCTAACATGACTGTCCTCTGGGAGGCTTGAGACAGATGCTGAGACTTGTAGCCAAGCATGGGGCAGAGCTCTGGGGATCCTGTGGAAGTGTCGGGGGAAGATGGAAGGATCTGGAAGGGACAGGAACCCCACAAGAAGACCAATAGAAACAACTAACCTAGACGCATGGGGGTTTAGAAAAACTGAGACACCAACTAAGGAGCATGCATGGTCTGGACCTAGGCCTCCTGCACATATGTGGCTGATGGGCAAGTTGATCTCCATGTGGGTCACCTGGCAAGTGGAAGGGGTGAGGGTGTGTTTCCAACATGACTCTATTGCCTGCTTTTAGGTCACTTCCCCCCTGGCAGGGCTGCCTTGCCTGATCTCAGTGGATGAGGATATGTTCAGTCTAAATGTGACTCGATGTGCTGGGGAGGGTTGATATGAGGGGAGGAGGGGCTCCCCTTCTGGGAGGGAAAGAGAGGAGGGAGGGGAGGACTTGAAAAAGAGGAGGAGAGGGGCTGCCCTTGGGATGTAAAGTAAATAAACTTAAATTTAAAAAACCTCAGGTTATTTTTTCCCTTGGCTATCCATTTGAACGAATTTAAATAATGGAGGTCTTTCTTAAAATTTTATATAGTCAAACATATCACTCTTTCTTTGGCCCTTCTGAGTTTGTCTTTTTTTATTTCAAAATTAGTCTTAAAAACATGTCCTTATATTTTAAACTAAACGCTTTTTTAATAGAAAGAAGTGCCTATTAATTAATCGCTTTAAAAAGTATTCATTTACTCTGGTTGGGAGGGTGTGAGAATGTCACCATGTACAGGGACATCTGGAGGTCAGAGGAGAATGTGCTGGAGTCAGCTCTCTCCTTCCACTCCGCAGGTCCAAGGCACTGAACTCAGGCTGTTGGGCTTGGAGGCTAGATCCTTTAACAGCTAAGCCATCTCACTGGCTCATTAAGGCTTTTGTCATGAATTTGTAATATGAATGCTTTAGTTTGTTGTTTTTTAAAAATCTTTTCCTACGGTATAAAGTGTAACCTGTATTGTATACTCTAATACACAGAGAACCAAAAGGTTTCTAAGTTTTCTAGTTTTCAAGAATCTAACACAAACCCTTGGGAAACAGGGAAAGTAAGAAAGAAGAGGATTCTGGAATCAGAGAAAATCTAAGCACAGTGTGGTTCTCACACTTTTGCAGGCATCAGAAGAGACACCTGAAGGACTGTACAATAGACCCCTGTCCCCTGTCCCAGTTTCCAGTCAGCAGACCTGGCATGGACAAGAGGATTCAGCTTTCCTGCACGGTCACGAGTGGTGCTGCTGCTGCTGCTGCTGCTGCTGCTGCTGCTGACCTAGGAACCATATTCTGAGAACATCACTCAAGATGTACAGCTACTCTATCTGGTGACCCAGATTCTGAGAGAGACGTCATTGATAGCTGCAGTCAAGCAAATCAGTTTCCATTGTGACACTCCTGACTGAAGACGATCTCCGGAACCTCAACCACTACAGATACTTCCCCAGTTGAGGTTTGGGGTTTTTTGTTCAGACTTTTGTTGCCTAGGGAACAGGCTGAGCCAGAAGACTCCTCAACTGGAGTGTTGCCCCTTCAAGATTTTGCTGCCTTAATTTAAGATATGTCTTCAAGTAAGTTATTTATGTTTCCTATATCTCTGGTACCAGATCTAAGAAACACACAGACAGACAGATGCTCATGTGAGCATCTGTGTACATGCACACACACGCACACACTGGCACATTGGCACATTCAGACACACACAGCTAAGTACACAGGACATAGTACATACACAGGCACATACACATGGACACACAGATACACACAGATATACTTACAGAAAGAGACACACGTGTACAAACATACAGATAAACACAGAGCCACAAAGATATATACATAGAGACACACATATAAAGAAACACAAGAGCACACAGAAACATGCACACAGCTACACAGACAGAAATATACGCAAACTCACACCCAGACATACTCAGAGATACGAACACAAAAACACATACACTCCCAGAATCCATGTGCTCCATAACATTTTGGTCAGTAGCACGTGTATTTGGTGAGTCTTCTAACTTGCTTTTTGTCTCTGTGATAAAACAATGACTGAAAACAACATGGGAAGAAAAGGGTTGATTTAGCTTACAGGTCACAGTCCATCATTGGGGAAGCCAGGATCTGAAGCAGAGTCTATGGAGGGGCGCTGCTTACCAGCTTGCTCAGTCTCCTTTCTCAAACCATCCAGGACCAGGAATAGTCGCCCCCACAGTGGCTGGGCTATCCTACATCAATTGAAACATAACAAAAAAATAAAAAGCCCTCACAGATTTGGTCTTAGGCCATTCTGGTGGAGGCAGTTCCCTCTTCCGAAGTTTGTGTCAGTTTGGCAAAAAACTAGCAAGCAGCAACTCCATGAGGTTACATCACTTGGTGATATCTTAGGTATCTTGATTTTATGAGCTCACCCATGATGCTAGCATGGCATCAGAGCATCTTAATGTGTATCTCAGAACCTGTCCTTATGGTGTGCAATGTGCAGCTGTGTCTATCTATTCGTAGACGTATTTCACACACTTGTTTCCACATGACAAAAAGTAAAGGAGCTTCACATCATCTGTATTTGAATAACACTAATTTTTGATTTAGTGGGTTATGTATTTTAAAAAATTTTTATTTTATTTTTATTAATTATTCATTTTGTATCCAGCTGTAACCTCCTCCCCACCCTCCCTCTTCTTCTCCTATGCCCTTCCCCCAGTCCAATGATAGGAGAGGTCCTCTCCCCTTCCATCTGACCCTAGTGTATCAGATCTCCGCAGGACTGGCTTCATTGTCTTCTTCTGTGGCCTGGTAAGGCTGCTTCCCACTCAGGGAGGTGATCAAAGAGCCATCTGAAGAGTTCATGTCAGAGATAATCCCTGTTCCTATTACTGGGGAACCCATCTGGAGACTGAGCTGCCATGGGCTACAACTGTGCAGGGGTTCTAGGATATCTCCATGCATGGTCCTTGTTTGGAGTATCAATCTCATGAAAGATCCCTGTGCCCAGGTTTTTTTGGTTCTGTTTCTCTTCTTGTGGAGCTCCTGTCCTCTCCAGGTCTTTCTATCTCCCCCTTCTTTCATAAGATTCCCTGCACTCTGCCCACAGTTTGGCTATGAGTCTCAGCATATGTTTTGATACCCTGCAGGGTAGAGTCTTTCAGATGCCTTCTGTGATAGGCTCCTGTCCTGTTCCCTGTTTTCTCCCTCTTCCGATGTCTGTCCCATTGGCCTTTCTGAATGAAAATTGACCATCTTACCCAGGGTCCTCCTTCTTGATTAGCTTCCTTAGGTGTACAGATTTTAGGATGATTATCCTATATTATATGTCTAATATATAAGTGACCATGTGTGTCTTTCTGCTTCTGGGATACTTCACTCAGGATAATCTTTTCTAGATCCCATTTGTCTGCAAATTTCATGATTTCCTTGCTTTTAATTGCTGAGTAGTATTCTATTGTGTAAATGAACCACAGTTTCTGTATCCATTCCTCAACTAAGGAACATCTGGGTTATATTAAAAAAAAATAGAGGCACAAAGTTGGAAATGGGATATAGGAGATTGAAGTAGGGGCATGTATGAATAAAATACATTGTGTGCATGTATGAAATTCTCAGTGGATTTTAGAAAGCAAAAGAATGTGTGGGGACTCATTGCATAGAGGCTTATCTGTTGACCTCTGAACTTATGGAGACAAACATGGTAAGGAATGTGTCACCAAAAAATTGTCAGGATATTGTAACCCAGAAAACTATTTGTATATCTTTGACTTTATAGAATACAGGTGCTTTAAAAAAAAAAAACTAGACATAAATGATCCTGATTGTCAAATCCAATTCTCTCACTGGTTCAAATTATGAAATTAATGTAGGGCCTTTGGAGAAAAATTAACCTGGACACATAACAAAAACTCACTCATAAAATATAATAAAATTGTTTGAGTAGAAAAACTGGTAATTTTCTGATAAAAATAAGACCACTCAGTGTGTGCCACAAATTATGAATACAAAGTAGTCTCTAGGGTCCTTTTGGGTTTGGTATGCTTGCTTAAAAGTCAAAATGAACAGTAATTGTGATGCTGGTTTTAAAGGGCCTTGTAGGTGATTCTTACTGTAGTCGGGGCAAAGTGATCAGATGTCAGGGGGTGAGGAGAAATAGGAGAAAGTAAGACACCGAGGATAAAGCTTTCTTCTTAAACTTGTTTCTCCAGCTTCTTGGCCCAAACTGGGTTTCATGGGCTGGAGAGATGACTCAGTGGGAAAGATGCTAACCACCAACCCCAACAACCTGAGTTCAATGTGCAGGATCCACAATGTGCAGAAGAGAACTGACTCCCACAAGTTAGCTTCTTACATACACATATATGTTATGGTATGTACACACACAGAGGAAAACATACATACATACATGCATGCCTACATACACACAAACACACTAATAAACCTAATAAATTTTAATTAGATTTTATAAGCAGTTGCACAGATGAGCCTAAGAGAAGTTCCATAATCCAAGCAAAGAATTTTTATCACAAGCAAATGCTTGGGACAGTGTGTCTTTTGAAGCTGCAGGCAAGAATGCTACCAACCAGCTGGCTGGGAGCCTTTTGCACTACCAAGACAGAAATGGTGACTAGGGACCGAGAAATTCTTCAAGTGCTGGGCTATGATACTTTTATGTCCCTGTATCTGGCAGCAGGAGGAAGGTGGGAGCAGCAGCAGGCGACACCCTCTAGAGAATAAGTGTTCATCTCACGAGATATGACCCTTAGACCTAACAGGTATTAAAGTGCTTCGAGGGATCTGGGAAGACCTGAGCTAGCACTACAAGTCCTGTTACAGCTCTTGACATCTTTGACCAGAGGGCTTGACAGCTCTCTGGAATGTCTCTGGCAAATGAGACATTTTTTTCTTCTTCTCTGATTCCTCCCGACCATCTACCCTTCTCCAGTCTCAGCTCTGGGCTCTCATCCTCGTCATCTTTCTACTTCCGGTTCCCTTCTTCCTGCTCCGGCCTCCTTCCTGTTCTTCACATGCTGCCTTGTTAACTGGCAGACAGCAGAGTGTCTCGGCCCTTCCACAGCTCAGCCTTGTCTCTCATTCCGCTGCCTCTGATACTGCTCTGCTTTCTCAGCTGTTTCTCTCTTCTGAGCTGTCACACTACTGAAAGGGGTCATGGAAAGATCACTAAAGGGAAGCCTTTTATTGGGCCTAATGATGCAACACCAGGAGAACCAGCACAGACAGGAAAGTGTCTCCCAGCTCACCCCGCGCCTAAGTAGCCTGCTCAAGTAGCCAAAGGAACGTGTGTGTGTTGGGAAGATGGACCAGTCAAATGCATAGACAGAATTCATTGCAGCTTCATTACAGCTCCATTATCAGCAGGGAAATTGATCTGCATTTAGCCCAGGTGGAGGTGGCTGCAGGATCATCTATGGCTCACTTAGATTTATGATGACCCAAAGTCTCGAACAACCTATTTCAAATAGGCCTGATGGAGGCTATGCCTTCAGGAACCCAGGAGAGCAGCCCCAAATATTGTGTAATTTTCCCCATCTAGTGTTCAAGAAGGCTGTTGCTCTTTGTTCAACGGATAGTCATTAAGGTAGCCAGGGAAACAAGGAAGAACCCAAGAACTGCTACCCTGCTAACGGGGAGTCAAATTGCCCCATTCCCCAACACCTTTGCCTGCTCACGGAAAAATGCACACCAGGAGTGCCTACAATATACATTGAAACTAGTAGTGGTTTAGAATAGACTTTTTAGTCGGGATTGACCCTGCCCAGTGTTCGGGAGGGGAAAGAGCCCCTTAATCTGTCTTAAGGTACCTTGAGTAAGCCTTTAAATGGAGTCGGTCTGTCGTACATCAAGTTACCTTTTCTTTTGTGTGTTGTACGTGCAAGTGTGTGTGCAGACATATGCAGAGGCCAAAGGAAGCTATTGACTATCCTGCTATATCACTCTTTATCTTATTCACTGGACAGTTTCTCACTAACCCTAGAGTAAAGATGGCAAGTAGGGGGCCTCAGCAGATCTTCTTAACTCTGTCCTCTATGGTTCTGGGGTTACGGGAAGGAGCGACCACGTCCAGCTTTTTACAAGGGAGCTGGGGATTTGAACTCAGGTCCTCATGCTCACGGAGCAAGCGCTCTTACCTCTTGAGTCATCTCACCAACCCTCGTTAGCTATCTAGAATTAAAATTGCAGTAGACATTTTCTTTAAGGACACCAGCAGAGTGGTAAGACTGCAGGTACATGTGTTTTATTCGTAGGTCTGTAGCTCTTGAGTTGTGTGATCAGGACCTTGCTACCATGAACTAACCGCGTTAGCTGGCTCAATCGATATCTGCATGTTAAGGAAATTCCTAATTGCTTCATAGCACACATGTGATAGACACTGCCTATGGCCTACTCCCGTGGACACTGCCCTTCTTGGAAGATGCTTGGTCGAGGCCATGCCTCCTTTTTCAGGGGCAGTTCTCACCTGATGAGTAGTTGAACAACTTGGAATAACTCTGAAGGGCTGCCTTAGCTTCAGCTCTCTCACGGCATCTGTGCTGCTTGGTTCTGTCAACTTGACGCGAATCTGGACATATCTGGGAAGAGAGAATCTTGGTTGAGAAAAATCTTCGTAAGATCAGCCCTGTAGGCAAGACTTCAGGGTCTTGTCTTGATTAGTGGTTGATGTGGGAGGGCCCACAGTGGGCGGTGCCACTCCTGGACAGGAAGTTCTGGAACCTACAAGAAAGCAAACTGAGCGTGCCAGGAAGAGCGAGTGAGCAGGTCCTCCACAGCCTCTGCTTCAGTTCCTGTCTCCAAGTTCCTGCCTCGACTCTCTTCGGTGATGAACTGTGATGTGGAAATAGAAACAAAGCAAACTCTTTCCTCTCCAAGTTCCTTTCAGACATTGCGTTTATCACAACAGTAGAAACCCTAGCTAAGACAGCGTTGAGTGGCTATGGACACTGTGATTAGGCCAAGTTCATTTCAGCCTAATGCTGCCTCCTTCCCCTTCCTTCTAAAGGTTCCTTCCCTGGATCTGTTTAATAGAGAACCCTATCTATGACAGCAGCAACAGCCAAAAAGCTCAAACTTCAGCCATCTAAATTAACCTCTGGCTCTTTAGTTTTCTCACCTAGAAGAGCAGAGATAATAACCATATCCCACCTTGTGGTGTGTTGTGAAGACTAAACTGATTAATATTATAAAGCACTTTCCGTAGTCCCTGACTCAATATCCGTCATTCCTCTGTAGCAGGTGAGTGGATAAAAAAAAAAAAAAAAAAAAAAAAAAAACACCAATATCTGTTATATTCACACACACACCCATATAAAAACACTGCAATGACTATGTAAAACCTGGGTTGTCTTGGGGAGATAATTATTTCCTTACATATCCAGTCACTTTGCCATAGCTGATGGGAAGGAAGTGTAGGGACATACACACCAGTGTGTTACCTGAGGAGTTAGGACCAAAAATATCAAGCCTATACATGGAGTGGTGTATTCTGACTGCAGGATGCAGTCAGTGAAATTATTTCTACAGAGGCAGAGATCAATGTCAAGAGAAGATGCTGAAGAGACAGGAGAACTCCAGAAATAAGAAAGACATAGAAACACACACACCATACCACACCCACACACCCACACAAGCACTGGAATTAAATAATTTCTTGGAAGAAAGGGGTCTTAGATATCCAGCCCAGCTATTAATGGTGATGTCTGGTAAAATCTAACAGATATGTTTGCTGCTCATTTTCTTTTTCCTGTTTGAAATTGTTTTTACGTTTGCTTTCATTAAGAAGTGTTTTTCTGAGGTGAAGAGGCTTGTGTGTTTGGCTCACAGTTCTGGAGGCCCCTGGACACAGCGCTGGCATCTGCATAGCTTCCGGCATCATGTGGGAGGGAAATGCCTGAGAGAGCAAGAAGCAGGTGTGTGCAAAAGAGCCTGTCTGCTGTTTTAATAATGAGTGTTGATGTTTCTTCCTTTATGAAAATTAAAACGAAGACATTTGTATCGCACACACCACATATCTAACACACAAACCCACTCCTGGCACACAGGCTGCTGATGCTGGCATCTTTGTTGACTTGGGGATCCTATCATGTCTGGCTTGATGAGCCAACACTACATTTCAGATGGTTCTCTTTTCTTCTCTCAGGCTCCACTGGGTTGTTAGGTCATTGTTCCAGCATACCAGTCACTACAGCTTAAATCTCTAACTCACGTGACAGCGCACACTACCTCTCTGCCATTTTCTTCTCCCTAAAAACCTTTGGGAATCCCCAGAGATTTAGAATGGTGAAACATTTGAAGAAGAATGAATGTTTAAAGGCTATGGGAGTAGTAGGAGGAAGCAGATATGATCATATTTAGTTGGTCAAGAATAAAGAAAAATTACAAAATATATATATATATGTGAGAGCTTCCAGTTTCAAGGTTGACATGTGACAGGCTTAGAAATCATCTCATCCTCAGAATAATAAGAAAATGAAAACACGACTTAAAGGGAGTTACCCTTAAAGGGAATTGCTCTCACCCTAAACAGCAGGTGCTAGAAGCAGGCGCTGGTAAGAACACTCAGCGGGTTAGTCACTCTGATGAACTCCTGGAGACCTAGGATGAAGCAACCTAGGGTGAAGAAACCTAGGGTGAAGACCTAGGGTGAGCAACCATGTAGTATGATCTCACAGGGCCTCTGAACTTTTGAAGATTTTACCCCACAGAATCCTTGTAGGTTCTTAGGGTGGAGGCTAAGAAAACCTTATTTCTCCCACAGGAGAGGAGTCCCCGGGCATTCCCCATCGTGGAGGCTAGTGCTATAGGAAGTAGACTTTCTCGGAGCTTTCCCTTGTGTGTGAAGTAGGGAAATCACCACCCAGCACATTTTCTAGCCTTCATGTCTTCATGTCAAAGATGGGGTAAGCCCAGGCATATATAAAGGCGACACCCCAGAGACGTAGAGCCATATGAGCAAAAAGATCTAAGGAAGACTCAAAAGGCAATGCCAGGAACTCAAACACTGTGGTCAGGAAGGGTGCCTGCAGGCTCAGTGACAAACTATCTACAGCCGAGTGAAGAACAGCAGATGAGGATGTGGTCCGACAAGACCCCCAAACTGAAAGGCAAAGGAGATCAAAAATGAAAAGGCAAAAGCTAAACACCCAAGAGCAATGGAATACTTTTTAAAAATATTACAGGATTTTTTGAGACAAACGAGAAAGATAAAAACAGAGAAGCAAAAATGCTTGAAGTGATAGATGACTAGGAATGTCCAAAAGTCACGACAGACACCAAATCCTGAATCTGGAAAAACCAGAGGACATCAGGCAGGGGAAGTACTAACATTTTATTCCTAGGTGCATTTAAGCCACAGGAAAAGTGAAAATCCAAGAAGAAGGAGGGTGGAGGGTGGGGAATGCCTTACTTGGATAAGAACTAAGACTGAGCTGTGAGGAGCCATGCAGGCAAGAAGAAAAGAAAGAATAAAGCATTGAGGAAAAAAAATATCACCAGTCTAGAGCCCACCCCCACGGAAATGAGCCTTTAAAGTAGGGGGTGAAATGAAGACTCACCAAGGAAATTCAGTGCCCACTGTGCATGCCGTATTAAAAGGAGTTCTTTGGAGAGAAGGGAAATGGCAAAGGTCTGAACTTTGGATCCACAAGAATGGAAGGACGTGAAAAGAAATAAGTGAATGTAAAGGCTTTCAGCATGTTCATCCTGTTGGAGCATCGTGAGCAGATGTGTTTGTGTGCATGCGGGGTGTGTGCGTGGACACCCATGTGGAGGCCAGAGACCTTGTTTTTGTTTTACATTTTTTAAATATTTTCTTCATTGCATGAGTGTTTTGTTTGCATGCAGTTATGTGCATCATGTATATGCTTGGTGGTATTGGATCCCCCGAAACTAGAATGACAGTTGTGAGCTACCACGTGGTGCTGGGAACCGAATCTGGTCCTCTTCAAGAGCAACAAGTGTTCAGTGTTTTTTTCTTTTCTTTTCTTTTCTTTTCTTTTCTTTTCTTTTCTTTTCTCCTTCCTTCCTTCCTTCCTTCCTTCTTTCTTTCTTTTCTTTTTGAGACAAGGTTTTTCTGTGTAGACTTGGCTGCTTTGGACTCACTTTGCAGACCAAGCTGGCCTCAAACTCACAGAGATCCGTCTGTTTCTACCTCCCTGAGTGCTGAGATTAAAGGCATGCACCACCACATCTGGTACAACAAGTGCTCTTAACCATGGAGCCTTCTCTCCAGCCTCCTGTTTCATATTTGGAAACAGGATCTCTCAGCTGGGGATACAGCAGAGTCAAGGTTGGCTGGCCAGCGAGGCCCAGCAATCCTCCTGTCTCTGAATTTCCAGCATTGGGATTGCAAGAGGACCACACACACAGTGCACACCCAGGCTGTTGTTGTTGCTAATGTGGGTTCTGGGGACAGAACTCAAAGTCCTCACGCTTGAACAGCAAACACCTTCCCAACGGAGTCATCTTCCAACCCTTAGTTTGGAAACCAGACCTCTAGGCCTGCTCCCATGGTCTGGACTTAGTCCTGAGAAGTTCTTCAGACCTTTCTGATTTGGATTTGTAGAGCAGCTAATGCCCTCATCATATTCTAGAGAGGTCTTCTCCCAATTGACTCGAAGTCAACTTTATCTGCTCCCTCTTAACCACCCTGTGTATAGAAACTAAAAGAAGTAGAGGCCCCCAGATGTTAATTCAACTCTCCTCAGACATTCCCTTGTTAAAACTGGAAGTTAAAGCATGTGGGGCTGACTGCCGGAATGCTTTGCTTGTGCCAAGCTCTACCACCTTCATTTTGGCTCAGTTGTCATTAGGTGATTTTTCATCATTGTTTCCAAATTCAGTCTTATCACTAATAATAAATTACTAGCAATAAATAATGCACATTTTTCTCAAAGGAGTGTGGAGGCTTTGTGATGCTGCCTTTATCTAGTCCCGTAAGGAGAAAAGAAAATTAGACTCCAGTTGACATCTGAACTAAGCTTCCTTGAGGAATATTTAAATCTCTATCAACGTTTCAGAATTTGTTCTATTTTTCTCTACAAATAAACATTAGTAGTCAGTTTCTAAAGCCTCGCTTGTTTTATTTATTGAATGTGTGCGTGTCTGTACATGTACTTGTCTCTGTGTGTACTACATCCATACATGTGTGAGGAGAGACTAGAAGAGGGCATTGGACCCCTGTAACTACAGTTGTAGGGGGTTGTAATCTGCTCCTGGTGGCTGCTGGGAATCAAACCCAGATCCTCCATAAGAGCAGCCAGTGCTCTTAAATTAACTATTGAACCATCGCTTTGGCCTCTAGCTTTACATTTTTAGAGGATCTGCTTTTGTTTCTAAATCTCCACGGACAAGGATGGAATTAAAGACCTGGTCTTGGTAGCCTCTGCTTTCAGACACCTATCATACCAAGAAGCCAAGGGGACAACATCACAAGCAACTTGCTCTACACACCTGATAAAAATATATTTTTCTATAATATGGATGGTTTTTCTGCTGAATATCTATGAAAACAAAAACATAACCCACAGTGAGACTGCCTTGTTTTATGCAGACACAAAAGAAACATGTATCAGGTAAAGTGAGAGCAAAATAGGGATTTTTAATTTGTTCAAGGCAGAGATTTGTGTGGAATTCATTGACAGTTTTTGTAACATACTACTAACTAACTGAGTGTGTCTGCTGGAACTTTCCAGCTTTGTTTGGGTTTTGTCTTATAAACACAGTACTCAACCAAGTTCCTTGAGGTCCTAACTGTTGGTTCTTTATTCTTCAATCCCTAGAACTCAGTTAAGTATGTATTATTTATTTTGGGGGCATGTGCATTTCAGTTTGAAGTTATGAGAAAATAGGGCTGAACTGAATGGTATGTAAAAGGATCTGAATGATTATGAGTTTATTTATCTATTTTGTATAAAGGATCTGAATGACTTTGAGTTTATTTATCTATTTTGTATGTGTGTGCATGTGTGGGGAGGAGCATGCGTGTACCACCAAGCATGTGATGGGGTCAGAGAACAGCCTCGCTGCCAGTCCTTGCCTTTCACATTGATTGAGACAGGATGTCTTCTTGCTTGCCACTTATATAACAAAGCTAGCTGAGCTGTGAGCTTTGGAGTTTCTCCTATCTCTGCCTCCTCCTGTCTCACTACAGGCATACTGGGATTTCAGACACAATCCCATGGGTTGAGGAAAGTTGAATTCAGGTTCCTGATACCCGTGCAGCAAGGGCTTTAACCGCTGAGTCATCACCTTTCCATATGATCTTGAGTCATTTCAACTTATTGTCAGTTTCCATAGATACATGCACTTACATTAAGCATGTAGTTCCAGTTCATAGGAAAGAATGTAGACATGTCTGGTACCATGCTCGGGTCACATAGTTGTCATTACAATAAAGTATATAACTCATGGTCCAAATGATCAACCAAGTAACACAGGCTACTTGCCCCTGAAGGTCCCCCAGGGGAGGTCACAGCCACAGAACCTGTCCTGGCGGTGCTGGCACCGAGCTGTAACAGAGCTGGACTGACCTGGTCTCCCCTTCACCTCCTCTGCTTTTAGCAGCTTCTCCTGCTCACTACTATGGTTGCTCTAGATCCTGCCATATAACCTGCCTGGTCTCTGGGCCCTCTCCCTTTTGTCTCTCCAGCATAAGAGTGACAGTAGTTTGCCGCTTGTGGCCATTCTCTAAGTTGTTTCCAGTTTGGAATTGGAGTCACAGGTCTTCCATTTTAATCCCCAGAATCTGACTCAAAATCTTACTAGTTTCTGTTTTTTGTAATTAGACCTGAAATGTACTGACTAACCTGAGAAAGCCAAAGGCAAGAGGGAGGCTGCTGTGATGATCTACAAATGGAAGAAGAGCTGAATAAACACACCTTGAAATTTTCAGGAACGAGGAAGATTTTACACGAAGACACACGAAGAATTCAAGGATCTTCACATCTCAGTCTTAGCCCATATCCAGGTAATTCGTTCCCTAGCTTCTGCTCCCCTCTTTCTTGAATTCTCACTTTTCCTGTGGCTTAAATACACCATCTTCTGCACTGTCACCCTACGAGTCCTCTCCCACTTCCTGTCTGTACATTTCTTCACTAGATTCTCAGATCCACAGAAAAGAGGAACTCATTGCTCAAGGATGGGTCACAGACCTACCCTGTTATTAGTAGTAGTCGTAAGTGAGAGAATCATGAGTCCAAAGAACGGAAAGAGTTCATCAGAGGACAGGGTGAGCCTAGACAACACGACCGGTGTCCTCTATTAAAAACTGACCTTGCCACTGTCAGATATTTTACCCTTGACATTTATAGGCATATGTCAACTACCTTTTCATTGCTATGACCAAATGTTTGGCAAGGAGAAACTTAAGGCTTGAAAGATTGGTTTACAGTTTGAGGGGACATGCCCGTTATGGTGGGGAAGGCAATGGTACAATAAGCAAGAGGTCGCTGACTACATTGCACCTATATGTTGGATATAAAGAATAGACAAGAACTATGAAACCTAAGGGTCTAGTGTCAGTGACCCACTTCCTGCAGCAAGGTTCCACACCCTAAAGGTTCCGCAACATTCCAAAGCAGTGCCACCAACCGTGTTCAAACACATGAGCCTATGGGGATATTTCATTATTAAATCAGAACATTCTGCCATTGCCTCATTGGGCTCATGACCATCTCATGAGGTAAAATGCACCTGGTCCAATTTCAAAAGTCCTCATTGACTTTTGCCATCCCAACACTATTCAAAGTCAAAAGACTCAATATGACCTCTTAACCATGACCCCTGTAAAATTAAAATACAATTTAGATATTTCTGATGTACATTGGCATGCAAAGCCATTTTCAATCCAGAAGTGAAATAGGAGGGTATTAGAAAAGATGAGAAGAAGCAACCCCCAAACCCAGCAAGGTGATTCCCAAACCCTGCACTTCCATAGCCCAAATCTGAACTCCAATGACCTTGGGAAGCTCTGCCCTTCAAGCTTTATTCCATGTGGCCCCTCTCTTGGGCTAGCTCCAGTCTGTGTCTGCAGCTTTCCTTGTCAGAGCTCCCATAGCCTTGGCCTCTCCAGTATTCTGGGATCTTCTGCATTACTGGTATCACCTTTTATAGCCTCTCAGGACATCTGTGTAGGGAATCTGACATTTGGCACATTGCTGGCTCACCAGCTTTCTGGAACCATAGGGTAAAAAGCCTCTATAACCTCTTTGCTCTTGTGCTTAGCGTGCCTGCAAAGCCAGCATCATGCAGCCAACACTGCTGAGTTATGCTACCAGCTTGAGATGTAGCCTGACCCCTTCTCTCCTATCAGCAGGGACCTCTGTCTGCCTTGGTGGCTGAATCTGAGAGAATGCTTTCCTAGGTAGTTTATTTGGAACAGGGAACTCTTTCAGTGACATACTCATTTGGGGATCTCTTAGTTCAAACTTGTATTTTCCCAATTTGGAGCCTTGGGTGGGCGAAGTTTTGCTCTTGGCATACAGTTCCTGTTGTTCTGATGCAGTGCACAGAATTCTTTCTAATGGTACTAATAGCTCAACAATTACAGCTACTTTTGCATCTACTTGTCCACAATTTCAAACTTTCTCCTGCGATTTTCTTTGCCAAGCTGACACTTTTAATCTTTCTACTCTATCCCCCACAACACACACACACACACACACACACACACACACACACACACACACAAATACACACAGCAGACCTGAATAAGAGCAGTGAGCAGTAGCCATGACACCCCTGAAGGCTCCCTTTCCTGGAAGTTTCCTCCACAGAGCAGATTAATCCATTGCTTCCTAACTCCATCTTACCCAAATTCTCAGAACAAGAGTGAGGCTTACCGTTGGAGGTGAGAGATTCTACCATTATAGGGAAGACATCAGTAGACAGAAAATGAAACAACTACCCATAATTCATACATGGTCAGGAAACAGGCTCAACAGGAAGTTGCTTCCCTGTCTATAAAAGCTCAGAGCCCTACCTACTTTTTCCCGTGAAACCCTACATCCTAAAGGTTTCAAAACCTTCCAAAACAGCTCCACTGATTGGGAACCACGTATCCAAACACATGAAGCTCTGAGAGATATTTCACACCCCAACACTAAGGGCCAAGTCAGAGAATTTGTAGATGCTCTGAGAATGAGCCCATTGCCTAAGAATAGACTCACCTTAACCTCTGCAGTCAAGCTAATGCCAAATTTCCTCATGGAACAGAAAATGCAAATATCAGGTATGCTTGTTCTTTAAGATGGTCTAACTGGTCCACGCTTTCTGTTTAGACAAGCCACATGTGAACCAAACAGAAGAATTATTTGTGAGTGTGCAGTCAGAACTACGGGTATCTCTGAGTGCTGTTTTGCACAAAGCACTTGCCTGAGGTGTGAGACATTCTGAGAAGCATCTTTCTACCAAGATGTTCTGTTGGGGCAGCCACTGAAGCAAATTTGGTTCTTTGGGATAGGCCTATGAATAGAAGTAGGGAGGAAGCAGTGAGGAGCAGAGAGAGAAGCTGACTGTAAGGTTGACCTGGTAAAGCCTGGTGTACCATCCATTGGGGAGCTCCGGCACATCCCTATTCGTCGTAATTGCCTCATGGCATGCTGAGGTGACCAGGCCTTTGTGTTTCTGCCTCACTCTGCCCCTGAGTGTGGGCTATGACTGGAGGAGTAAGACTTTGCAGGAATAGAACAACATGACACATCGCTGCATTTGTGGCACTCAGTGGTGTAAGTATATCCTGGAAGCAGCACAGCTCAGCCACTTAGCTATGCAGCCCTCTCCACGCCACCTAAGTCTTTGTAACAGGCCAGGTTCTTGTTTATTGACATGATGCTTCCGTGTGCCCTGACAGAACTTGTCTGTCACTCTCTCTTAAAAAAAAAAATGTTCATTTCTATTCACACCAATAGAATTTCTATTCAGTAGAATAGAATTTTTCTATATATTTCTACATTTTGAATAGAAATATATAGAATATTTCTAGTCAATAGAATAGAATTTCTATTCTATTGCTCCAAAAGACAATGTACAACACAAATATTAAGATATGTGTTTATATATTTTTAAGAATGTTTAAGAATGGACTAGACCTTGTGAAAAACCCAGTTTGGTCTGGTGTGTGATGCCCTTTCCACTGAGACTATTTTTAGGATGGATGCTGCCACACATCCTTTGGATTTAACTGAACCACAACGACCAGTAAAGATGAACAGTGCTTCTAGTATCAAGACAAAAGAACCATGTGCAAAATGCACATAAGCTAAAACAGTGGCAACATTTGCCTTTCAAGGAATACAGTCGATGATGTCACTGTCAACTTGATAAATCCAGTTATTTTACTCTTGGCTATAAAATCTGCCATAAAAACCCAAGTTGAAGTTGACATGTTATTGCTTGGTGAAGCCATTGTAGGGGCCTCTAGGCGTGAGTCACAGCTCATGTTTTTCATGGATCACAAAGGGAAAGGCTAGAATTGGGAGGCTGTATCTCAATTACTTTCAGTAATCAAATTACCAGCTTTAACACATACATATATCCATGCATGCTCTAAAATATAGAGCATGTGAGTGGACTATCAAATTAACTGAAATCTATCTTAATTCCACCTTATGTAAGGCAATGTCTAGGAAATATTTCTGCAATTGTTATTATTAGCCTGCCATCATGCATGAATATTTATTCAACACTCACCCTGCCTCTGGACCCCTTCCTTAGCTGCCTTTCCAAGCCTCGAGCCCCCTGTTGCCTTCATTTTCTTCTGCAATTCTCTCCCTTATGATAAACCCATTATACCTTGGAGCAAACATTCTCTCTTTGGAAATTATTTCTTTCCAGTTGGCAACCCAAAATGTAAGCATCATAGAACAGAAGAGCAACAGCATGGCTCAATCAGCCAATGCTTTACTGGTTAATCAAGTTTGGGGACCATAAAACAGTAACACATGCATGTTTAATTTTTAACTTCCATATTACTTCATAAACACCCCATCAAAGCCTATAGGCAGCCTATTTGAACAATAAAGCTGAGGGTTTGGGTTTGTGCACAAACAGAGACACAAAGGTTTTATTTCCTTGAGTGTGTTTGGTTCTGGGAATTCAGAGAGCTGATGTAAAATGTTTGACCCACTCCAATTAAGCTGCGCGGACAGCCAGAGCTCAGTTTCAGCTGTGTAAAATTTGGGCCCCATTCATTTGGCTTACACAGCAGAATAATAGAAAAAAATTGGTCTGGGCATTGGTGGCTGCTTTTTGCCACCTGCCATTTCAGGCAATCAAGCCCTGGAGCTGCTGCCCTAAATGCAGCTCCCTGCATTGATTTATTTCTTGTGGAATGTGGAATTATGATCTTTCTCTTTTTTTCTTATTTTCAGCTAGACTGTGTGATGTTTTCCCCTTCAAAAATGCCCCGGTGGGCACTCAAACTGTTCAGAACAACCAACCAATCTGTATTGCCTTGAGAAATCTTCCCAGGTTGAAGGGTCTGGATCAGGCCCTGACATATTGTGTGTGTGCACACCAATGTGTGTGTGTGTGTGTGTGTGTGTGTGTGTGTGTGTGTGTGTGTGTGTGTTCTGCCTATGGAACCTTTATCTTGTGCTATTTTGTTGTAGCCATGCGGAAAGAAGTCTGTTTCGGTAGCAAAAATCAGAAGTCTGTCCAAGGCTCCAAAGATGGCTGGGCATGAAAAACAGCTCTAGTATTTCCTAAATGTTTAGAACCTTAAATAGGGTCCCTCCAATTCATTTCTCATAAAAGACAGACACACTCCTTTACACGCCAGGTGACGACCGTTTAGTTGTTACATTTTCCCCATACCTCCCAAATCAAGTCAACCTCATGCCATGCTAAGAATCTTTCACTAATAAAAAAACAGCAGCAACATCTCTGTCCCGTCAACCTCTAGGTCACCTGGGATCAGTTTTGGAGGTCAGAGGCACTCTTCTCTATACCACGCACTGGTTATGACAGTTTTGCTTTGGTTTTCCAATTCTAGCCCTGTGTCAAAACTTACAGATCTGTGTGTACACACATTCAAATCCATACACAAATTGTATTGTGGCCATTCTGGCTTTTAAGGATTGATTCAGATTGTACGTTGTGAGTCTGTTCACGCGGGATTCTAAATCAGGCCATCTTAGCCTTGCGCAAGGTTCCGAACTCCATCACTGCAGCTACCCTTTGCTACTTGGTGGGTTCTTCTTTTTCCCACCCTTCTCCCCCCCCCCCCCCCCCCCCCCCCCCGTTTCACTCCCTAGCACTAGATAGGAGAGAAAACAAGGACAGAGGGGAGAGGGGAATTAGAAAAATCCCTGAATCTAATTTCTTTCCTCTTGTTTCTTCTTTGACCACAGCTACTAGGAAATTGCGGACAACCTTCCTACATGACCAACAACTGCCGACCCCACCGTGGGAGCTCTGGCGTTCACATCACCTGCTAGAGCATGAGGCAAATCATAGTCAGCTTCTGTGGACTGTCTGAAGAAGCTCCGTATCCCCACACCTAGGATTAAAATGTCAAGACATTCTTATAATGTCCCTGTGCTTTTAACGAAACCAAAATTCCAAAATTGTCAGTATACATTACTGCTGGTCTTTTGAGTTAGAGCAATCTTTGTGGTACATAGGCACACCGTGGTGGTAGCAGAAGCCTCATCGCTTTAATGAGAGGCCTGTGCTTTTCTCTACTACAACCGATCTTGAATCTCTTAACAACTTGACCTCTGAACACATCTTTAAAAGGCTTACCACATTTGTAATTACGTGGGTATGTGTGTGGGTATGTGTAGGGGTCCACAGAAGCCGAAGGCACCACGTGCCCTGGAGTTTGAGTTACGAGCGGTTGTGAGCCATACAGTGTTGACTGTGGGAGCGGGACCTGGGTCCATTTGCAAGAGCGGTGCACCCTCTCTTTACCGACGACCGTCTCTCCAGCCCTGAACTTACCCTTGGTTAACAAATCAGAGAGAGAGAGAGAGAGAGAGAGAGAGAGAGAGACAGAGAGAGACAGAGAGAGCGCACTGGACATGCACATGCGCAGTAGAAAGACACCGGAAGCCCTTGGCCTTGGTGGGCAGGCTCAGACACCAACCTGGAGAGTAGCAAATGAAAGGCACAACCAGTGCCCACAGCATAGCTATGGTATTTTGAAGTGCTACGGTAGCCCAAAGAGGATGCCAGGGCCAGGATATTGATCATGGTGACAACAATAGCAGCAGAAGCAGCGGATGGCAGCAGTAGCCAGGCCCCGAGAGGCTGGAGGGGTTTTCGAGGGGGCAGTGTGAGAGCCCACAGGGGTAGCACAGCCTGCCTGTCCTCAGAGCCAGCCTTGCATCGTCTGTACAAACGTTAAATTCACAGCCCAAATATCAGGGTAGAAATGGCTGGCGTTCTGGTGGTAAAAGTTTTTAATAGATTATTAGAAGGATTATTTTTTTTTTAAATAAAAGCAAGTGGAATGGTTAAATTATGAGTCATTTCCTGGGGGTCCTTAATTTCAAATGGTTTAGACGAAGAACTAAAGCATTGGTAGCAACCTTGAAACGCAAGTGTCTGTGGTCTCCAAGATAAATATTAAATTTAAAATGTGTTTTACTGGGAGAAAAAAAAAACATTTTTATCTGAAACTTCAGATAAGGCAAATTTTGTGTGTGTTTATGTGTGATGTGTGTGTGCGTGTGTTCAGTTGTTCAGCTGTGTGTGGGCACACATCTGTATGTGTGTGACTTCCACTATTGCTTTTTACCTTATGTATTGACGTAGTCAGCGTCTTTCACTAGAACTCTTGAGTACCTTCTGCTATTGTTTTATACCTTATACATACGTTGCTGTCTTGTCTCACACTTGAACACAGAGCTTGCCAGCTTTGCTATTCCAGCTAGCCATCTTGCTTTGGGAATCCCCTGTCTCTGCCTCCTGAGCACTGGGGTTGCAGTATGCTATCCGGCCTGTATGTGGGTGCTGGGAATCTGAGCGCCGGTCCTCACACTTGCACAGAAAGAGCTTTACACACTGAGCTATCTCCTAGGTGTTAAGATGAGCCAGTTTTTAGTGAGGACGACCCTCTTATTTCTGCTAAAGGAAGATATCTTTGAGAGTAACGTTGTCTAGTAATTGCGTCAACTCTGACTGGATGAAATCATCATCATTTTTAGTTATGTATACCAATAAAGCCACTTTTGGTTTTTGCACACGTAAGGAAACACTAAGATGGATGCTATACATTCATATTTAAAATCAAGTTCAGACTTAGGTTAAATTAGTTTGTATAAAGAACTCATTCTAAAGCATTTAAAATCGTCATTTTATTTTATGTGTAGGTGTCTGCAAGCATGGATGTCTGTGCACCACACACACGCAGTGCCTATGAAGGCCTGAAGGGAGCATCAGATACAGACAACTGCCTGTGGATGCTAGGAATGGAACATGCTCCTCTGGAAGAACGGTCCATGCTCTTAACCACTGAGTCATCTCTCCAGCGCCAGAGCAGAATCTTTTATTTATTTAATTTTTATTTTTATTAATTACAGTTTATTCACTTTGTATGCTTCCTGTAGCTCCCTCCTCACCTCCCACTCCGACCCTCTTTCCCCCTTCTCTACCCATGCCCCTCTCCCAGTCCACTGATAGGGGAGGTTCTCTTCCCCTTCCTTCTGACCCTAGTCTATCAAGTCTGACCCTAGTCTATTAGGACTGGCTACATTGTCTTCCTTTGTGGCCTGGTAAGGCTGCTCTCCCCTCAGGGGGAGGTGATCAAAGAGCCAGCCACTGAGTTCATGTCAGAGACAGTCCCTGTTCCCATTACTATGGAACCCACTTGTACACTGAACTGCCTTGGGCTACATCTGTGCAGGGGTTCTAGGTTATCTCCATGCACGGCCCTTGGTTGGGGTATCAGTCTCAGAAAAGACCCCTGAGCCCAGATTTTTTTGATTCTGTTGCTCTCCTTGTGGAGCTCCTGTCCCCTCCAGGTCTTACTATCTCCCGCTTCTTTCATAAGATTCCCTGTACTCTGCCCAAAGTTTGGCTATGAGTCTCAGCATCTGCCTTAATACCCTGCAGGGTAGAGCCTTTCAGAGGCCCTCTGTGGTAGGTTCCTGTCCTGTCTCTTTCATTTTTTTAACCAGATACAATACAATCAGACTTGACATTTGAAACAGAATTTGTAAAACTTTACATTTTATAACTTTTAGTATCAAATCTATTTCATTCACTTATGTATCATCAAAACCAACCAAACAAACAAACAAACAAATGCATGACAAAATTAGCAATAGAAAAACAATTAACTTTATGTCTACTTTCAGAATTTGTGTCCATAACCTGCATTCAGTCCTTCCTCTTCTCCTTATATTTAGCCTTTCTTGTTCTTTTTCCTTAACATTGTACTATGCCCACAAGTACATTTGGTTGCATGTATACATGTATTATTGGCCTGATTCCACATATGAGAGAAACACATGGTTTCCTTTTGTGATTTTTGTGACCTTGCTCAATATTATACATTCTAAATCAATCTATGTTCCTTCAGATTTCTTAAATTTCATTTTCTTTACAGCCAGTATTTACTATATATAATAAAATTTCACTATCCCTTCATTTATTGATATAAAATGAGGTTGATTCCAAATCTTTGCTATAGTGAATAAAGCAGAAATAAACACAGGAATGTAAGTATCTCTATGGTAGGACATGAATTTCTCTAGATATATGTCCAAGTATAAAATAGCTGGCTCTTATGGTCATTCTGTTTTAAATTTTTTGAAAAATCTCTACACTGATTTCCTTAGAGTTGAATCCTTATAGATAAGTTGTTCTCCAAGAACTGTGAACTCTAGAGGTACTAAAATGTTTATTTTGAACTAATTTATCAGAAATTTGTCCTAATGCTGTCATAGCAATAAAATCATTCAGATTGAGTAACAGCTCTTTCCAACTAGTCTTCTCAAAATAAGAAATTATCAAAAATTATCTGTACTCTTGTATTTGACAAAAGTGACTAATGTCACTTTCAATTATACCAATTGAAAATGAAGTCATCAAAAGTATAAATTTTGATGACTTAATAATTTGCATAAAAGCGAGTTAGGGAAAAAAATCTTGTGATGAACTAAGATCACATTAACAAGATAGAATAATGGACCATGTAATGTAAAATTATGACACCAAATTATGTGTCAATAATCTGTAAAGTGTATTTGTACAAATTATCACCATTACCTCTGGTGTTGTTTTTTTGTTGTTGTTGTTTTGTTTTGTTTTTTAATTCTGAAGGTAAATTGAGGCTTGGAAACAACTTTGATTTTAAGCCTCGTGGTTCACCCATCAATACGTCTGACACAGCCTTCCAAACTGAGCCAAGTCCAAAGCTGCCTATAAATCCAAATGACTGCCTACACATCTTTCTATCAATCTGAGCCCAGAACCAACGTTTGTCAGTACCTTGTACCCAGACACTGTGGCTAACGATCTGACTGTTTATTCTGGTGAGTGGGCCGTACGTGTCTAAACTATTGTTTTGAAACCCTATTTGAAGACAGGCTCATGAGCAAAACTTTTTAGATCGCATGCATATGTCTCACATCCAAAGGAGCGAAGTCATAATACAAACGTCCAAGCATTCACATTCACTTCGATGCATCTTCTACACTGCTGTCCCATTATTGACGTTCTTTAGAGTCCTAGCAAAGTCCTCTGCAAATAGTCGCGAACACTGTGCATGATGAGCTTTTCAGTCTTTGTCAGTCTGAGAAGGGACATCATCTCCTGGAAAGGCCACCTCTCACCTCTCTGCTCTCATGACCATTGACTCACCTCGGGCTGCTCACATCTCTTATGCTGTTGCAGCTCCTTACCAGCACGGCTGTTGCTAGAGTTCCTTCCCAGTCCTGGGACATATAAATGATGTCTGCCTCTCCTCCTAAGGGTCCAATGACAAACCAATGCATGGTTCTGCCAATGTTCACCAATGAATTTAGTGGGCTTCCTTACAGAGCCTAGTTGAGGGGCTACTCACAGAGATGGAGATGCCCCTCCCATGAAAGGCTACACCGGGAGAGCCTTACCCAGTAGGAATGATGGCCTTCATGTGGCTGTATAAATGGAGCCTCCTGCCTCGAGTCCTCCCTAGAGGCCACGTGCAATTAAGGCAGCATTGCATACAGTGGGTAGGAGGGAGTGGCTATGTATACAGGTGAGTGAGGGCTTTGAGACCCTCCCTGCCTCTCTGTTAGGAGATGTGACCAGTCTACAAGCCTCACTGGGATAGTCCTTTTGCAAAGGGGGTACAGCTGAACTCTCCAAGATGGTAGAGTCACACACAAGAAGGATCCAAATGCAGGCTGTTAGAATACAGCAACAAAAGCAAGTCCATCCCAAGATGGCACTTTGCTGCCCAAGTCACCCGGATGCTCATGAATTCTAGGATTATGCTCAAATTCTGTGACCTTACACTCTTGCTCCTTCATCTAATAACAACCCCCCCCCCACACACACACACACGCTCTGAGTTGCAATTTCTAAGGCTGGCCATGGTTCCTGTTGCCTCTAGAAATGTGCTCATGCTTCTCCTTGATCACAATGCCCTTTCCCTTCAAACATTTGTCTTCTTACATAGCAAATGCCAATTCGCTGCTCCTTAAATTCAGTGAAGGCAATGTCTTTGTTCCCTGAAGCCCAGGCATGTGCCCCTACAACTCCCCATTCTCTGTGACGCAGCACTCACACCCTCCCGCTTACTGGCCCACTGAAAGAGTTTAATCTGGCTCTGGTTTCTCCCACCGTGCATCCAAACATCGGGAGCATGTCGCTCCCCAGTAAGCCCCAGAGCATAGCTCATCACGTTCAATAATACTTGGTAATTCATCACTTCGAGCTACTAAGAAACAGTCTCCAGATATTAAGTATAGCATTTCCGTCTTGCACAACGTTCTTGGTTTCTGTGTATAGTGCCTTCAGGCCTGGGGTCAGGGGCCTTTCCTTAGAAGGAAGGCATAGGGTAAAGATTGACTTATTCTTCTCTGCTTGTAGATTGAACAGCGAATGTTCACCCTAAAACACTGGCTCCTTCATGGAGGCGGTTGCTGGGCTCTCGGGTGACCCTGGGAGGCACCAGCTGTTTTCTGCAGAGTCTGCTTGTCCTGTGGACAAACTTCTGTGCCCGGCAAATCCCAAGCCCCTGGGCCATGTCAGTTACAATCACCTTTTGTAACTATTGTATCTTCCACAGGCTTCCTCGGGGGACAGCTGACAGGATATGTCTTTTGAGATGGAGAAGACCCCACTTCTCGTGCCCTGGACATCCCACAGGTCCGGAAGGGAGACGCGGGAACCTTTTTTTTTCTTTTTTTAAGGTGGAAAGGCATGAATTAGACCTCCTTCTGCATTTGAGTCACAGTCCTAAAAGCATCTCCTTTATGGGTGCATTAGGATGAGGCCCTCAGTCCCTGCCGGTCCTCGGCAGTTTCTGCAGACACGCTCCTTGCCCTCTCTAGAATATGAAGGCATTTGTCAACCACTGAGGTTGCAGGGAAGGGCCCACTTCACGTGCTGTGACACCAATTTGTCTCTCCTGGTGGAGCAGATGAGGAGCCTTTTCAACTTTGTGTTCCTAATGTCTAGCACAGAGTAACTCAGCAGTGCACTTAGAAACTATCGGCTTACCTCCGCAGAACACGGTAGATCATTTATTTATTTATTTATTTATTTATTTATTTATTTATTTATTTTGCAGAGTCACAAATGATGGAATAGTTAAATCCACTTTGAGACCGCAAGAAATATTCATGGATGTGGACTCTGTCCCCCAACTATGTGTCCTATTATAACACCTTGTCTCTAAGGAGATGCATGGGTTTTCTTCTGTGTTTTTGATTATCTTATTCTTTTATTCATGTATTCATTTTGGTAGACAATATATTGTTTCAAAACAAGATGATAGGTTTTGTAAGATTATCTGTCACAATCTGAACACTCCCCAAATTAATAGTGATACTCATACTGTGCCAGCCTGAACTTAATTCTTAAAACAAGAAGGATTTTAGTGCTTAGTAAACAGCTATGAAAATGAATTCCCAAAAATATTGTCTAGAACGCTCCAGGTAGAAATAAGAGATCTTCAGGTAGAAAGTAAGAGAAAATAATGGGATTTAACTTTGGCTGACAGGGGAATTTATCGTGAAGGTGAAAGGTAAGAATGACCTCATGGAAGTCAGAGACAGAGGGATGGCTGGAATCAGAAACACAGAAGACCCAGAGGCTGCTGCATGAAATTCTTCACTTGCCCAGTTCTGTAGTCCACTGCTGAGGATCATGGGTTATCACATCTCTGGCTTCCCCGTCCTCAATCCTGATTACTTTGAGTTTCAGTTCCAAGTTCCCATTTGGATCAAGCATCCCCTTCCACTCAGTGATGGTTGTCCCCATGGATACAAGTGAAGGGAGCTCTCTCCAGAGGTAGAGCTGGGTAACTGGACTTCTAAACACATAGATATGCAGAACAGATTCCCAAAGACTTACCTAAGGGAAACTTTCATCTCAGAATCTCGGCAGTTGGTTTAGCTATTAAAACAGGCATCATCCACTCTGAAGCAATTTCTGTTCTATCCAAAGGTTTAGGGATCTCCTTGCTCAACAGGAAAGCCTCATTGCAGAACTTCCTGCTATTTATACCACTGGGTTAAGTCCACAGTAGCTGTTCCACACGAAATAAAGAAGGGAAACAACAACACAGCATCTCCAAGTATAAATGATTCCTACAATCAAATCTGAAATCCAACCAAACACCAAATTCACTGGGCTTCTTTCCTGGGCATAGCTGTTGAAGAGCTCAACAGGAGTCTAATCAGAAGTTATTTTTGATCCAGAGTAGAGTAAGTCATTTATTCTTTTTTGAGGATGGATATATAATATAAACATGTGGCCATTCTGGCAACGGTGCTAATCTCTTTTAAATTCAATTAGGCTCCCTGATTATTAAACACCACTAAGCAGGCTCCTTCTTAACATGGCCACATTAAAGCCTGCAGAACAATCCTACTCTGCCTTCCTGAGATGTTTGTTCACATGCCTTGTGTTTCTTTCTAGTTCTCATTTGTTCCCAGATCTTGTAGGCTACATCGTTCTGTTCTGCACCAAGTTCCATGGTCTTGTAAGTATTAAGAGTGTGGTGAGTTCTAAGAAGAGCCAACCACTGAGAGAGCCTTGAAAAATACCAAGGTAGTTGAAGGTAAGGATAGGGCTCCTTCTCCCAGCAGAATTCATGCCCATATCAAGCTCCCTTTGGTCATTCTCAAACCAATGTGACAAGCACGGGTGTTTGTCTGTGTTGCTGGATGAGTTTTAGGAGTATGCATGGCTACCAAGAACTTTATGTATGCTCACGGCACGGGAGATGATGCGCAGTCGTGAACTCACAGCAGCTGTGTCTGTTCCCTCCCTGCACAAGAGTGCCTGTCAAAGTACAGTCATGACCACGGGGAGGGACTCCTGGAGCCCTGACCCTCCCGGGAGAGCAATTTATCTGCTGATGGTGCTGAGGTGCAGGGATGGGATGGGGATGTGGACAGGGGGTGACATCATTGTCTTCAGGGCTATAGCTACTGGAGAGTCTTGCATTATCCAGTGGATAGCTCCGCATTCCCATAGCTCGGTTCTTGTTAAAGTCAATGGGTCAGAAAACAGAAAACAAAAAGGCACGGGGAGCTGAGGCCATGACTCAGTGGGAGTCAGGAGGATCTGGGTTAGAATACCCAGCTAAACGAGGCACACCTGAATTAGAATGCTCAGCACTTGCCTAAAAACCTAAGCATGGCTAAGGGTGCATAACCCCAGCACTGGGGAGGCAGAGACAAGACAGGTGGATCCTGGAAGCTCACTGGCCAGCCAGCTTGTCCAAAACAACCAGTGTCCGCTTCAATCAAATACCATGTCTCAAGACATTAAGGTAGAGAGACAGAGAGGAAGCTGCCCACAGCCCGCTCCGGCCTCCACATGAGTGTATACGGACACAGGCACTTTCATGTACACAAACACACACACACAAATGAGAGAAAAAGAGAGAGGAAATATGAAAGGGACTTGAGAGGAAAGAGGCATAGAGAACAGTAGGAAAAGGGAAATAAGTGCAATCCTAATACATTACATACTTACCAAAACCTCAGATTATAAATTTCAAACTTTCAAAAGAAACAGCACGCGAGCCTGATGAAGTGACTCTGCATTTGCTCATTTCTATCTGTGCCACCGACAAAGGGGACAAAATAATTACAGTGTGACGTGAGTAACCCCCGCAATTGGCTAACGATGGGGTTGAACACAAAACACAAGCCCCAGGGTCTTCTTGCTTCGGAGCACTTGGCTACATCATTGGGGATGAAAATAAATATGCACAAAGCTGAGGGTGTTAATTTCTCTCGCCGTTTCACCAACACACCTGTTTGGAAACCCACAGCCTAACCAGTCATTTCTACGGCATTTCTGCATTCGGGTCAGACAGTGTTTCTCATTACAGTAGATTAGAGGCGTGGAGGCAGGCGAGGGGGTGTTGTTTGGACACTGCGTGATTTGATGCTGTAATTGTTGTCTCCCTCAACCCCTCTGTGTGTGCAGCCTGAGGCCCTTTGGGACATAACCTGCAGTTCTTTGTTCTAACACATTGCTGTCATTTTAACCTTAGGTGAGATCTCCCTGACCTATTTATATTCCCGGGGCATCTGTCGCTCTGAAAATCCTTGGTGAGAAACACTGACTCAAAGCATGTGAGAGCAAGCCAAGATTGAGCAAGAGCATGCCCGCCCCCTGTGAGAGGACCGAGGAGCTCCCAAAAGAGAACGTCCTTTCTTTGTTAGTCCTGGGATCCAGCAAAGTTCAAAGGAGAAAATCTGATGGCTCTTAGAGTGGGAAGAAGAGGAAATTAATTTTCTCTAGGGCCTTGACCCAAACTTTAGTGACTCCTAAATTGGTTGCCCCAGAGAAGGGTAGACCAGCAGAGAGCCCCCTGAGGTAGCCCTGAAACACCAGCACCTATAACACAGAGGAGTGGCTCCAGCAGAAAGCCACGAAAGCCTTGCTGGTAGACAGACTTCTAGAAAGCAGGCAAGCAGGTGTGTGTTCAAAAATTCAGCTACTCTGACGTCTAGGCCCTAACATGTGAGCGTGTCTTTATTGATATGAATAAATATCACATCACCCATTCCTTTACTTTCTTTAATCCATAAATAATAATCCCAAGCCAAAAGTTTTGATAGGCTGTCCATCCCCTACTTTGGAAAACACTCCTGAAGACGTGATTTTTGATTAAAGGCTAGAATCTATGTTTTATTCCAAGTGTACTTTATGGTCTTTAAGATCATGACAAAAGCTGCATATATTATATGTATTTGTATATATATTAGAAATAAATTAGGGAGAACTTAAAAGTTATATGGAGAAAATTTTTACATACTTATCTAATAACTGTAATGTGCCTATTAAAACTATGGCTTCCAAGAATACATGATGGCTAATAAAACGTGATGAATGTTTTTTAAAAATTTTACAGTACAGTTTCTGTATGTATTGATTTAACTTTCTAAGTGAATATTTATTCACAAGTAAAAGGGCACTAGAAAGAAACCAACAAATGGCTAACAATAATTCTTGCTCAGTGATACCGTTAAAAATGGTATTTTGTTTCTTCGGTTTTCCAGTTTTCAGTTTTCAAAGTGATAATTAGGCTCTACTCTCTTAATAAGAAAGGTTATGTCTATGCACACAGCTTTAAAAATAGAAAACTCTAGAACAAGCTTCATGTGTAACTTGGTCATAAAGAGCTTGCAAGGCTCGGTGTTAGGCTCTGGGTTCAGTGGCCCTGGAATCTAGAGAAAAACAAGAATGACAAAGCCATAGGAGTCTGTTATTATGAAGCTGGAGTGTGGAATAAATACACACGTAAGATAAGACCTAGAAGGTACACTACAATTTAAATGGCAATTAGCCGACCTCCAAAGTCATCTATTTTTATACATTAGACATGTGCGCAGCTTTCTGTATGTCAAATACGCTTCAGCAAAATGGCTTTTAAAAAGAACTTTGATGGAAAATAGTAATTGGATTCAGATGGGGGAGGGATGCTGTTTTAACTTCTCAATTTACTTTGATGCCATGATCTTTCATATATATATATATATATATATATATATATATATATATAATGTAAAAGCTCAAATAAAAATAACCCATTAATGTATTCTGTAGAAGCGTTAAATTAAAAATTTAAAGTATAAAAATTTAATTCATAAACAGAGTCAGCATCCAAAAAAAGGGTGAAATTCTTTCCTCTGTAATACTAGCATATCGACAATGAAAGAATAACTGGTCTATCTTGACACAATATCTTGACACAATATCCGAGGAGTAAGGGAAAGCCACCAGCTCTGGAGGCAGACTGCAGCCACCTCGGGCTTGGGCAAGCCTCCCTGGGCTTTAATTAAGAATTTAGAACTTACCGGGAGATGTCTCCTTCAGTGGCTTGCTATCCTGGGTACAAGCTCCCTCACTCGAAAGGCAGAGGTGATCAAGTAGCCACCATCAAGGTTGGGGAACCAAGTAGGTGAATGCACCAAAAGGAGTTTTAACATGGCACGTTTTCAAATGTTACTAGATTTGTGACTGTCCTTCCTGTCTTCTAGCAACCCATACATTCCTCATGAAGAACATGTCTCGTGGCCCCACTGCCTGGTCTAAGACATCCTTTCAGATCAGTTCTAAGCCCCAATCATGTAAAGATTGACTTCTCCAGCTCTGAAGTCATTCTAGAATCCTAAGCACTCCTGACCCACTCTATTAGCAAGCTTTTGAAAATGGAGGTAGGACCAGGCATAGCAATACACACTTGTAATCCCAGCACTTGAGAGGTGGAGGCAGGGGGATCAGACATTCAAGTCCATCCTTGGCTACCCAGCAAGTGTGAGGCCACCCTGGGCTTCCCGAAATGCTGTCTCAACACACACAAAGCCAAACCAAACCAAACCAAACCAAAAAATAAACACACACACACACACACACACACACACACACACACACACACACACA
>NW_026596120.1:13488183-13559257 GCF_907164565.1 Psammomys obesus
ACACACACACACACACACACACACACACACACACACACACACACACACAGAACAACTCAGGGAAAAAATTGAAGTGTATTGCCCAACAGAGCTTTACATGATATATGTAAAACTCAATGAAATTTCACGAGGTGAAGTCATTTGTGTGGCCACCATCTGGATTGAAATACAGGTTCCTGCCATGGTTCATAGGAGCATCCTGGTCCCTGTCACTCCCACCCAGCCCTGTTCTGGTTGTTCAAAGCCAGCAGCCCTCTGCTTTCTAACACCTAAGTTTAGTTTTTATTTTCCTCTTTCAAGTAATAGCAATATAATTCAGCATATGAGAGACTTTTTTTCCTGTGCAGCAATACTCTGCTCTTTGCTGCTGCTGGATGGTGTTCTGTTTAAGAACCCAACACAATTTGTGCGTCCATCCTATAAGTCTCTTGGTGGACGGATGCACTCAATTATCTTGGGTGATTAATAATAGAGGGACCACTGGGCTGAAGGAGACACATACTTGTGCTCGTCTTTAATTGATACTGCCAAACTTCATTCCAAAAAGCCCCAATTTCCCTGAGAAGCAGCACCCCATAGTCTTCCTCCATGAGTCTGACGCCCTAAGTACTGCACGCAAGTGGAGGCATACAGTATGTGTGCCTTTGTGCCTGGCTTCTTTCACTTAGCATAATGAAGTCTTCCATCCATGTTGTGGCTTGTGTTTGAATTTCTTCTCTTTCCAAGGATGTCTGCATTCTGGCCTCTGTGGGCATTGCACGCATGTGGTGAGCAACTGTCTGAGCAGGCACGGCACCCGTACACGTCAATTAAAAATAAATAAATTCAGTCCATCCAATGAATGTAAACGCCACATTTTCGTTATCCATCCACCCATGACATATCGGTTGCTTCTACTTTTGACTATACTATGAGTTTGAGCGCACAAATACATGAACCCTTGCTTTTGATTCTTCTGACCACATACTCGGAATTTGAACGGCGGGATCATGTGGATTTTTTTTTTTTGTACCTTTCAAAGTACCTACCAATCTTGTTTTTAAAGATGTATTGACTTTTATTTTATGTGCACGGGTATTGTGCCTGCTGGTATATTTGCACACCACGTGCGTGCAAGGGCCACAGAGGCCACAAGAGGGCACCAGATTCCCTGTAGAACTGGAGTTACCGATGGTTGTAAGCCACCACGAGTGCTGAGAACTGAGCTCAGGTCCTCTGGAACAGCAGAAGAGGCCAAAGGGGCTGTGGGACTTGGGGAACCCACCCAGAGTAAGAGTGGGGTCTAGGTGTGTCCAAACCTGGGAAATCTCATTCTGAGATCAGCAGGAGTAAGATTGCTCCCCCACCCTCACACAAGGGCTACATGTCCTGCACAGGTGGTCCTATGCCTCCACGTCTGCCCCCCCCAGGGGGTCACATGGTCTGATAGCCAGGTTAAACTTTCTTTCCCCTTATAAGGTCATGTCCAGCAGCACCCGGAATTCCTCCTAATTCAAATGAGGCATCCCCAGTGTCCTTACCACAGCCAATAATGTATTCTTTCCCCAAAAGAACCTACCCACCCTAAAGGTTTAAGTAGCCTTTGACCCCCTCCCATTAAACAAGCTCCTTGGAGCTGTCTCCTGAGAGTCTGTTCTTGACATGCTCACAGCCACCTGAGGTCTCCTTTGTTCCCAGCTGTTCCTGCCCCACTTCTCCTCTCAGGACCCACTGGTTGCAACAGCAACATGCTGAGCCAGGGAAGTGGAACCTGAATGGCTGTGCTCTTAAACACTGAGCCATCCATCCATCCATCCATCCATCCATCCATCCATCCATCCACCCATCCATCTATCCATGTGTCTGTCTATCTATCTATCTATCTATCTATCTATCTATCTATCTATCTATGCACCTGCACCTCCCTCTTCATTTTATCAAATGTCTAGGACTATCTCAATGTCCCATCCATCTTTCAGGCTTTGCATGCCCCAGCCCTGACTAGCTATACACTATGACTGAAGCAGGAAATAAAGGTTGGCCATGAAAGAAGCTCCTACTAGTTCTGCTACCAACTCACACCACATTAACTATGAAACAAAATGCACTCCCCAGGCATTCTGAAGTTTAATTTTAAAACACAAGTTAGGTTAAGATAGGCAAATCCTTTTCTTTAATCCAGGTATTCAGAACACGGTCTTACATTCGTAGGAATTTACTCTGGCTAGACTGAATCACATTACACTGCTAGAAATAAAATCTAGTTTATGCCTCTTACTTTGTCATCTCCAGAATCTGAACTTGAAGGACATAACTCTGCAAGAACACGGAGTTTTAAAGGACCAAGGGAGGGCTCTTTTGTTCAAAGAAAAATAAAGTGCCCCAGCTACTCTGTTTATACCTTTTCTGCCATCGCCTCCTCTCCATCCCCTTTCCATCCAACAAGGTGTGATCACCACAAGTTCAGGTTTTCTTCTAAAATACTTTCTAGGAGAGTGAGGACAGAGTTGACTGGCAGGTTCCAACTGTCACCTTGGAATGCACTATGGTGTTCACTTCAAGACTGTCCTTCCACGTGGCTCCCTGACAATGCCTGAGCATGGTGAGTATCTGGGATGTACATCCCTGATGTAGCTCCCTGGGCAGCTGGACATGGTGGGTGGGGCCTTATCTCTAGTACTAGCACCCAGGAGGCTGAGGAAGAAGGATTATTGACACTTCAGGGCCAGCCTGAGGTACACAATGAGTTTCAGGCCATTTGCACTTGAAAAATAATAGCTGCAGCAACATTCTGCAGCAACACAATCTCTGGGGAGGACAAACCTTTTCCTCCTCAATCTCTTCTCTTCTCTTCTTTCACAACTGTCATGGCTGTACAACAGTCTGTAGGCTCTCCCTGCTTGCTCCTGATCTAATCTAATTTCTTTTCTGCTGGCTTTTCTCCCAGTATATCCCTTAGAACACTCAATCCTATATTTGCATTTGCTTCTGAGAGAAACATGCTCTCAGAGTCAAACGCAGATCAGGAACCAACTATCATACTGACACCAATGGCCTCAGTGATTGGTAAAAAGGGACCAATCAGAATTCTTCCCTGAGAGCTAGACAACCTCAAACAGAATCTCTTAGTGTGAGTGACATTCAAGTGAGAAAATGATTGTGCCTAAGGCCATACCTCCTGGCAAACAACTCTTCTGTAACTAGAAAAAAATAAGGAAAAAGGGAAACAAGAGAAAGGCAGGGACAGGACAGTAATTCATATGGATATGTGGAGCAGGATTCTAAAGACCAGCATCCACTCTTGATGTCTGATGATGTCAATCAGCGAGTTCTCCTATTTGGATTGTTTTAATCTCTGTTCGAGAGTTATTACTCCCTTGGTAAACATCTTTCCATGGCATCTATTGACTTTATCAGAGGGACCAAATGGCCTGTATTCCAACTTTTAAAAACTTACATCCATTGTACATAGGGTTTAATTTCACAAAGATAATCCCTCCCAAGTCATCATGATCATGCTCACCACCATTAATGCTCCCCCACTTCCTGCTAGTCTCCTTTCTTTCCCTATGTTCCCTTTTGCTTCTTGTTATATTTTATAAATGGCTTTATGTTTTGATTAAAAAAATGTTGGATCCACAAATGTCAGATAGTATTTGATATTTATTTGTCTTTCTGAGTTGGTGTGTTTCCATTAAAATTGTCTGCAGTTCTGTCCATTCTTAGCAAAGTACACAGCATCATTCTTTTTATGGCTGAACAAAAGTCCTCTGTGTATCCCCTCCCCTCAAGGCTCAGGCAACATTGCAGAAGATGGGGTGGAAAGACTGTAGGAGCCACAGGACTGTGAGAATTTCCCTGAGATACTGTCCTCTTCATGGGACAAGAATGTTGCCCCTATGAACTCTCTGCAGCTGTGGTTGCCATCATAAGACCTGTTCCAAATCACAGCTGTTTTCTTCATGGATGTGGCCCCTGGTCGGTTGCCCATGCCCCAGTGGGCAGCCCTGGAGCTGTGCATGTGGGCAGCTGTACACAGGAGGGCATACATAATATTTAAAGAGAAGAAAAAGACATGAAGTTGAGGGAATGGAGGGGGACAGCACAGGAAAGTGATGCTAAATATAACCAAAATATACAAAATTGTCTAAGAAAAAAATGTAAATGTTATGTCTATACATAGCACAGTTTCTTTATCTATTCTCCTACTGGGCACCTACGTTGATTCCATAACTTGGCCATTATGAATAGTGTCATGATACATGTCGTTAAAAAGAAAGAAAATCCCAATCATTCAATTTTACCAATAAAGACTCAGAAGCTGGATATTGGGGTGAAAATCTACTAGCTCAGAGAGGCAGAAAAAGCACCCAGCCGAGTGTCCCACTCAGATGACATCCCAGAAGGAAAAGAAAAAAAAAAAAAAAGCCAAAAGCTAAAACTCCAAAAAGCTTGCTAGCTCACCCAACAGCCCAGGAGGAAAAATTCAAAAGCTCTTTCTTTTTGCTGTCATTTTTAAATACCCTTCAACTCAAAGTCCCTCCTTTCTGTTTAATCCCTGACAGTTGGTTTCTTGCTCTGCCTCTTGACCTAGGGTTAACTTTATTAAATCCTGTTTATAGAAAGCTCTTGGGTTAAAAGATGGGTGCTAGGGCTGAGCTACACCATAACCACCTGTTTACAATAAACCAAAAGTTCTTGGATTAAAGGTGTGTGCTAGCGAGGAACCACACCAAACAAGAAACACGTCTTTATAGTTCACAACCTTGGGGTTCACAAAGGGATCAAATATCTTGCAACAGAGATAAACATGGATATGAAAAGACGCCTCTGACTTACAGTCCTTTGGGTATTCACACAGAAGTACACGGCTAGGCCATACAGTGGTTGGTTCTGCATCTGAGGACCTTCTACAGTGCTTTCCATAATGGCTGGACTAATTCACATTACCCTCAGCAGTGTATATGGGCCCCCTTTTTGTATCATCTTGCTAGCATTCATATTTGTTTTATGATGAATATCTGTCAAGGGAGAGGAAAGTTCAATGTTTTAATTTTCATTTCCCTGATAGCTAAGGATGCTGAAGACTATTTTTATATTTTCACTGGCCATCTGTATCTCACTTTATGAAGACTATCTGTTGGTTTTTTTGTTTTTGTTTTTTTTTAGGCCATTTATTGACTGGGTTGTTTGATTTAGTTAGTTAGTTAGTTAGTTAGTTAGTTAGTTAGTTAGTTAGTTAGTTCTGTATATGTTCTGGATAATAATCCTCTGTCAGATGTACATCTGGCAAATATTTTTCTCATAATGTAGGCTCCCTTTTCACTCAACTTTGTTTTTTCTTGGCTGTGCCAAACATTTTTTTTATTTCATGCAATCTAATATTTATTTTGAAAAATATCCAAATTCACTAAAAATTTTCCAAAATGCTCTCACATCCTTCATCTAGACTTACAAACTGCTACATTTATCTTAACTTTCTTTTGTTCCCTCTAATTTGTGAAGATAGGTTTTGACGCATCATTGAGAAATGAACTGGTCACATTCATAACTATCTCAGCATGTATCCATCTAGAATAAACACATTCTTTGATGTGGCTACAGTGCAAGGGCATGTTTAGAAAACAGAACGTTGGTTTTTTTATCGATCACATCACCCACATTTGTATTTCCATAGTTGTGCCAATACTGTCCTTTATAGTTGGTGGTTGGCCTAGTTTGGTTGCTATTGCTATGATAAACACCACGACCAAAAACAACCTGGGGAGGAAAGTTTCAGGGTTCAGTTGCAGTACTAAAGGCAGGAACGCAGAAGCATGGATTGAAGCGGAAGCCATGAAGGAATACTGACTTTTTTTTTTACCCGCTTTGTTATAATACCCAGGATCCCCAGCCTAGGAGTGGCTCTACCTCCTCCATCAAGAAAATGTTCTACAGACCAGTCAACTACAGATCAGTCTAATGGAGGCGTTTCCGAGATTGGCATTTCCTCTTACTAGGTGACTTTCGATTGTGTGAATGGCCTTCGATTGTGTGAATGGCCACAGTGGTGTTACATGTTTGGGGCTGAATATCTCCCCCACATTCCTGTGTTGAAAAATAATCACCAGTAATGGTACTCAGAGGTAGGGTCTTTAGGAAGTGATTAAATCGTACCAACAGAGCCCTCCCGGTTGGGGCAAGGGTCTTTTAAAGGGGACTGAAGGGAGCTGACTTGCCCTTTACCACCTCACTGAAACAGAGAGCAAACTTTCACCAGACACAATCTTCTGGGCTTTGACCTTGGTCTTCTCGGCCCCCAGAACTGTAAGCAATGAATTTCTGTGGTTTATAAATTACCTAATCTAAAGTGTTTTATTACAAAAGCCTGAGAGGACAAAAACTCTGTAGTGTTTTGTTTTGTTATGGAATATCCAATCCAAGATGACCCAGTGTTGTGGTTGTTGATCTAGAGCCACCATGTATTCAGATATTAACTGCTTGCCCCACCCCTTGAGACTGTTACTGTTCTACAAGCAAACCCTCACGTGTACCAAATGATGCCATATAACCTTGCCTCCCAAACTATCCCTGTTTAGCTAAATAAAGTTGCCTACCATACCTGGCTTGGGCAGAAGCGAGGTAAGCCCAGCTAAGGTTCACAGGTTTGGTGGAGAGAGGATCATGGGATGAGGGAAAAAGAGAAAGGAAGAGAAGCAGGAGAGGAGAAAAAAGCAGAGTCAACAAGGGTTAGCGGAAGGAAGACGCACACAGCCAGAAAGAACCTGCTCTGAGGACTGGCGATGGGGAGAAAAAGCCCGGATGAAAACAATGTTGCAAGTATTTGTGGGAATAGTGGATGGGAAGTAGCCCAGATAGAAATAATGGAAGCAAATGGCACGGGATGTGAGGCCTTAGGGGGTTAGTTACAGTCCAGTTCCAGTTGTATAGGTGGATTAAAAATCTAGCAGGCGTGTGTCTTTTATTGATATGATAGTGGGTTAAATAATAACTGCTGTACTAATCATATGTATTAATAGTAGATATTAATAACCTTAATAACCTTTTCTACAACACAATGCTTTGAGTTGTCCTGTCTCCTTAATCTTCTTTCCTTTCTTCTTTTTCTGCCTTACCAGTACCTTGGTAGTTTTTTTTTTTTTTTTTTTGAGAGTTCAAGAGAGTGGTTTTGCAGAATTCCCATCAAATTGGATTTTCCTGGTTTGTCTCCTCATAATTAGATTCAGGGGACATGTTTTCAGGACTACACTGAGAGGGTGAGATGGCCTCTGCAGCTTCAAGGCTGCTTGAAAGCCTGACGCTGTCCAGCTGTCAAGCCCTCACCCTTTACTGTTTCCTGTTCCCCACCTTTCAAGTCCTAGCCAAAGTCTCCTTAGATCCTGAAGCTGCCTCTCTTTCATCTTTCACCCCACTGTCTGCCTGGCATGCCCTTCTCCTCCACTGTCCTCTGCTCATTTAGGTCACCCACATGTGTATTATATATGTTGCCTCGAATGTCACTTTATCCTGAAGGCTTTCCTTGATGCATGTGGACAGGCTTATCCACATACTTGCTTGGCTTCCTTTCCTTTTTTCCATGGGTCTTCAAAGTGTGGCCCTCAGATCTTTGGGATCTGAAGACCATTTTATGGGGCTCATGAATCCAAAACTATTTTCATGATAATCCTCACATGCCATTTCTCTTTACCTTACAGATCCGTTTCACACTCTGCATGACGAAATGAAAAAAGTTTGCATTGAGCACTTCTGCTGTTGAAGTAAACGGTGAGCTGGATGGTGATCCCGGGGAAGACTGTGTGTCTGTTTAGATTCTGAGCTGGACTCTTTTCATGGAGTATCATTGTTAGCCGAAGAAATTAACAGGCAGTTAAGCTACAGTTACTTATTTATCGGATATTTTCTCAGAAATAAAGTGAGCCTGTCGTTATCAAGACCAACAACTCGCAAGCCCTGGAGGGACACTCAGGTGGTAGGAGGACTTGAATGCATATCCTCAGCATGCATAGAAAAGGGCAGCTGTGGTGGCAAACTCCTGCAATCCTAGAGATGGAGGGCAGAGGCAGGGGGATCCCTGGAGCTCACTGGTCACTCAGTGAGTCCTAGGTCCAACGAGAGAGCCTGCCTCAAGAGCTAAGGTGGAAAGCAATAGAGGGAGACACCTGATACCAACTTCTAGACTCCACACGCACATGCCCACAGGTATACACACACGCATACACCACACACACACACACACACACACACACACATGTACATACAACACTACACACACACACTCATTCACTTACACATGCATGTGCTCAATTGCACACACATATAGAATGAAAGAGAGGAAAGAAAGAAAGGAAGACGACGAGCAGTGTGTCACCACTGGGAAAATCCACGCGTCAAATAAAAATTAGGATTCTAGAAAAAATTGCACCTGCCAACCGCCAGCTTCACAGCTTCCTGCTACTTGGTTTTTCTAACTCAATCAGGGTTGATACTAATGAATGTGATTTTAAAATGTGCTATAACGAAATGTGTCAACTTTGGAGAGATCTATACAGCTTAGGGAACCAATATTTTTCTAAATGAACAATGGGTGTTGTGACAAAAAGCACAGGTGACAAGCAGTGGAAGCACGAGGCGGCATAATGAATGTTAACGTAGTTTTAAAATATGGAAAGCGTGTTGCTGAGGTGTGTAGCTAATCTTATGAACTGATCACCCACTGAGCTTCAGTAGTACAGCAAAAAAGGGTTTGCACAGGAACTGGCCCTCAAGACACTTCTTTCTTTTCCAATTACACAGCTAGGGAAGGTCTATGTCTCTACCTACTTCATCCAAACAACAACCCCCCCCACACACACACACTCAAGGTCTCTCTCTCTCTCCCCCTCTCTCTCATTAAGCTGTGTCTTCCAGAGGTCAGCAAGTATGGAGCAATGCCATTCTTTCTAGTAGCTTTCTGCTTGGGAAGATGTAGGCTTTTTGTCTCGCAAGAATACATCCTTTGCACCTACCTACAGCGGGTTCACTGCACTGTTTTACAGCGAGTGGATGAATAATACTCTAATTTCAAGTCTTAATTTCTTTTGCCTGTACCTGTGGTGAATTTAGGTCGGGGCACGGCTCACGGGTGTCGGTCCTCAGGTGGGTCCTGAGGCTCAGAGGCCAGGTCATCAGGCTTGGCTGCAAGCACCTTTACTTGTTGGACCAGCTCACCATTCCCCAGGTTCTCGCTTCTAGCGAAATGAATGTCGATGGCTATAGCTCACAGAAGCAAAATCTCTTTGTTGTAGCGTCACAGGGTCACAAAACTAATAGGAGAGCGAAAAGCCCCACTCTTGACTCTAAGTTTTGTGAGGGCAGAGCTGGGTCTGCTTTGACCACTAAATACAGTACTTGTTGAAAAGGTGAATGAATGAATGAATGAATGAATGAATGAATGAATGAATGAATGAATGGTACTTACCCTGAACCTCATAAGGTGTGCCAAACAAAAGTAAAAAAATCTGATTTAAAGCAAACAAACAAAAAAAAAAAACCAACAACACAGGATCAGAATCAAGGGAGAATGCAAGAGAAATGGCAAGCAATTGTGTTTGGCCAACAGCACGGTGGCCCAGGCCTAGGCAAGGAAATAAACAGTTGTGAGCTTAGAAAATTCTGGCTCCAGTCATTGTTGGCAAAGTCACTTTGGGCAAATCAGCTGCTCTGAGCTTTCTCTGATGAGCTGTGCGGACTGGGACAAGTTGCTACCTCTCAGAGTCTCTCTCTAGAGCCTCTCCTTCCCTCACGGTAGCCAGCACTCAGTGCTACATTACTGCCCATGGCAGCCGCACGTGTGGTAGGGTGGCTGGGAAACTGAAATTGTGTTTTATTTTAATTGATTGAAATAAAACTTTATGTTTTAAACTGGCAGCGCAATTGGCAGTGAGATTAGAAATCAACCTTTCAGAAAGTTTTAATTTAGTCTTTGACGATTTCATCCATTGATCATATCCATCTCTAGCTCCCCCTTCCCACTCCCAAAGACACCTCCCCAAACATCTCCCTTCCTCGACATGTCCTCTTCTCTCCTTTCTTTCTTTCCTTAATTTCATAATCCACTGAGTCCAATAAAAGATGCCTACTGGGACAGTGACTAATCTTGCTGGAATGGTCCTGTCCGGGGAACTGCCACTATTGTGAGTTCATGAGTTCTTGTTATGTCCAGCAGGCATCTGCATTTCACAGCACTCCGGCTCTTCCATTCTTTCTGTTCCCCTCTCCCATGATGTCCCCTGAAGCCTAGGTGTGTATGTTGGGGGAATGATATCAACCTGCCAATTTTGTCAGAGAACTCCTCAGTTATTTATTCGCAGTACTTTAACCAGTTACAGGTCTCCACATTAACCACTGCCCACTTCAGAAGCTTCTCTGGGCAAGGTCAGGAGCCATGCTGACCTGCATAGATATTTAGACGGTAGTTTGATTATGTGTTCAGTTAGTAAACCAAGAGTATTAGATGCCCCGCTTCGGCCCATGCTCTCCCCGGCCATGGGCTTTTGATCAGGTTCACAATACCAGATGTGGAACAGGCCTCGGGTCTGATCAGGAAGTGTTGGTTACCCTCATCAACCTTCATGCCACTGTTGTGTCCCCGGGAAGGTTGGTATTGCAGCATTCAAAGTTCACTTAGCAATACCATCGACTTCTCCCCCTCAGCAGCCTGCATTCGCACCCTCTAGAACCATGGAAGCTAGCAAACAGAGAAGTTTGGAGATAGGTTCCAGCTTGACTTTCTCTTTGTCCTATAACAAACGCGTCTATATATTTACCAATTTAGGTCTTACCATATAGCTACGGTGGGATTTAAAAAATAATCAATATAAATAGCCTTTTTTATTTGGGGAGTGTCTGCAGCCTTGATGGTCAGTAACTCAGAAAGAGTTCCCACACCTGGGACCAAAATTTTCATTTAATAATCCTTATCTTCTGGAGAAAATGCCCACTCATGAAAGAAAAATTATTTTTTGTATCAACTCATGTATTGAAATTCTAAGTATGTTTGGAATAACAACTTGGGTAAATTATCTACTACTCTTACTGTATATTTTATAAAAACTAAAATGCTGATCGTGTGTTTTCAGTGAAAATTAGCATCTAAATTGAGATATGCTATAGGTATATAGGAGCCATGACTTTTAATGACTCAATATCAGAAACAAGAATCAAATACTCTGTTAATAATTTTATATTGGTTATATGCTCCAATATAAAATGGGATATTAAAATCAGTTGCATCTATTCCTTCCCCTCTTTAATGTGGTTATTCAAAATATAAAATCAGATGTGTGTAACACATATTCTCTCTGGACAATGGCTTATCAAATTTCAAGCATCGTATAAATATAAATATGATTTATATCATTACTATCTACTTCAATGTGTTTTATTCATTATCGTATGTGCGTACGGTATGTGTGCCTGGGTGTGGCTATGTCGTGGCATCCATGTGAAGATCAGAGGACAATTTTCTAGAGTTAGCTGTCTCCTTCCACCTATATATAAGATCCAAGGATTTAACTTGAGTCATCATATTTGCACAGCATGAATCTTCTCCCATTTAGCTATCTTTGTACCATATAAAATCTTGTGAAGATAAGATGAGATGCTATGTGAAGCTCTTAGCATGCATTAAGGGTATGGTGGGTGGGTAGCTTTGCATTGGTGAATATAATGCACTGTGTGTTCATGGAATAGTCCTAGAGGATTATGGGACTGGAAATCCACGTTGGGTGGGGGAAGGGGAGCTTAATTCTCTACACAGCTGAGAGCCACTGAAGCCCATGATCGGAGATGTGTTTTAGAAAGATGGCTCTGACAGCGTGTATGCTCAGAAGCGGGGATGAGAGTCCTGAAAAGAACCCTCAGGCATTTGGAGCTCAGTCTGCTGAGCAGGTTGGGTGATCAAGCTGGGGCTCGCTGTCAGGGGCCACACACTGAGTCTCAGTTTGAGTGATGAGTCTGATCTCATGGGAGGCTCCCGATCCAGCATTACGGCTAACTCTGAAAAGAGCAGTTACAAAAGTGACAGTGTCATTGCCTTAAATAAATCGCTTTCCACGGCGACTACTGGATGCCGACATGCATATGTTTTGATGCGTTCAAGCAATCCAGCTCGAGTTTAGCTGACTTGTTACAGCAAACTAGGGGTTCTTGTTACAGCAGAAACACCCTGATCGGCAAACTCTCACTTGTGTCCCAGTTTCTCGTTTTGTATTAATAAGTCCATTCTTCCCGAGAAGATCCAGAACACCTACTCAGGCAGAACTGACGTGTGTGTTATTATGACAGGATGCCGTGTATTTTACTTAGCCATTCGTTATCTTGATTCATAGCTTTTGAACGGCTAGGGATGTGGTTTTATAGACCTCTGTCTGTGTCATTGCATAGGGCTCCGTAAATATTAGGTCTGTACAAGACTTTAGTTCCCAGTTCTGGGGCAGAGAGAAACTTGACTGTGTGTTACTGCAGCTAATTATATCACAAAGACCGAAGCTGGAAAGGATGTGTGAGGGCCTGGTGTGGTGGCGTTCATAGCATGCTCTGTCTCAGTGCGTATGTCATAGACCATTTCCCAAAACTTAGCATCTGTGGTCATCAGCTGAACATGATTGCACAGAGTATCTATCGATTACCGTATCACACTGTTCCTCGTAACTATTGTAGTTTAACTTTTGCTTTAGAAGATGAAAGAAAAGAACCTTTTAAAGAGACTATGGCATTCCTGAAAATACTGTACAGAATGCATTTTGGAATAAAGACTTACAGTGGTCTCTTGGTCACCCGCACAGGTCCCTCTTACCTAAGTGGTGTTCTGATGTCCCAGGCTCTTTGGGTGTTGGCTGGTAACTGAGAAAGCAAAGCTAAAGCATTGCCCATGGCCTACAGGATTTAATTGCCCCAAAAGGCTTCTCCACCCTATGGTCAGACGAAACTCAGTCTTCTCCTCTCAAGATGGGACACCTGTATAGTGCTGTACAATTCCCTGTAGGCGAGAGTGAGGCTACTCTTCGCCAGAGTCCACATCTCTGGCATGCTTCCCCTGACCCGTTCTCTTCCCCGTGGAAGATCATGTCACACAGCATTCAGCATATCAGATCACCCGAATTCCTGACCTGGTCTCTGTTCGTATAGAGATTTAGTAAGGTGCAAGGAATGAAGAGCGAGTTCTATATCTCCATCACACACCTATTTCAGTGATTTCAGGCTCTGGATTTAAAACTTCTCCATTAGGTGCAAGGCATGCTGAAGCCCCAGCAACATGGAAGGGAGGTTGGCTTTCGCATTGTTTCTCCACATTTCATTTCTTCTACCCACAGCTCTGCTCCTGGCTTCCCAAGGAATGGGATGGAGCCAGATAAAGAACAGCAGAGCTGCCTCTTCTCGGTCCAATTGTGGTCTGGCTCCGATGACCCCTGGGGGGAAAATATCCAAATGCTGACTCTTTTCCCTATGCTTTTAAACTCCCTAGGGACACTGTCTTAGGTCTTGTTTCTGCTGTTGTGGTATTACATTCTGCCCACCAAAGTAAGTGAAGAGAGAAAGGATTAATTTGGCAACCAATGCCAGGTTAAGGTCCTTCATTGTGGAGAAGTCAGGGCAGCAGGAACTTAAACATCTAGTCATCCCACATCCATAGTCAAGAACGCACCTGCGCAGGCTCAGCTTCATTTTGCTTCTTCATTCAGCCCAGAGCTCAGCACGTTAAATGGTGCTGTCCACATACAAGGTGGCGTTCCCACGATCTCTGGGGGTCCTGAGGAAATGTTGGAGGAAAGATAGAAGGACCTGGGGGGGGGGGCAGAAACTTCACAAGAAGACCAACAGAGACAACTAACCCAGGCCCTTGGGGTTTTCAGAGACTGAGACATCAACTAAGGAGCATGCATGGTCTGGACCTAGGCCTCCTGCACACATGTGATCAAGGGGCTGCTTGGTCTTCATATGGGTTGCCTGGAGAGTGGAGGCGGGGTTGTTCTAACAGGGACTCTATTGCCTGCTTTTGGATCACTTTTCCCCTGGCAGGGCTGCCTTGTCTGGCCTTAGGGGAAGAAAATATGCTCAGTCCTGATGTGACTTGGTGTGCTGAGGAAGGTTAATATGGGGGGAGAGACTCTCATTTTCCAGGGGGAAAGGAATAAGAGAAAGGGGAAAAAGAAAAAGTGGGGGGGGGGAAGACTAGGGTGAGACGAGGGAGGGGGCATCCTCAGAATGCAAAGTAAATAAAATAATACAAAATTAAAACAGAAAACCTCGCAAAGCCATGCCCACAGCTCATCACTGAGACTCCCGTCCCAAGTGATTCTAAATTGTGCCAAGCTGACAAAACTAATCATCACATACACATAAACACACACAGAGAGTTCCAGGCGTAAGAGAGTGTGTTCAACTGCGGTCACTCTGTGTGATGACGCTCCTACTGATGACCCCACTTTCGCTCCTGCGTGTAGTGGTGCCCAGTTTCTTCTGCCCGGGTCTCCTCATCCTAGAAGGGATGCTGACACTGGTGAGAGGCATTCCTTCTAAGAGTTCTGTCTCTCCTCCCTCCACCTCTAGATAGTGACTTCCTTTCCCGTTTCTCTTCTGTTTCTCTGCTCTGGTCTCTTTGGCCACAGCTCTCTCTCATAGTTTTCCCAAATATGTGCAAAGTGCCTTTCCTCGTGGGGCACAGGCAGAAATCCTTGCTCTCCATCGCTCGCTTTTCCAACCTCCCTGAGTCTAGCAGAACCCAGCTCTAGCCACCTCCTTTGCAATGCAGGTGATCTACATAGAAGCCTCATAAGTTGTGTCCGAATACAGGACACTCGCCTGGGGGTTTGGCTCATTTGCTGAACAGACCGAGCATCCTAATCTATATGATGATAATAACAGCTGAGTTTATATCGCATTTACTAATGCATCAGATGCTCTTCCAAATCTCTCCCTGGATCCTGTGGCCTTCACCCCCACACACTCTCTATAGCTAGGTGCAGCTGTCGTCTTCATTTTACAGATTCGGACAAGAAGGCACAGAGGATTCAACACTACCCAAGGGTGGATTCTGAGTTCTCAGGTGAAATCCATACAGTGGACTTTGGTTCATCCTCCTTTAGTGATCTCTGAGTTTGTTCATTCCACCCAAGGTGACCCCCCAGCAACGTGTCCCCTGAAACAGCCAACCACCCGCTGGAATTCTCCTTTAAACAAAACTGCCTGTCAGCAGTTGGCACATGGAGAGTCACCACCAGTTTTCCATAAGTCTTAAATAAGTATTTTGAGCGGTCTTGTGAAAAGTCTCCCTTTTTCCAGATCAGCAACTTCCCTGGGTGATGAATGTTCCTAAACCCATCTGGTCACTGGGGTGAGAACCCAGATTCCTGACTACACAGAAAGGGGCCCTCTGCTTCTGCAGTGTTGGATTGAAGAGAAAAGTCGTGTCCTTGACAAAGGCAGCTGAGGACCTTCCCACATCACAGAGAAATACACGGGGCTTTTTCTCTTCCTCTTTTCCTTTCATCCTTACCCTCTGACCTTGAGAACTTTGTAGCGTTATTACAATGTGAGCCAACTTGTAGGCATTGCAGAAACCATCTAGATTTTGAGACAAGAAGGCAGACTTAGCCGATATGTAAAGCAACTTCACCTTAAATTCTGCACCAAATAACCAAAAAGCTAGCAAGCTATGAACATAATATAAAAACACACATATGGGATTGTTTTTTTAGGTAAGTTGTTATTATGTAACAAGTCATAATAGATCAGATAAATGGCCACCGATTTGCAGATTTGCACTTCGGTTTCAACCTTTCAAGCTGCTGGGGTGACAGGTGTGAGGCTCAGGTGTGAGCCAAAACATTGGTTATTGTCTACAATAGAAAACTTGCATGTGGTCATCTGTTTCTTGAAAGTAAATATTATGTTGGGTAGCAAGAAGCAAATGTGGCCAGCAGAGTTAGAAACGGAGCCAGAAGTTTTGCTTCCCTGGAGTGGAAAAGCTTCACCCAGTCTCCGAGCATACGTGGGAGTTCTGTGGATCTACTCAAGCAGAAACTGAATGAAGATGGCTACAAGTGAAAGTAGGATTTACACCAATAAATTGTATGATTCTAAATTCAGGTCTGACCGTCCCATGAAACAATTCAAATTCTTTCTGTCCTTGCCTGCAACATAGGGGACCTGATTTCAGACCAGTCTAGAACTGGCTGTCTTACTGGCCCGTAGGCCTAGGTCACTCAGTAGATGCCCAGATGTCTGAAACTTAGCAAGGTTGCTCTCTTAACACTCATCAACAGGGAAGAAAAACACACAGGTCGAGAAGCAAAGGAGACTGCAGCAGCAGAGTGGGTCAGAGGTGAAACTGGGACCTGCTCCGCCTGTGAGTCCCAGGTCCCTGTAACCTGCTAGGCCTTTGTTGCCTAAGTGAGAAGCAGAGAGGCAGGGAGCCAGAGTCAGATTCTACAGGCTGCCAAGGTTGGATGAACCCTTTCCCCCCTGTTATCTGTGACTGAAAGTGGCATGCTAGCAGTGTGCTTTCTGTCCCCAGGCCCCGTGTAGAACATCACAAGAAAAAAGCAAAACCAGAGCTGCATTCCCTAGGATTGACCTGCTGAGCACATTGGGGTTGTTAGAACCAGTCCCAGATACAGCTCACCCCAAATAGGATAACCCTCATGATTTTCAAGGAAGATGAACTTTCTAACGTCTAACAGTTGGAGATAAGTGTTGTGTCTAATCAGTGATTCTCAGGAGGAGTGCTTCAGATACATGGTGTGGGGCTTCGTAGAGGCCTTTATCCGAGCTATCACGTGGCAAGCACTGCGTCAGGTCCTTTGACATTTGCTGTCTAAAGCAACCCCATTCTGCAGCACGTGCTTAGCCTGGGCAGGGTGGCCTCCTATCTGTGGAAAGCATGACAGGGTCCCCACTTTCATCACCTACCTAAAAATATGTCCAAGACCCATTTTGGGAGAGTCTAGAGAGCTTTTCCATCCCATGGACACTTGAAACTCTATCCTTAATTCCAAACACAGGGAAAGAGAGTGCAGTGAGGACAGCTCTGAAAAGCAGCCATGAGACCCCACTTTCTGGTCTGGCTCTGAGATCCTAGCCAGGCTTCGTGACCATGGTGCTGGTCAATACACAGAGATGGTCAGTAAGAGACGGTGTCTAATCCCCATCGTTGCTATGCCTACCCGGCCAGGTGCGCAACATTTCACAGATCCTGGTCATTACCACCAAGTCGCAGATGCAAAGGGACCCTGTTCCTCTGCATGGTGAAGAGGTACAGGCCCAGCCTGGTGACACCGGGTGTCCAGTGTGGCTGAAGACAAAGACAAAGGTAGAGGGTAGTACGAATATTTCACATTCCCAGTTTGTGCCCATGTCTATACTTACTGTGAATGAGGTACAAGGGGTCTGAATTTGTGTAAGATTGATAACAAACTAAGTGTTGGTTCTAGTCATCGAGTACACAATGAACCATGATACTCTTACTCCTCAGAATTGATGATGGAATGTGGTTGGAAACATCCAGGCAGAATCACTCAAAACTGGCTTCTTTGCTTCAAAAGCCCTCCTTGTAGATGCTGAGCCTATACTTGACTTAGATGCTAATTCTCATGTTTCTCTCTCTGACAAGAACGATGGGAAGGAAAATATCATGCAGTGCTTTGCTGTGTTAACCCCTTCTGTGCCCCCCCACCCAAGATCCTGCTCATCCTATGAACCAATGGAGGCATCCATTCAGCACCTTGCACTATGGTGCTCAGTAGGCCTCGAGTGTCCCTGGCAACATGGCATCAACCACCATCTCCTAGCAACTTCCTCAAATGCTGCTCTAAAGATACTTCACAGCAAAGAGGGGAGATGCCAAAGACAAAGCTGAGAGATTACAGTTGGAGGAAGGAAGAAAACCATGCTTAGGATGCAGACCAAACTGGAAGAATGGAAGACAGAATTTTAAATCCCCCTTCAAAGTAAGACTACAGTGGGGACCCAGCGAGCACAAGTACAGTGTGTATCATGTCCTTGCATGAGACTTGGCTGTAATGGCAAGAGGCGAGGAAGAACGCATCAGGCTGAGGCCCCAGCTCTTTCATTTCTCTGGGGGACGTTGTGACAGTGAGGCTCCTTGTGAAGCACTTTGATGGAAGTGAAGTTAGGATGTAATGTATATATCATGTACACACATGAGCTTGAAGTCACCCGTCACGGACACTCAGACAGTAGTTAGTGCTTCTGCTTCATACAGCAAAAGTCACCACCAAGATGTTCCTCCAGCGTTTCGACCTTTGCATCTTTAAGAACTCATTAGCTTTTATTTGACCTCTAAACTTCGGCCTCCAATTCACACTCCACTCAGGAAGCCACTGGACTCACATCCCCTTGGCTATACAATGGAGCCTCCTGACCCTTTGTCATCTTGTCCACACCCACAGACAGTTAACGTACGTCATCACTATCCAGACTCCTTTCACAGGAAGGTGTAGGACCATCAGCAACTCAGACGCTTCCTTCGTAAACCACTCCTTGGTACCACCCCTCCTGTTAAACTCCTCTACATAGTTTCAGCAGTGTCAGCATCCTGTGCACCTAGACTATAAACACTCGCTCTTTTCAACTGAACTTTCTACCTGAACTAGGATGTACACTTGTCTGCCTGAGAGAAGGTGTGGAGCATGGCTCATGGTTTGGTGGTAGACTGCTTGCCTAGCATGCATAAGGCCATGGGTTCAATCCCTGCCACCACAAGAAGAGAGAGGAGAATAGAAGAGAGAAGGAAAGGGGAGGGAAGGGGAGTTAGGGCAAAAGAAAGACTGAAATTAGGTATGTTCCTGTATCTCTGTTACCTAGCAAAACCGTGGACCCACCACCAGCTCCTTAAAATCTTTAATTCATTTATATTTTCTCTGGCTCTAGAAATAGCATTGATCTAGAGCAGAACATAGCCATGATCCAGACATCTAAATCTGTTTGAAGGTAAACAGGTGGGCAGAGATGGAAGCCCCGTGGCCTAGCCACATGCTAGGCCTTTGGCTGCAGCTGTATGTGGCTGACACTGAACTGGGGCATTAGGGGGCGGGTGGACAATGCTGACACACTGCCTTTGAGGCTGAACTGGTCTGACAGGCGTCTCTTTCCAATCGAAAACCGTGTATGGCAGATGCTGCATTAAGGTAATTATTTTATACAAATGTAATCGATTCCTCTGTCTGTTTTCTTTCCAGCAAATGGTTCTATACGAAGCAAAGCTGAACGCTTTGGCCTGACAGGATGCCTTTTTCTGCGATGGCAAAAAAAAAAGTGCTCCAGAGATCTTGCCAGAAATCTCCAGCGATCACTGTATCTTCTAATAGTATACAGTGTTGATCCACTTTCATTGGCTCCCACCTCCACCACCAACTCAGTTCTCTTGCAAACCCTCCCATGCTCTAGGCTTTATTCCTTATATCTACAAAGTGAAGATAGATTAGATTATCTCAAAGATATCCTCCCAGCTCTTAAATTCTAATGTTTCAGGGTTCTTTGTTCTGTTTTAGATCTGATCTCTTGAAAAGTCAATGGGAGATGCTGAAAAACTTGGCAAAATAAATTAATTTGGGGATTATTCTTCATACAAAAATAATTCTTTTTTGCTTTACAGAATTTGCCTCTGTATCAGCCTCCTGGCCTCTCTGAAACAGATCCAACTATTGCTTGACCTGCAAACCTGACCTACGTTACACAGAGCAACGTTCATCTTCACAAGTCACGTGACTGGTGGTTACCCAATACCAAGTAAAAATGCCAGGCCCTGGTTTGAAAATTAGCAAGAAATTCAGGTGACAGCAGAGATTAACCGAGACAGACCCTTGTGTGAGAAACAGGCCCTGAGCCACTGTCAGCCCTATTAATCTGGCCTCTTCTCCATAGACCTCAGTTAGGCAATTGAAGTTTTTATTAGAAGTAAATATCCATGATCATTTCCCCCAAACACTGTGCTCCAGGGAAACCTGACAATGAGGGGCAGAAATTCACAGGGAGGTGCACAGATGCTAAAGTTGGGCCACAATGTAAGTTCCTATATGGAAAGTCCTGCCTGAAATCAACCTGGGGGCTATGTATATCTGGACTCACTGGATTATTCCCTGGACTCCCTGGGCCCCACAGTTTCCCTTCTGTCAAATGAGGGCCCTTGGTTTTGATGACCCCAAGGCTCATCTCCCTGGCCATGTAATTACTTTTTACAGACAAGTTACTGGTGTTATGTGTGTCGAGCTCATCATGTTCTTACGAACAGTACACTTGTGCGGACAGATCGAGCCTTAATGATGCATATTAAACTCATTCATCTCTGAACTTTAAATAAATTGAACCATGCATTATGTTGGCATCTGACTTCTCTGGCTCTGTGTTAGGCTTTAAAGCTCAGCCACGTGTTTATGGGCCATTCACTCTCATTCTCGGAGTTCTGTTAACTACTGTGGCACAGCTGAGTGATGGACATGCTCACAGGCTTCCCTTGGGGCTGGTCATGTCATTTTGTAACTTACCAGTCAGTTCTGCCCTTTCCAAGTCTCGAGAATTTTACATTATGATTGAAAAATCAGTGTACAAGCTGGAAATGCCCTCATCTGGGGCTTTCACAAACCTTAGACACTCTTTTTTCACAAGTGAACAATGGGCAGAGGATAGTTGTTCTTTTTCATCTCAGCTTCTGGAAGGCATGTCGGTCACGGGTGAGACTTCCTAGGGAGTAGGGAAAACCCATGAGTCATTATGACCAAACCCAAATAACAACAACTGGCTTCTGGGTTTAAAGGGAGAAAATACTTCTTTCCAAACATCACAGTCCCTGCGATAAGCCTAGAGCTTCGATCATGGTCTAGACGACTGCATTCATCCATCCCTTTCCCAGGTTTGGCACCGCTCTTCCAAGACCCTGTTCTGGCTGTGGTGATAGAATGCATCCATCGGGGAATCTTTGGAAGAACTTTTCTCTCAGGCAGTTAAAAAGGACATCTACTTAATGGGTCGTTGATATATTTGTAACTAGAATTGTTGTTATTATAAGAATGTGATTCACAATGTTACTGCCTACGAGAATTGCCAAGGCCGCTAACCAACTCCAACCAAGGACAAACTGAGGCTCAAGACTTGCATGAATCACAGCCTTGACTTTTGTATTATATCAGGTTTATTTCTGCTCCCAAGAAATAAGACTGTGCTGTGGCTAGAGCAGAGAAAAAAAAATCCTCCATTTTTCTTTCCTTTTTACAACCCAAGATTCATCTCAAATACCCCTGTTTTTCTGAGAACCTTTGAAATATGTGTGCCTGTTCAAGCCTCCTCTCTTAGAGCCTGAACACATTTTCTACTACTCAGTTTATTTGAGGCACACTTATCATTACTCTCTAGCTATATTCTCAAAGATTCCTTTATAATTTTTCAATATGTGTTTGTGGGCGGTATGTGCACATAAGTACAATTGACCACAGAGGCCAAAAGAGGGCGCTGGATCCCCCAGAGTGGGAGGTACTGGTGATATCAGCCATCCGACCCAGATGCAGTTAAACTCAAGTCCTCTGTAAGCACTTGACCACTGAGCCATCTCTCCATTCCCTCAGCCAATTTTTAATTCCTTCCAGGGAAGAAATATCTTGTTTTCATGATTTTTAACATGCAGCTACAACACTTGACTAGTTTTTAGACTTTCATATGTGAAGGTCTGACAGTCTAAAGACTGACTTGCTTATTTGTTGCTGCTATCATTGTCCAATTCTGCATGTTTCTTTGTGGTTTAAAAATAACTCTGATGGGAAGATACATTAGACAGAACTTAATCTTCTCATTTGCTGTGGTACATAAGAAGTAGGGCAAAGGTTTAATTAGTCTTAGGAAATTCTCATTTTAGATACAATTCTCTCTCTTTCCCTCTCTCTCTCTCTCTGAGTGTGTGTGTGTGTGTGTGTGTGTGTGCAAATATACAAAATTATCCAACTTTTTACAAATAATTTTTATTTAGCTGAGTGAAAACTACAAAATATTAACAGTGACTATATCTGGGTGGAAGAAATGTGACGCATTTATATTTTACTCATTCTTGTATATCTTAACTTTGTACCATGATGGGGTTGGTTTTTATAATCAGAAATCCAAATAAATTATTTTGAGAGACTCTTGCTTAATTACTAAAAGAAATGTTGAAAGACCACAGGGACTTGCCCAAATCAAATGGCATAGCCAAAAAAATTAAAAAATAAAATAAAATAAAAACTGTCTCTTATGTAAGCCTGGTAATTATCCATGGTAACTTCCCCTTTCTTCCCTACCTACAATCCCAAATTCATCTCAAATACCATTTTTTTCTGAGAACCTTTAACATACTTGTGTAAAGCAAGCCCGTAAGAAAATCTCTGTAGACAAGTGCTAGGCTGCAAAGCGGCCCCTGAACGGGTGTCTTATGGACCAAATATTTCACTTTTAGCAACTCAGAAAATAAATTTCCAAAAATACTTTATATATAATTATATATACAGGTCTGTGTATAGCTATTTTAAATTAATAATGCATTAGTTTTCCAAGGTGGACTATTTGTTTTGATTGGACAATTTTCCCTAGTTGAGATTTATAATGTCCATTCTGCAGAGACTATTTCCTTTTTTATATCTAAGCCGGAGGCTTTTGCCCACAGTGAGGTACACATGAGGAGGATATATGAGCTTATGTGAGTCAGGACTCTGTAACAAGAGACCCCAGAATCAGGGAAGCCTTTAAAAATCATTTCTCGTGTCTTCTTTCCTAATTGAGAGCTATGCTCATCCCACACTTATGGGGGATGAGAATCAGGCTCTACCACTCGTTTGATGAAATAGCAAAGACTATCCAGCTAGGTTTAAATGCCTGTAGTCGCAGTAACCACTATGGAGGTTACCATGGTGGCCGTGATGTTGATAACAACCATCGGTCACAGGGAAGGAGAGGAGCAAGGACAACAGGGCTAGGCCCTGGGTGATAAGTCTTATGCTGAGGGATGCCTGTAACTCAAGGGTCACAGAGCCTTGATTTGAAATTAAAGGCTTTGGAGTCAAGCAGCTCTGGGTTCAAATCTCAATCCTCCCACTGACACGTTGGATCACTTTAAGTATTTCACTGGGTCACCTCCTACCTGGGACGGTCCAACATTCCTTAAGCTCCACAATAACACACAGATGAGAGATAGCAGCCAATTTTTACAGAATCTTAAAAAAATTGTAGCGGTGCCTAACCTCCTCAAGAGAGAGGCTATGAACATCTCCGGGAAGTTTTGCCAAAGTTTCGCCAAAGTTTCTAGGCTGCTTTTGCATTATATGCTCTTCTCTGTTTTGACACTCCCCCACCTTCTACTTTATTACAACCCAAATTCCATCAGAAAGAGTTGAAGAATCAGCAGATAAATTGCCTGGTTAGCCATCAACAGTTGATAATGCCCAACACTTGTCAAAAATAGCAAGGTTTTCAGAAAAATCTGGATTTCTTACCATCTCTTTACATTCAATGAATAGATGAACAAGGTTTTGTAGATTAATCTGGAGAAAGAAAGTAAAGGCCAAACCTCTAATGAGGAAACAGAGATTATAACAAAGTTAGCGGTCTTCAGCATGTGAGGTAATGCAGAACATTAGGACCAATGCTGTGAGGGTTACTCTATCATCAGTCTGTCCATCCATTCAAGAAAACAGATTACCCCAGTAAGCAATTGGCAGAATCTAAGGTGTTTTGGTGGTTTGAATGAGAAGATTGCCATAGGTCAGGTACTTGAGTGCTTGCCCCTACTTGATGGCCATGTTTGAGGAGGCTAAGAAGGGAGTACACCACCATACAGGTTTTGACATGGAGGAAGCACGCCACCAAGGAAGGCTTTGAGATGATGTTGCCTGGCCCTACTTCTAGTTTGCTCTCTTCTCTCTGTGCTTGCATTTAAACATGTGAGCTCTTAGCTCCCCGCTCCTGCCACCATGCCTGTGGCTTGCTGTCATGCTTTCTGCCAGGATGAACCCTTTATTCCTCTAGAACTGTAAAATAAATAAACTCTTTCTTCTGTAGGCTATTTATGGCTATGATGTTTTATCATAGCATCATAAAGGTGACTAATACAGCCCTCAAGCTACTGGACAGGGGGAAGATCGAACTGGTTTTGTCTAACATTTGATTTAAAGGCCCCATGCTGATACCAGAATACAATCTTCCTCACTTTTCCTCTGCTCTTTGTAGTTAGCAAAAGCACATTCCAAGGAACCTTGTCCTCTGTGGGTTCAGCTTAGCTACCAGTAGTTCCTGGGACTGATAGCTTCTAGGTTTAAAACTACAGGAGATCCCCTGCTGTTCCTCTGATTTCAGAAGAAGTCAAAAATCATCTCAAGTGGGCTTTTATGTAGCTATTGTGACACATCAATAGATATTAAATTTTATATGAAAGGTTCAAGAAGTAGAGGAGCTAAGAAAAAATGATAAAGAGAAAGAAAGTTGGAAGAACTGCACTACCCAGTTTCAAGAATAACTAGAAAGTTAAAGTAATCAGCACAGATTTACTGGCAGAAGGACAGGGACACAGGCCAACAGAATGGATCTCTGGGGGAGTTCAGAAACAGTCAAATGGGGCTATTTGATTCTTAACAAAAATGCCAAAAACTCACCTACCTCAAAAAAGACTGGAATGCAAAATATATAAAGAGCCATCAAAACTTAACAATAAGGAGACAACTCATTTTTTTTTTTAAACAGGCCAAGTTTAAACGTTCCTTTAAAGAGGATATAAATCAGCCAATAGGCTCATGAGAAGGCGTTTAACTTCATTAGGGAGTACCAATTAAAGCTAATATTCTGACACTGGCTAAAGGAAACAATCCTGTTCCTATTTGATGAGGATGTGGCACCGTTAGGACTCCCATGGGTTATGGATGAGGGACGCAATATCGACATTATTTTTACACCCTGGCACACTGGTAGGATTTACAGGGAAGTGCCCTTGCTTCTCACCAAAGCTTCCCTGAAAGAGTCTATCTCAGCATCTCTTCTGTCATATCAGACTAATGACAGCGTCAGCCTTACTGCGTTATTAAGTAATTGAAAGTGTACACCAATAGTATGGTTTACAAGAACATATAAGTGATTCAATATGCCTTGTATTCAGTAAACTATGATGTGCCCAAACTCTCTCATTTCTTCCATTTCTCAAGATGTGGGAACTTCCTACATTTGGAATAGCCTAAAGCTGAGAGCAGAGAGATCTATGTTGCTAAAGAGAGATGAGCAGGGTCACACAAGGCCACCAATTTGATGCTCCTGAGACGTAGCTGCCAACAACCACACAAAGTCTGTTTATGAGATTTATTTTTTTTACTACTGTGATACATACCCCTAAGATATCATTTAAAAGGATGAAGGATACATTTATGTCAGAGTCTTAGTTCAAGGTCAGTCACACCATTTCTTTGAGCTTGAAGTAAGACAGAATATTAAGTATGAGCATGCCTCATGGTGGCCAGAAATCAGAGAAGGGTAACAGGATGGGGTCAAAGACAAGCTGTGCCCTTGAAAGCCACAACCAGGAAATCACTTCCTTCAACCAGCCTCTGCTTAGTTCTACAATTCTACCACCCCCCAATAGTCTACAACATTTTTTAATCTATCAACGGATTAAGCCATTTGTTAGTTTAGAGCCCGTGTGATCTAACTGTCCCTGGAAATGTCCTTGTAAGAGACCTTCAGAGGTGCACTTTCCTAGTCTCTAGGTGTCTCCCAGTCCAATCATTTTGACCGTCACCACGTGCTCGCTCTTTTGGTCAAGTACCACTAGCATACCAGTTGCTAAGCCTCAGATACAATCCCAGGGATGCAAACATAGATCAATCTTCATCTTGAATGTACCCTGGGTAGGATAATGAGCTGGGATATGCCTGTCATGCCATAGGTCTTAATACATCACGTATAAACAAAACGAAACATGAAGAAAAGAAGAAAACAAAGATGCAGGAAGATGACCGGAGACAGGGTAGGTGAGAGTCTGCTTTGGACCTCTTAGCCTTGGAAGAGATGCGTCAGGGCCACTGCTGAGACTGAAAGCGGCCTGAGTGGGGCTCCTAGCGAGGAAAGTTGAGTACAGTTGAGATCAGGAACTAAGGGGTGACACAGAGCAGCACCACAGATGGCCTGGGAAATGCTAGATAACATGTCTTGGGACTGAATCAAAGTAGCAAAGCTTTGTGTTTTCCTTCAGGAATTCTTGGCACCCAAGAAAAAGAAATAAGAGCCAAGAGGAGTTGCTGAGCTGGCAAACATACAGCAAGACAAGATGGTACCAAAGTTTCTAACCACCCAGTACTCCCCTGTCTGATTTATGAGGGTCGCAGTGGTGGATGCCTAATGTAGCCCTGCTTATTTAAAAAAAAAATTCTCAAAAGTCTTGCTAAGGAGTGCCAAGTGAAGCCATCAGTTCCAGTAGTACACGCCAGGCGGGCACTCTCGTCTCATCTGAAGGTGCAAACCACAGCATGATGGAAGATCTCTTTTTGGAGATAAAGGTCTGAGTGCTTCCTTCAAGCTCTTTGATTTTTCTGGGGTCACAGTTGAGGCCTTGGAAGACAGCTAGGCCATGAGGCAGTTGGAAGGGGGGATCCAGGGTGGCCTTGGTTATCGACGCCCTCCAAAGCCTGAGAGTGCCATCATCTCCCGATGCCTTTAGTGTCACCACAACAGTTCTGAGATCTTTGCATCAGAGGCTTGACCTTTGGTGCTAGTTTCATCAGTCCTCCCCCTCCGCTCCCAGCCCAGAGCTTCTGATTCCTTAGCTTCTGACTGGGCCCTGCTCTCTTTCAAGTAGCCTCTTTTTCTTTACTATGTAAATGTGTGTATATATGTATGTATGTATGTATGTATGTGCATGTGTATTACTAAATGCAATCTGCTCAGTATGCATGCCGCATGTATTTATGTTTTCAGGGCTGACCATCTGGTACTGGATAACCAATCTGAGGAAGACTATTTCCCCTACTCTCAGCACTCAAAACATTTGCTGAGTGACTATTGTATGTACTTACTCTGACCCAGGGTAAAGCCTCCTACACACTAGGTATGCTAATGAGCAGCAAACAATGTGATGACATAATCCAGGTCCTAATGAAGTTTATGAACAACAGGGTCCAATTAATATAACCACCTCACAAGTAAACCACCACAGTCTGCAGTATTCTATAGACTAAGACTACAGCGTGTTGTTAGAAGGCCTGAGAAGGCCCAGGGGGTGAAGGCAGGACATACGTGGTAAATGGGAACCAGAAGTCACCCTTGAGGTGCAAGGACTGCAGAGGATGATGGAAAGCACAGAGCTCTGTGGTCCATGCCCCTCTCCTTCCCTCTAAATCCCACTGTATCCACTACAGCGAGAAGCTAGCAGCAAGCTTTATCAGCTGGTGAAAGGTAAGCCAGCCAGTGAGTCCTTGGTGGATCTGGGCCAGCAACTCTCTCTCTCTTTGAGCTTTAAAGAGCTCATCTTCAAATTTCTATAATTGTTTCCATAATTTTCCCAGGACCACAATTATGGAGCTTAGTGGCAGTTGGAATTGAGCTTTTGGAATCTTCTGGAATGATTTACTGTCTCTTGATTCCAGACACCCTGGATTAAAAGCCCAGGAATGAGGCTTTTAAAAAATCTCCCCCAAGAATTTCCAATGCACAGTCAAGGCTAAGAGTCACCAGGATAGATGGATCTTGAGTGGCTTCTCTGGTTGGCTTTAATAGTCAAGTTCTGTGACAGTGACTACCCAAGACCTCAATGCCATGAGACTGCATTATGAGTTTCTGCATCACAGTGATCCAGACTTTAGCTGAAATGGGTTCTATCTTTAGCAGGCCTCTCAGAATGCATCCATGTTTCGATCTAAGAGCAGCTGACCTTGCTGGATGAATATAGAATATTATGAATATATTATATTATGAATTATGAACATAGAATATTATAGATTTTCACCCAACTTGAACTCTCACTGCAGCGCTACACACAACTTGACCATGATCATGGCTTCTTTCCAGAGTCTGTGGGGTCTGGTGATGGTACCTGTCACCATTTGTTTAAAACTCAGGAGCACACAAAGCCAGTGCTAGGAGAATGGGCTGACAGTTTCCCTGGGCTCTTTTTCAGAGCTAATGGAAGCTAGAAGCTAAAACCTCTGGTGTGTGTGTGTGTGTGTGTGTGTGGTTTTTCAAGACAGGGTTTCTCTGTGTAGCCTTGGGTGTCCTGGAACTTGCTCTGTAGACCACGCTGGCCTCAAGCTCACAGAGATCTTCCTGCCTCTGCCTCTTGAGTGCTGCTGGGATTAAAGGCATGCACCACCCTCCATCCAGTTAAAACCTCTGGTTTTAACACCTTCTTTTTTGTTTTGTCTTAGGCTTAAGTCCATTCTGTAAGTGTTTCCCAACTTGACATGGGCTTAATTCTGTAGTTGAAGATCATCTGCCAGTGGCTAGCTTAGGACTTAGCCACAGGACTAGCAGCTGGTTTGTGATGACGAGCAGCATGTTGCCTTGATCATGGTAACCAGTCACCTCCCTACCTTTGTTCCCATCTGCTAACGTTAGGAGAGAGCCAGCACTCCACATGGGCAGAAGACAATCACCAGGATAGTATTATTTGGTATAAGCTGCATTTTTCCAAACGAACCATCACAGCTTCATTCCTCAGCAAAACACATACTCACCCCGAAATTTGTCCACCATTTTAAGGCTTTGGTGTAAGAGTGGGGCCACAAAACCCTGGATTCTTGGCTTTACGCTTTGCCCCCAGTAAGTCTCTCACTGAACCAACTCTCAGAGCTCGTTAGGAAAAGAGAAATAACATCCATCTACCCAACCCCTGCTGAGCTCTCCACACAGCTAAGTCAGAATGTCCTGGAGAGCGACTGTGTTGCACCTCGGCCTCATATACTCACTGAGGGTCTGGCCACAGCTCTGAGGTGGAACTGAGCATCTGCAGACCCAACAAGCTCCCAGGGATGACCCTCAGAGGGAGGCTTAAACAGCAACCAGCAATCTCTGCTTTGTCTGAAAGAGAATTCAGCCTTCAGAAAATTAGAACACCCTGAAAAAAAAAATAACAAAACAGCTACTTAGGGATTGCATAATCAGTCTAATTATAGTTTTCCTTGTTTTAAACCCAGAAATTCCTCACTTGACTGTAACATCTGCAGAGACCATTGTATGCCTAAGGATATCAAAGTTACCGAGTCAGCTCGAGGCTTTATCCATTCAACAGAACCAGAGTAAATGAGCATTTGTGACCTGTAGGTGTGGATGTCCTGATGTCACCTCAGAGTATACATTATCTTGTTTTGTCCTCACTATGTACCCGATGTACACATTTCATTGTACTGGTGCAGGGCAAAATGACAAAGTTCCTTCTTGTTTCTTCTGCATCGACATTCACATCTCACACCCACTGCCTGGTATGTTCCCTCTTCTCATTCCCTCATCAAGTCTATTTTCCCTTCAGACCCTAGCTCAGTTTTACTGCAGCAGGGAAGTCTCCCCTGACTCCCTACCTAGACCAGGTTCCACAAGACAGCCTCTCATAGCACTGTGTGCCTCCACCTTGAGATACTTAGAAGTTTGTGTTTGTGTCACATTTGAAACAAAGTTTTCAGACCATCCAGGTAAACCCACTTGGTGGGAGAGCAACGTCTATCTTTTCTCAGACATGTCGTACTCAGGCTTTGGTAGCACGGCATACAGTAAGCGCTCAATGAATTAGGACATCTGACATCTTGCAGCAGCATCAGAGGAAGCTGCAGACCCAAGGTGGGGACTAGAGGTGACTCCGGCTTAGGCCACAGGCAGGAAGAAAGTTCCACATCTCCCAGAAGCTCCAGCAGTTGCTGCCTACCCCTGCACAGACTAGTCCTGAGCAACCCTCAGACCCTGTAAGAGAAGTGCAACAGATGGTGGTCCATATAGAAACCCACAACATCGAAGACCAGAGAATGGGTATGCTCAGCCATAAATAGGATATCTACAGCACACTCCTCTGCAAAGCTCAAGGACCATCCCAGGAGAGGGGCTGGAAAAAAAAATTAAGAGCCAGATGTCAGGGAAGACCAGAGCAAAAGAGGGTCTTCTAGACAAGACAGGACGGCGGCACTCGTGAGCTCACTGCCGCTGTGGCTGCCTGCAGAAGATCTACACAAGATCAAGCCAGTCAATGTTCTGCCATGGGGTAGGGTGTGCTTATGAGCTCCCACCCCCTGCTGAGGAGATGCTGATGGTTGATGGCTTCTGGGGGAAGAAGGATCTGCCCCCTGGTAGGCTGACCACCCCCCAGCAGATGGACCCACAACCAATTCAAGGAAAGCACAAATTAGGGTTAATGGGGTCGATGAGTTGTTTTTAAGAGTCCTGAAGCTGGGTGTGTAGGGAGGTGGGGGTAAATCTGAAAGGAGTTCAGGGGAGGACTTGAAGATGAATAGGATCAAAATAGTTGTATGAAATTCTCAGGGAATTAAAAAAGGTAATGATAAAAAGCACATAAAGTCAGCTTATCAAACGTTGTGGTGCTGTTCAAAATAGCAAAGGCTTATATAATTTTAAATGCAGTTTTCTGAAAGAAAGAGTTTTTGATATTACATAAACAAAGTAAACATGTTTTAGTCTATTCTACTAATAACTTTGTCACCCACATGAAACAAAGGAGTTTAGTAAATATAGATGAAATACTTGACCAAACATCCACAGACTTACCTAATCACATGTATATAGCACCATACATCATATTTATGCACGACCATAATTAGACAAAATATTTTAATATTTTTCTTCACAATTTATTCATTACATATCCTGATTGAGGCCCCCTCCCTCAACTCCCCCAAGTCACATCCTTCCTCTCTCTTCCCCCCATCCCCATCCCCTAGTCCATTGAAAGGGGGAGTTCTCCACTATTATATATGTCCAGAAGTCATGAAATCCATCTAAGCATTAGGTAAATGCTATACAAATGATAGACTATTATCCATGTATAATGCATGACTCTTTGTCATTTGAAGATAAATGAATGGAGCTGGAGGACATGTTATGTTAAGTGAAACAAGCCACAGAAATATAAGTGCTACATAAATGTTCTATGTAACATATGGAAATGTGTTTTAGAAAGAAGAGAAGGAAAGCGTGAAAATGAGGAAACTGGGTTTCATCTTTGCAAGATGCCATGATGTATAAAATAAAATAGATGGATTGAAGAAATCGGTAATATGTGAGCTTCTAATGAAGCACCACACAAAGTATTGATAAGTATAAACAATGTATGTTAATAAAAATCTAAAAGTAAAATAATAATAATAATAATAATAATAATAATAATAATAATAAGGTAATAATGAGTTTTAATTGAGACTTCCACATTAGGATTTTCCTTTTGATTATGAATTGATTCTCCCTGAAGAAAGGCAGAAATACTTTTCTTGTCTCCTTATCTTAATTAGACGAGCGATATCAGAAGTACTTGGGGATTGGAAACCTATACAATTAAAGAGAGCAGGACTGGAAAGTCAGTCCCTCGAGGCTGGGTCACAGTGCCCCCTGTCTCTAGGAACCTAATAAACCCCTCTTTTGAAAGATCTGATTTACACTGAAAACTCACATAAGGCCGGAGAGATGTTCAGTGGGTAAAGTACTTGCTATGCAAGCATGAGGACCTAAGTTGAGGTCCCCAGCACCCATATAAAAGCTGGCTACACAACTGTAACACCACTGCCTAGGCAGATTCCTGGGGGTTGCTGGCCAGCCACTAGGGAGCTTTGGGTTCAGTGAGAGAACCTGGCTCAAACAGCATCAACCCCCAGCTATACACACACAAACAGAGCTGGGGGAGGGGATGAGGGAAGAAGAGAGAGACAGAGACAAAGAAGACTCATACAAAGGTTTCTAGAAAGAGAAAACTGGAGGAGGCATAAACTACAGTCTTTAAACAGCTGCCCTCAGATGTCTGTGTTGGGGAGTGTCAGGTCAGATAAGTCCCCAAGACCTTGAAGAGGACAAGGAGACTGTGAGCTCCACAATTACATAACCAACGCGAAACTGCAGCCGCCTTTGTTCAGGCTCCCTCTCCTAGAGATAAGCAGGCATCAAAGCAGGCTGACGATACTGCTACTGGTTAAAAGCCGCAAGTTTAAGAAGTGGGCGCCTGTTTGACTTCACATAATAAAACATTAATTGAACTTCACAGTTGAGAAAAGTAAGGATATGCTTTCTTGCATAATGAGAACTGTCTCATGTCTTCGGTAAATCTTTGATATCAAGACTCAGCACAGGCTTCCATGGGGATAGTGGCTGGAACAGGGTAAAGCTGCTATTTAGGGAAGCAGCGGATCGGGGTATTTTTCTCCCCTACAAGCTTCTCTTTGAAAGCATCAATTTCCAGACTTAATCCTGCAGGCTCCTCTGTACTTATGGCCTGTGATTTGATGGGAGAGACACAATGTGCCCTAGTTTTGGCTGAGGCCGAGTGTCTCACTCTGTCTCTGAAATTTATACTGACCTATGAGGAAAATGACATATAGTTATGCTTAATTGCCTGTGTGTGCTGCCTAGAACCTAGAGTCTGAGCAGATCAGGAGTGACCGACTCAATACATCCCACTTCAGTGAATGGATTCCTGGATTCCTTGGTACCTTCCTGTTGTCTTTCACATTCTTGTGGTTGGCAGAGTGAGTTCCAAGTCATAGAAATAGGCTCACTGTGGATGAGTGAGTGCAGTGGGAAGTTGGGGTGCTCCGAACAGCTGTTCCAACTGTAGGTCAGCTGGGTAACAAGATTCAAGGACCAGGCTGGGTATAGTGGTAAAAGCCTATAATCATGGCACTTGGGAGGTAGAAGCAGAAAGGTCAGGGGTTTAAGACCAGTCTTAGGTACATAGAGAGTTCCAGGCCAGCCTGGACTACAGGAGACTTTGTAGAAGAAAAAAAGGAAAAATTGGAAAAGGAAATGGGAGAAAATGAGAAGAGGAGGAAGAAGGAGAGGAGGAAAGAAAAGAGAAGGAAGGGGAAGAAGGAAAACAAAAGGATACAAATGACTATCCCATCATCTACCATCATTTGCCCCCAACAGGGGGACAGTAAGAATTGCAATAATTTGGATCTATGGAGTAAGTAGTGAGCTGTTCTAAGTGCTAGGATAGCCATATGGAGGTAGCTTTGGGGCTCATGTCTATGGACCAGGCTCAGAGAGCAGACAGCAGAGGCACACAATCTCAAGGACAGTTTTCCCTAAAATGTTACAAATGATGAAGAGGCCTGAACTTAGATCCTCCAGGCACACAGAGAAGGTGAAGACCACGGGAGGCCAGGAAAGCTGTCACAGGAGTTTAGAATATCTATTAAAGAACTGAAGTGAGGATTAATTGCTGAAGTGTGTTCCTCAGCTGCTTTCCCTGCTTACAGTGGGGACCTCCCTCCCATGGTCCACAAGGTTTCAGAGAGACAGTGGGAAGCAGGAACCTCTGAACACAGGCCAGTGGCTCTTTAGGAATTTGGAACCAGAACACCAGGTTTGGTGTGTGTGTGTGTGTGTGTGTGTGTGTGTGTGTGTGTGTGTGTGTCTTTAGTTGAGATTCAAGCCTAGGAGTCGTCATCACAGGCTGTTAACCTTCCGTGGGTGCTGGAGAACAGAGACAAGTGGCCTAAACCAAGCAGAAAAAGAGAAGCAGGTGCAGAGACAAAATCGACACCAGAGACAGAAAGTGTTCTGGTCCCCACCATCTCCCACTCCTAGATTCCTGAAGCCCAGTAGTATCCTTGTGCTTGGATTGTGTGAAACGAACTTCAGTCCTTCGGTTCATTCCCAGGCTGACCTGTGCGTCTGCTTGTAAGCCACACCTATGGAGTCTTCTACACACGTGTATGGGGACTAGGTGCTAGCCACAGCAATAGGAGGAATGCCTTGTGAAAGTTAACCAAGACACTCTAGTGGAAATCTGAGTCTGCTTCTTTATTTTGGTATGGAGGAAGCCAGCCACTGTCTCTCATGATTGACAGTCTGCAGAGGCAGGCAAGGCAATAGGAAAGCTTTAGGTGAAAACAAGAAAGGATGTCAGTCATGCTCTTAAGACTTTTCGAATGGGGATGCTAAGCACAGGCTAACCAGACGCAGGATTTATATAGGTTACCTATTTGACCTCTTCTGGTTGGTCCTGAATTGGAGGATGGGAGGAAAGGGAAGCTGGTAATTGTTGAATGGGTCCTCCCAATTCTAGGCTGGCCACTTCTGATGGGAGTTGTATTGTCCTAAAAAGTCTGCTGTCTGTCCACTATCTGCTTCTATGTTCTGCTTCTCAGAACCTATATTCACTGAGGAACTTTGAACTCATGAAACAGCCAGTCTCTAGCTAGAGATGTGATCTGGTTGGTAAGGCGTCTAGTGTGCAAACATAAAGACCTGAGTTCATAACATAGACAGGAGGATCTCCAGGAGTCCCTGACCAGCCAGTCTAGCCAATCAGTGAGTTCTAGGTTCAGTGAGAGCCCCTGACTCAAAAGACAAGGTGTAAGGGTCTTAGTGAAGCCATCCAATTTCAACCTCTGGCCTCTCCACACCTGTGCATGAGCACCCTTGTGGATGTGTGTGACACACACACACACACACACACACACACACACACACACACACCTGACAGTCACAGCTGGCCTGCCTGAGTATTAGAAACGACTGGGGAAAGTCTTAACAGCAACACCTGGTCTAATTAAACCAGACCCTCTGAGGCCACAGCCCACACCTTGTGTCGTATTGGCTTTCCAGGCAATTGCAAAGTACCATCGTGGTTAACAAGCAAACAAATGAAAGCTCAGCATACTCCCCAGTTAGGATGCCGACTCCTCTGCTCATCTCCTCTGAAAGACACGGGATTGGCAAGGGCTTACAAAAACGCAGCCTGCTGGTAAGACTCAGGAACCGTGAAACCAGGGAGATGGTTTCCCCAGCATGAAGCATGCTCTCACTAAGCGTGCGCTCCGGAGAGAGTGCGTGTCCTGCTAATGTTGTGCATTTGTAAGCCTGTTCCCCAGGAAAGAGGCTTCACACGGCTCCAAAAAGGAGATGTGGAAGGTTTCACACTATTTCTGTCATTTCTTTGGCACCTCCCAGGGTCTAGTCATCATACCAAATGTTTTTGCCATTGTCTACGGAAATGGAGATTCAACCCGCAGGTACCATTTGCTCCCAAATCATTTCTTAAATATTAGAATCACTTAATGAGCAATCATTTATTTAGCACCTACTGTGCGCCAGTATTCTGTCAAATTCTGGGAATATGTTAGTGAGAATATTAGGCAGCCTTCTGTCTTCGTGGGGTGTTGTGTGATGCTCTCTCCTGAGCAGAACATGACCGTCTTCACCCAAGTGGCTGTGGTTACCTGTCAGAGGCCCTCGAGACCAGACCTGCAGACATTACGTCATAAAAAGCGAGTGGGCAAAATCACTCAGTGGCTGCAGGCACTTGCCGTTAAACCGGACAATCTGAGTTCAACCTCCGTGACCCACATGGTGGATAGAGAGAGCCAACTCTCAAGAGTTTCCCTCTGACCTCCACCCATGCCATGGGACATATGTCACCTAACACATACACACACACGATAAGTAGGCAATCAATAAATGTAAATTTGGAGGGGAGTAGAGCGAGGCATTAGCTACTCCCAACCAACTACATGCCCTTTCCAGCTATAGGTAATCCTGCCTCGGCTACATGTGGTCTCAGGAGATACTGGAACATACAGAAAGCGGAAGGTTGGCTGCTAGGGGCCTCTGCTTACGCAGCTTTGGGAAGATAAGCTCATACTGGGTTAGGACTTCTCAGTGATACAGTCTTTAGGGTCACCCACACTCTGTAAGCAACCCCTTAGCCATGCCCCTGGAAGTAAGCACAATGAATTCAGTGGCTCACCAAGCTACACCTAAGTGGAATTATTACTTTGACGTGTCAACGGTAACCTACCTGGGGGAAATAAATATCTGTTCACATTTCCCTAGGAAAAGTTACATGACGTGGACCTGAATCTGTAAGTGTGAGAGATTACCATTAGTATATTAAATTTTTGAAGATGTTGTTATTTGCCTGTCTGTCCATAACATTTATAACTCTTCTAATGACCTTCTTACCTCCAACAATCCATCTCAGTGTCCCCTTGAAACCCACATCTGAGACCTAATCATTGTCAAACATTTTCCTTAATGGCTCTAAGAGTATTTCTTTTCTTTTCTTTTTTTTTTTTTTTATGATGTGGCATGAGGGCTCATCTCTGCTGCCACTATTCCCTTCTGCCATTGTGTTGCTAGAGCAGCCACAGATGATATGTAAATCAGGAAGTGTGGATGGGTTCCAACAAAACTTTATTTGTGAAAACAGGCAGGCTGGCTGCATTTGACTTAGGGAAATGATAGTGAGCAAGCTTCTGCTGCAGCGGTGGCATAGGAAGGCAGCAGGGTCCACACTGTGGGAAACTGCACAAGAAACCAACGCTTGACAGCAGCAAGCCGGAAAGAACGAACGTGGAAGCAGTCAGCACTGGGATGGCCCAGTGGTTAAGGCGCTGGACTTAAGAATGTGGAAGCAGATTCCAGCTTAGTGTCCTTCTAAGAGAAATCTGCAAGGGGTGTGGGGTTCTGCATCTGTATGGGGGGGGAGCTCTTGAATGTTGTCAATCAAGAGATGGGATTACTCGAAGTGAGAGGAATCAAAAAGAATACAGCATTGGTTTTTAATCCCATTCTGTCATTCAATGACAGGGAGTTTCCAATGACTGGATCTTTCTGCAAAACTAACTCTAGACTTTATTGTAATTTTGGGTCTTTTTAAACTCATTTTTAAAAGATCAAAAACTACTTCACATTTAATTTTCCAGCATTAGTTCAGTTTTAGTCAATTTTATCTTGGCTATTATATTTTATTTCTATCAATTGTATCCTCACATAATTCATGAAAGAATAATCTTTGTTTAATGACTAGTCTATATATTAATGTTTTCATTTTACCTTAGTAGTAGGTTGCTATATGTTTGCATTTGAAAGGTATTAAATATTAAATTTTAATGAAGTGAATTGTTGAAGTAGCTATAGCTCATTTGATGCTTACAGCAAACCTAAGGCGTGGATACTAGTATTTTCTCTAGTTAAAAATAGTACCAGAAACTCAGAGAGGTTAAGGAACTTGACCAGGGACACGCAGTAATAAGTGTCAGAAGCTGAGGCTAAAAGCTAGGCTTTTTGCCTTCCGTCCATGCTCTTCATCACTTATGCTGATGCTTTCTGAAAAATAAACAATGGTATTAGAACTCGAAACAGGCCCTGTCACTGCTGGGTCAGCATTCTTATTTCATTCATCTATTGTAATTGTTACATTTGCACTGTGGGTTGAAGTTCCCCCCAACACCACCAAAAAAATAAATAAATAAATAAATAAATAAATAAATAAATAAATAAATAAATAATAGCCACACCCATGTTGAAGAGCCTTTGAGGGACTGATTAGAAGTTCCTGGTTGTGGAGAGTTGGAATGTTTCAGATCCAGAGCCTAATTATCTTGGCCATCTTTAGTCTCTTTGACAGCCATTCACTGTTCACCAACTCGTCTGATCTTTGAACTATCAGATAAAACCTTTGGAATGGATTCTTAGCAGACCACCAGTTCCCATCAACCCGAAAGCTTGAGACATCATCGCAGAGAACCTAAAACCCATAACGGAGCTTCCCCTGCTTTGCTGTAACCACATCTGAAATATGCCTTGCTTTATGACTTTCTCCTGTTCCTCTGTAGACAGTCTCCATGAAAGCACTTCCGTGTTAAAAAGATGTCATTTGAGGCACCTGAACCTGTGTTCCCAGGCCATGGTCACTCATTTTTTGGTTCAAAATAAATAATTTCTTATTCCTGGTGAGGCAAAGGCTGAATTACCAGAATTACCCTGGTGGGATAATTCTGTAACAATGAAGAGATGGGTAGGTAGTCTCCTAGATTAGCAAAAGTGAGGGAAAGAAAGTTCCAGACAGGACAGTAACAAGGCTCTGAGGCTGGAGCTGCCACGCCCACAGAAGAAACAGGAAGAAAGTGTCTAATGGTGGCCACCTGTACACACCCATAACCGGAAGACAGTCTTCATCTGGGGTAATAACGCAATATTAGTGTGAAGCAGGAGAAAATGCCTCTATAGGATCCTGCTTTCGGGGCATTTTTGTAATTAGTGATTGATGGGGTAAGGCCCAGCCCATTGTGGGTGTGGCCACCCTGGGCTGGTCGATTCTGGGCTCTATAAGACAGCAGGAGGGCAAGCCAGGAGGAGCAAGTCAGTAAGCAGCACCCCTCCACGGTCTGTGTGTCAGCTTTCACCTCCAGGTTCCTTCCCTGCTTGAGTTCCTGTCCTGACTTCTTTTGAAGATAAACTATGATGTGGAAATTTAAGCCAAATTAACCTTTCCTCCTCAACTTGCTTTCAGTCATGGTGTTTCACCGTAGCAATGGTAACCTTAACTAAGACAGTTATCTTTTCATATGCTGACAGATTGTAAAAAGCATTTTTACCATAGTGCAGGCACACTGAATGGAAGATGTCTGTCGGGAGAGTTTATAATTTTCACAGTGAGGGACTCTGAGAGGCAGCAAATGTTGTAGGACTGGTAGAGCCAAGAGAAGGGTGAAGGGAGAAAAAGAGAAAATTGACCGTTGTGATTGAGAAGACCCTAAAAACTCAAATCACTCATTGTGACGTTTTCCACTGTCCACTGACTGGGCTGAGAAGCACCATAAAAATACACCTTCCCCTCAGTGGGGAGCTGTATCCCTTCCCAAACCAGGAGCCAAGACAAACCACCGTTCCTTAAATTGCTTTGTTCAAGTATTTCAGCAAAGCAATGAGAAAAGTAACCAACTCGTTCATCAGATTAGCAAGTTGTTGCTTTCCTGAACACAGCTAGATGAAGTCCACTGTCTGATTCCCTAAACTCCTTCCACACCACCTTGCCAAGTCGCAGAGGACGCTCTGCCCCACGGCTTACAAACCTAGTGAAGATCTAATGGACTCTAGCACACCCCACAGCCCTGAGTTCCCCCGTGGGCAGTCAGGCCTGCTTCAGCTAATCTGGACGACAGCCTGCTCCTGTTTTGGACAGCATCCTTTCCGAGCCTGCCTGGTTACGTGGGCGAGTGCAGGAGCGCGCGCACACACACACACACACACACACACACACACACACACAGAAGCCAGGTGCTCCCCTGTGTGTCCACACAGGTCACCTTTGGAGAATTTTCTTTCTGTTCACCTGACCAGATATTTCCATGGTAATCGCAAACACACAACCATAAATGATCTATTGTCAAGGTGCCTCTTGGAAATATGTGTTCTAAATGGGCTGTGGCAGACAGAGATCTTCCCCTCTTCACCAGGCATGAATACCTCAGCCCCCAGAGATAGAAGGCCAATTCCTTCTCAGTTGCTATAGGGACTGCAGTGGCAGGCCGATGTCCCGAGCTCTGCCCTCCTTCCCTCTTACTGCAGCCTGAGTCTTCCTCGTCTTGCACAGGAGATGGCGAGTATCCCTCCATCCCCACAAAGGGCTAACTCACGTGATATGGTCCCTTCCTCATCCTGATGTCTTACATTGCCTCAAGGATTCTAATGTTTCCAATCTGATTCTCAGTTTGGGATTAAAAGGGTGGCTGTGTGTGGTGTGTATTCAAGTCTTCATTCATTCATTCTTGTATTCATTCACTAAACATGTCTTTGGTGTGTTCATCCACCACCTACTCTGCCTACCAGAGAAGAATAAGACAGGCACTACCTGCCCAGCTGCTTGGCACTGCATGGAAACAGACTCCTAAACAGATTATCAGAACACAGTGACAGTGACAGTACTACATCCTGGATTTTGTTCTGATACTTTGTAACAAGCCTCTACTGAAGCGGATTGTAGTATCAATTTGATTTTTCCAGCACGCATGCTGTATTTTACGTAGGTGTGTGTAAAACTACTTATTATCAGAAATCTTGAGTTTAAAAAATTGTTGGGTGTTTTCTGTGAAAACAAACAAATCTGGAAACTGGTGTGGCGGCAACTGAAGGTAGAACAACCAGCCACTTAACACCCGGCCAATTTATCATGTCACGGAACAGGTGTGGAGAGAGACGTGCTTGTCTGCAGCAATTAGTGAAACAATCATCTTAAAAAAAAAAAAAAAAAGCAATAAAGAGAACCCAAGAGGGGGACCAGAGCAGCAGTTTTATTTGGGTAATTAATAATCATAAACAAATGAGCTGAAGGTTGCCAAAATTATCAAAATAATTCACTTACTAAATGGTAGGCAGCCCACCTCAGCTGTGAAGCCCAGCCAAGCTGTGACAAATAGAACTCAGGAGGCCACTGCCACAGAGGCTCTTCAGAGTTTGAGGTAAGGGTCTGTGAAACGCTATAGCAAACTCACCAGCTCACAGAGTATTTTTGAAGAGTTAAGAATGATCTGTGAAAGCCACACTTTCTGCCTTGGATGAGTAAGGTTATTAAGTGTATAACAAGCCAAAAGAAAAGAATAATAGCAGGAGATGGGTGGGTGGATTTCACAAGACAGGGTTTCTCTGTGTAGTCTTTGGCTGTCCTGGAACTTGCTCTCCAGGTCTGACTGGCCTGAAACTCACAGAGCTCTGCCTGACTCTGCCTGCCCAGTGCTAGGATTAAAGGTGTGCCCCAAAACTCATCAGAAACTGACAGGGGGAGCTAAGGCAATAAGCAGGATGGAGTTCTGGTGAGCTTTCTCTCTATGGAGGAGCTTCCTGGGGCTGACCTTCCAGCTTCCTTCCCCCTGTGGGCCACCTTTATCTCATGGATCAAGTAATACTATCCTCTATTAGAAATGGTCCATCTTCTAATTATTCTCAAGGACACAGAATTTACTCTCAGGCTATTTTCCCTGTCATAGAGTTAGGGGCCCAGCCTATCTCCCCACCAGGAGTCTTAAGAGAACCTTTGACATAAATCTGCTTGGGTTTGTAGGGGAAGGTACAACCTGTTATGTAGGACTGTCCTCCAAGCCAAGCAACCACCATCTTGGGGAGTTCAGCTGCTCCCTTTGCAAAAGGATTATCCCAGCTGGGACTGTTGACTGTTTACACCCCTCAGGGAGAGATGGGGAGGGTCAAGAGACTCTCACCTGAGAACACAGCTGCTGCCACACCTGCTCCATGCAACTCTCTCTGCCTTAATTCCACATGGCCTTGGGGAAGGGCTAGATTATATAGGCCTGGGGAAGACTGGGGGAAGGAGGAAGCGCACTATCTAAGTTGCTCTTACCACAGATGGGTAAAAAACTTTCCAGGTGCAGCCAGTTGGGGGAGGGGTACCCATACGTTTCCTTTTTTTTTTTTCTTTTATTAATTACACTTTATTCACTTTGTATCCCCCCCATAAACCCCTCCCTCCTCCCCTGCTAATCTCACCTTCCCTCCTCTTTCTTCACGAATATGCCCCTCCCCAAGTTTACTGATAGGGGAGGTCCCCCTCTCCTTCCTTCGATCCTAGACTATCAGATCTCATCAGGAGTGGCTGCATTGTCTTCTTCTGTGGCCTGGTAAGGCTGCTCCCCCCTCAGGGGGAGGTGATCAAAGAGCAGGCCAATCAGATTATGTCAGAGGCAGTCCCTCTTCCCATTACTATGGAACCGCCCATACATTTCTAAGTAACTCCTCCTATGCTAAAAGGAAGCCCAAATGGAATGAGAGTGCCTTCCTTTGTCTCTGAAACCTTAGAAGGAGGGGTACACACGTTGGTGCTATCTCCCCGTGGGAAGGAATTTTAGCAACACAGCCCCACTTCCGGAGCCAGCTTCTCAGCGAGCTCCAGCAGTACGTCAACTTACCAATAATGTACATGACAGGGCTCATCGATGCTTTCGAGATTTGACTTTGCTTCAGAATCACCTGGTGGACTTCTTGTATAACATGAATCTCTGAGCCCACCCCCAGAGCTCCTAAAATAGCAATTCTGGAATAAGAGACCCCCCCCCCCCCAGACACAGATGATGCGTGAGTTCCCACATGGCTCTCCTGCTGCTAGCCAGGACTGTGGTTTCAGACCCTGGCTTTCCCTGAACCTCACCTAGAGAGCTTTTAAAACGATGCCCAGGCCTTAAAAGAGCAATTAAATCTGCATTTGCAGAGGCATATATAATGGGCAGCAGTATATTTTTAAAGCTCCCAGATGATTCTACTGCAGAGCCGAAGCTGAGACCCACCAGATAGAGTCTATGTCCACGGAAGACACGCAGGCAACTCTAAGTCATGTGAGAATGCTTATACAGTAGAAGAGAAAGATCTGTGTGGATCCAGCCTGGCATTACTGCAGCCATCTTGACTCCAAACTGCCACATTTGCTCCAGAATAAGCCTTCAGCTATTTTTTTCCTGCATAGAGTTCCCCAGCAAACTATTAGAAGTTATATAGAATTTCCCAACCAGTCCCTAGTTCCAGGAATGTGCCTGACTCACTGATACTAGTTAAAGATAAGAAGGCATATTTCAGTCAGGATACAGTTGCTTGTGTGCTGAGCCACAGACGGGTTCCTCTCCTCCCCACCTGGGGGATCCAATTGGCTTTGCAGCCTCCACGGAACATACACTCTGTGGGCCTGGATCTAACTGGTTGTTTTCCTTCAGTTCCACAGCCCTCCTGTCCTCACACACTAGGACTACATTCTCCTGGAACAGACTCAATGAAAACTGGGGCTCTCAGAAGTTGAACATCATTTTAGGCTAACTCTGATTCTCAGAAAGTTCCCAGCAAAAGTATTTTATCAGGGAATCAGGAAATCTGGTTTGCAATGCAAGAGTGTCTTAGGGTTTCTATTGGTGTGACACATCCTAGGACCAAGAGCAACTCAGGGATGAAAGGCTTTATTTCAGCTTACAGCTGTCAGGTCATACATTATCGCTGAAAGATGTCAGGAACTTGAGGCAGGAACTGAAGCTGAACACTGCTTACTGGCTTGCTCCCTGTGGCTTGCTCAGCTTGCTTTCTTTGTATACCCGAGGACCGCCTGGCCAGGGGTAGAACTACCGCAGTAGGCTGGGCCTTCCCACATCAGTCATTAAGGAGACAATATCCTACAGCCTTACCTACAAGGCCTTTCTCATTTAAAATGTCCCTCTTCTCTAAAACTGACCTGTGCATCCCATGATTTTTTAAGAGCAGGTTTTGGAACTTGGGGGCTGTGATGTTCAGTTCCTGTGCACTCACCCTAAACTGGAGTCGTGTGCGCTGCATGATGGATGAGCCAGGGAAATGATTAACAAATCAGTATTTCCTTTGTATTTAGGGATTGCTTTAAACTGAGGGGAAAAAAAGCTTCGAAGTGTAATCAAATAGTAAACTCTGATTATATGAGGGAGAAACAGAGGAAGGTAGAGTTAATCTCTGGTTAAAACTGAGCATAATCCCAACTTTTACCCTTAAATTATAATTTCCAGACGTTTACATACACTACGTCTTAACGTTTGACATGTCCCCCTTCCCCCAACGTTATGGTTTATTCCTTGATGCCTTTTACACTTGGACACGGTAGCTTGTGCATTGGATTTGGTTCGCTACCTTCCCAAAATAGGTTATTGCTACGTTTCAAGCTTGATTTCTTTTCACCCTCAAATTTTGTCTTAAAGAGATACTTAAAATCCTAATTCTGAGTCAGAGCCTGTATTTGGCATTAAGACTTGAGGTTTTTTTTTGTTTGTTTGTTTTACTTCACATTGACTATAGCTGGGCACCTGAGAGGTTGGGATGAAGGCCCCTGGGTGGAAGCGGTTCCCTAGAGCCCACCCAGCCTGTTCAAAGTCCCAGACTTTACGCCCACCGCTAGCTGGTGGAAACTCCATCTGGGTTCCTGGCTGTATTTGAATACTTGTCTTCAGCGTTAAGATCTCAGCATATATTCATTTCCACAAAGTGCATTTTGGGTGTTGGGAGGCCTTGTTAATTCATGTGGCATAGTAGCTCATACGTCATATGTCATCCATCTTACAGATTGTAAGGATTAAACAACAAATATACATAACATTTTCACATTGAAATCAGAGAAACATCTGCTAAAATTAAAACCTCGGTAGGAGGCTGGTAAACATGGAGCAGGAGCTACACACCCGGAATAGCAATTTGCAAACTCACCTGTCACCTGGGTTTCTGATTCTTTGTTGAATGGCCAACCCACTTGTCATCATTTTCTGAGACTCGCCAGTAGACAAATCTACCCAGGGTCACGCTGGTAAGATTTTTGTCCTGGTGCTGTTGCTGTCACTCAAACTCCCCAGCTTCTCAACCCAAAAGAGAGGACTTGGGCTCCAACCACCATTCACTCTGGTGCCAAAACAGTGGAATTCAAATTCACAAAACCTGGGCTTTATTCACAGAGGTTAACCCAATAAGAGTAATCCTTCATGGCCCTATTGAGTTTTCTTGAAAATTTTCCCTTTTCAAACAGCCACATCACTTGATTAAAACAATGTGTTAAGAAAAAATTCCCCCTCCCTGATATGTCTAGGTTTATAGCAAGCTAATAACAAACAAAACAAAACAAAACAAAACAGACAGAGAGAGGAGGGGGCGGTGCCACTAAAAGGAAAACCCCTTTGACCAATTAAATGGGGTTGAAATGAAGTATAATAAAGACAAAAATTATGAGAATTGGCAGTTTGTGAAAGGGCTGGCAGTATTTGTAGAAAAACGGAGTTGAGCCATAGAAGACAGCTTAACTAGTTAAAGGCCAGCCAAGTAGTCAATTGGTTAACTAGTTGTGTATAGCATTATTAGCTAGTTGTATTGCCTCCTGAACACCAGAGTTCAGTTACTAGGACTGAATTCTGTGTTGGCTTGGTCTACGAGGTCTAAGGAAGGTTCCAGTTATTAAATACTGTCTGGTACTGCTGTCTCAGTTGGGCTTTCTATTGCATGCATAAAATACCATGACCAGAAGCAATGTGGTAAGGAAAGGATTTCTAATTCAGTCTCTAGTTCCACATCACAGTCCATCCTAGAAGGAAGTCAGGGCAGGAACTCCAGGCAGGAACTGAAGCAGAGGCCATGGAGGAGCACTGCTTGCTGGTTTGCTTCTCATGGCTTTCTTCACCTGCTTTCTTACAGCTCTCAGGACCAGCAGCCCAGGGGTGACACCACTCACAGTGAGCTGGGCCATATCAATAATCAATGAAAAACATTTACCGCAGGCTTGCCCATAGGCCAGTCTGATGGGGGCATTTTCTCAATCTAAGTTCCCTCTTTCAAAATGACTCTAGTTTGTGTCAAACTGACATAAAACTAGACAGTGCAAGTACTTCGAGTTGATTCACTGTAGAAAGAATTATTCAACCTGGGGGGGAAAAACCTGAGAAATTACCTCCCCAAATATAAACTCACTAGACAGAATTGGGCTTGTAATTTTGATTGTGTGAACTTATAGTTTCCTTCTGTAACCCACTCTCAGCCCGTTCTGCAGAAGCATTGCTATGGACCTACAGGGCTCAAACTTCTCATCTTTGATCTTTCCAGCTCATCCAGCCCAAATGGTTGTGCCTGTAGTGAACAGGAGACACAGAAACGGGGTTCTGCTTTTAAGGCTCAACACAAACAGGGATGAGGTCTCTCTGCCGAGCCAAGCACAACTCTTCTTTCTTTATTGAATGTGGAAACAGCAGCAATGGTGTTTCCCAGTGATTGATGGGTACCAATGTGGCCACATCTGAGAGGCATGAATACAGGAAAAACTTGTCCTCACAACTGGGGAGCCCCAAGAGTGGACACCTCAAGCTTCTTAAACTTCATCCCTATCCCTCTCCACCTCCTGGGTTCAAGAAGCCCAGACTCTCTGGGTGGATTTGAATAAAATTGTTTTCTTTTGTCTGTACACCTAGGAAGCTGTAGAAGAGCTGTCCCTTTTCTGAGGTTACCTGGCTCACTGCTGCTGTGGACTAGAAGACAGACAGGAGTCTTCTGTCATGACATCTTCTCCCTCATCTGTGCCCCCACCCTGCCTTGTTGTGGCCTCTCTCAAGAGCATGGATCTGTTGAGTTTTAAACTCCTCTACTATGGTGTTGTAAACCTTTGTCTTCTCAAGTGTTTGTTGGAACTTTTTCAGCCATATAAGACTGTGAAGCAGATAACAGAGAAAATCATGACAAGCATTTAAAAGAACTGCATGTCACACAAAATATGCCCTGGAATCAGTCTCACTCCAGTGTCTTATTTGTTGTGTGGCTTTTAGTACGTTTGTTGTAGTAATGAATAAAAAACGAATGTTGGGCTATACAATGGCTATTATTATTTGCCCTGTGATTATCACGGTGGCACTATCTAAACCGCTATCACAGTCACTTGCTAGATTTATAATTACTTTGTTTACCTTGGGCTGGGCAGATATTTTTCTTTAGACTGTCTCAATATCCTCTCCATTCATCTCCCAGCCCCTGTCCAATGCTATCCACCTTAATCCTCCTCATCTGGTCTACCTTACATACATAATCCCATGATACTTGCTTGTATTCTTCATCTGGGCCTTTTTACACCATTATTGGAATCCTTCCTCCAGGCCCATGTGATTTCTTCTTCAGGCTAACTCATCCTGGCTTCCTCCTTCTTCCTGTCCTCCTGTCCCACCCATGAGTCTCCTCAAAAGCCCAGGAACCCTAGCCACGCCTACCTCATTATACCCTGCCCAGGTAAAGGCTGTTTAATAAACCAATCAGGTATGTCTTAAGCAGGTTTATGCAAACAAGGATATATCTATCTGGAGGGCAGTAACCAGATCTTCAGGGCCAGTAATTAGCATTAGACCAATCTCCAACATAGGTTACTGCATTTCTCTGAGTCCAAAGCTAACAAGAAACACATACTCATCAAGGTGGGAAAGGGAAGTAGCTACGTAAACATCTTAGCCCAGAGCCTGTGGTACCACGTAAGACTTTCATCAGAGTTAGCCGTTATACTGCTCAATTTCAGGAAAGTATTTCTGCATTTTGAAGGGCCCTCTGGAGAGAAATGTATGTGCAGTTAGCGGCTGATACAGTGCCTGACAACTGGATTGTCCTCACCTACAGTGCTCTTCCCTGTTGAGTTAAAATGATGGTCCCTGGAACCATCTGGAGCCCCTCTGTAAGAAGTAAGCAGCCATAAATCATGGCTGGGCCTCTGTGGGGAATGTGCGAGCCCCTCATCTGGGAAGCAAGTCTGCCCCACAGGCAATTAAAATACAGTGGTGGAGATAGGAGAGGCCTGCTAATTAACACATAGCATGTGTGGTCATGAGTGGTTGAGCAGCCCACCTGTGATCTTTCTGAGATTGGAAGCTCCTGGTGCTGCCTCCTGGGACCCGATGCAAACTCCTGAGGACCCAGAAGGGAAAAACAGGCAAGTATGCCTGCGAGCTCAGACTCTTTCATTCCAATGCCAGCCTCCTTCCCCGAGGGAGCTCACACAATCCGAGGTGACAGTCCCTAACAGCTCCTTGTATAAAAAGGCTGGCTGTGAGAAGGCAGTGACAAAGCTATTGGAAACAGAAAAACAGGACTTGCTGGGTCTCCACACGCAAAAACTGCCCTTCCAGATTCTGATTGTTAAGTGTGAAAGAGTGAGGTCAGAAACATGAGAGGAAGTGAGAGGGCTGGCAGCTGGGAATGAGATAGCCAAGCCGACCACATAAAAGTAAAGATGGGATTCTGGGAAAAAGAACCGTCTCAGCAGGCTCTGGCCAGCTCCTGTGAAATCCTCACCTCCACCTCTCCCCGGAGCACAATCAAGGCATCACTGACCTTTACCCTAGCAAACTTGTCTAATTTATGGGTAGTCACAGCTTTCTACACATTCCTTTATCTGACGCCTCTGATCGTAACAGGGTGAGCTGTGGGTTCATTTCTAGGAAGTCTTCTGATAATCCGGGAAGGAAACCACACAGAGATGGAGAAATGGTAGCCACGATTTTGGTACCAGAGGTGGTACCACACAGCCATGTCCCCGCTTGGTCGGCCCTCCACTCAGGAAGAGGCACTTGACTTCGGCTTTCTTGCCTGCTGAAAATAAATCTTGACTTCTTTCTCAGTCTGCCCTTCCCCACCCCCACCCCCCATGTGAATTCTTCTCCTTTGGAGCATTAGAACTGAAACTGACCCCACAGTTGGGACCAGAGATTAGAATGTAGTGGCGTTCTCAGTACTAAAAAGTGAGTTGAACCTGGATCCATTATAAAATGCTACATTGGGATGGTGGAGCCAACAGTGGAAGAATAATCTGCAATAAGATGTCCCATACCTGCTTGAGCCAATGTGCTAGCAAATGTGCAGCAAAACAGGACTGATATGATTGATACACTGCGTCTTTACATTTCCCTTGATTTTCATCAGTTTGACCTTAAATTTAAATAAACATGGATGACTGGTAGCCGCCATTTTCTGTAAATTGTAGAATTATTGAAGAATGGGTCAAATCCAAGGTTACCTGCTGAAGAGCTTTGTGACGTTTCAGAATGCACGGTATCTACTGATCCTTGATCTTCTCAACACACCCCTAAATCTCGACACACTATCCACACATCTGATCATGATCAACTGCCTGAACTTGCTGATAGGCTTAGATTTCAGCCAACAGGAGGAGCTGACGCTTATGTAACTATCAAAACGAAAATCAAAAGAAAACGTTGTGACATAGAATTCTCAAACTGGGAGAAACTTCAGAGGTTTTGCAGGATGTACACAATTCAGATTGTTCTGATGTGTTGGGAGATATTCAGGGCTATTACGAGGCCCAAGAGATGGCAGCAGTGAAAGGCCAGACATATTAAATGTCCTGCCATACACAGGGCAGGCTCCTCGGGGTAGCATTCAGTCTGCTTCACTGCCAATCATGCCTCCATTGTTACTGCCTTCTGTCCAACAGTTTCTTCTAAAAACTAGGAATTTTCCCCAGGAGATTAATAGAGCCAGCTGCTGGTAAAGCCCAGTTTTCTAGGTCATGGCAGGGGAAGCCAGATATAGCTGGGGCAAAGTGCACCAGATTCTTCTAAGAAATTAATAATGCTTCTACACAACTTACATTTTGAGTAAATTCAAATACAAATTGAGTAAATTTTGAGTAAAATTCAAAGAAAACAGCAACCTTCTGAAAGTGTATGATGCCCTATAGCCTGGCACACTGGCACCTAGATAGAGTGGTCTTCATCTCTCTGCCTTAGTGACCAAATGTCAGTGAGCATTTGAGTTAACGAGTCTCAAATATTTACTGCTTGTCCCTTTCAAAAAAGTTTATTCTTGTAATCCTAGGACTTGGGAACCAAGGCAGAGGGATCTCAAGTTCAAGACCATTCTGAGCTATTGTAGTGAGACTCCCTAACAAAAAAAGGGGAGGGGAAGGCTTGCATGTAGCTCAGGGCTAGAACAGTTACCCACCATGTGTCAGACCCTGGGTGAAATTCCCAACTCCACACACATACACAGACCCTAAAAACTGTGATCTTAATGATCAAACGGTACAGCTTTCAAGCTCCTGATATGAAAACCAAGGACTATGGGAGCATTGATGAGCTAGTACAACAGGAGCTAAGGAAAGAGCCCCAGGGAAGCAGATGACAGAGGATAAACATTGGGCAATGACATATGTAATCGATCAAATTGTGTCTTTTTAACAGATTCAAAGTTCTAATCTCCTGAACCTCAATAAGGCAAATAAAGACATGATTAAGTTAGAATTAGGTTGTTTGGGCTAAGGGTGTAAGGCCATGGATTCGACCTTTCCATAGAGAGAGAAAAAAAGTGAGAAAGAAAAATGAGGTTATTCACATGCTCCTTATTCTACTTAGACTGGTGTCCACTTAAGCGATGAGGGCACACCCAGAGACTCTAGAGATGCCATGAATATAGAGACCATCATGTGAAGACACAGCAGGAAGTGGTCATCTTCAAGGCAAGGACAAACATCTCAAAGGAAAGCTACCCTGCTGATACCTTGACTTTAACACTTCCATTCTCCACATCAGTGAGAAGTACATTTCTATTGTTTAAGACTGGAGAGATGGCTCAGTGGTGAAGAGTGTTTGCTGCTCTTACAGAGCACCAGAGATCCATTCCCAGCATCCATGTCAGGTGGCTCATGACTTCTGTAGCTTCAGTTCCAGGGGATCAGACACCCCTTAGCTTTCTCTCTCTCTCTCTCTTTCTCTCTCTCTCTCTCTCTCTCTCTCTCTCTCTCCCACACACACACAAAGTATTTGTTATGACAGCCCCTGAAAAAGTAACATGGGTTAGGAGGACATTTTGGACCAGTGGGGTGAGCACAGCCAGGTCCTTGCGCACATAAGGAGTTAAGAGACTTGCATCATCAAATGGTGAAAATGTGGCATTGGAGACTTAGAGTACAGGAGATGGGGAGTTAAAAATGAGAGGGAGGAGGGACCACAAAATATCACAGTATATAAACTGTAATTAATATAAAAAATAAAAAATTAATTAAAAAAGAAAAAAAAGACACAGTATTTGTTGTATTTGCTGAGCAGAGAGTGAGCCAGGATTTGGCTTCTAGACTGGTAAGTCTGGTGGCAGATGAGAGGGGAGAGATTGAAGATCAGCAGGAGAAGGGAGCTTAAAATTTTTGAGCAAGAAATGAGAACACGAACCATGGCATTACCCAAGGGAAGCATTCGGAGGAAAAAAGATTGAAAGGATTATGTGGGCTGAGAGCATTATTTTGTTGGAGACAGAGAAAGTGGCACAGCAGAGCCCATCTGCAATAGAACCCTGTGGCCAGAAGCTTGGCTATTGTCTTCAGTACAACTGCACATCCATTCCTTGCCCCCGAATTACTAAAATTGACATAAAAGACCCCAAAATTACACTGATGTCTTAAGGCAGATTAAAATACTAAATGTCATACTTGGAAATAATTTCTGAATAGAGAGAGACAATCAAATGTTTTGTAAAAGAGAGGAATGAAAAGAATATTTAAAACTGGTTATAACAACAAAAGATAGAGTCCATCAGCACAAGTATTCAGAAGTGTTGAAATGATGGGTAAATGGGTTAGTAGGAAAACAGAGATGGATGGTAACATTGGAAATGAGCTCAGCTCTCATGAAGCTGTCTTAGGAATTTATTACTCTTATATAAATTTTCACCACACGCTTGGGTTTTAAATAGTAACATCATTGCTGCACAAAACAGGAGTGTCTCATTCTACATGAAAATGTTTGTTCTTGGTGAGGTGATGGTCTTGAAAACCGACAGCTTTGAATAAGCAGATTTCATTTCTAGGTGAGATGGAGCCAAGAGGAAAATCAGCCTGATGATACCCTCGCTTACAGCAACCTCATCCAAAGATTCATCCATTGCCTTCAAGCAGCACAGTCCCTTGTTTGTGAGTTGTCATCAGGGTTGGGGTTAGAGGAGAGTCCCTCCAGGTTTCAGTTGGCATGATGAGAGAAAAAGCAACAGAGAAATGCACCCTGACTCCTAACGCTTTCACTAGGAAGAGTAGAAATCAATGTCCCAAGGACTTCAGAGCCTTTATTTTTTTTTTTTGGGGGGGGGGTGACAGAGAGAGATGGGGCTCATGAAGTCTTTGCAAGGAACCCATCTTAAGTGATCATTTTCATGAAACGTAGAGAGAAGGCATGCAACAGTGTCCTTTTAAACCATCCATTTATAATCTCAAGGAAAGTAACAATGGCCAAAAGAATAAAAACAATAACTGCTGACATTTGTTGAATGCCAACTGCGTGCATGCCGGACACTGCCCTAAACACTTTGCCTGCCCCAGCTAAGCTCATCACAGTATTATCACCATTTTACAGGTACAACATAATCACTGTAGTATGGCTACAGTATTATCTCCACCTTATAGGTAAATAATCAGAGGCATATGGAAATTAAAGATTTTATGAAGACTATCTACAAAGTAAGTGGCAAAGCTAAGCATTCAAAACCAAGCAATAGACCCCCAGGACAGAACTGCTTAATCATTGTGCTTGCACAATTAACAATAAGGAACACCTCACTCTATGATGTAGGGTTTCATAGCGACTTAGAGGAATGACTAGATCTACAAGGACTGACATCATTAATTAGATGCTGGCATCTGTGATGGTTAATCTTGTCAAGTCAACTAGACCGAGGGGGATGCCGAGTCGATCAACAGTGCACACTCTTGGATGTGCTTCCTTAGAGACAGGTATAAGAGACAGCAATGAGGAATGCAGTCCTGCCCTGAAAGTTAGAGGCACAATCAAGCAGGCTGGTGACCCAAATGAGATAAAAGCAAAGCAAAGGAGGGAGCCAGACAGCATGCCCGAGCTCCTTTCTTCTTGAACAAGTGCGCTTGATGGAACCATTGCGCAGGGGCCTCAGACTCCGGTCTCTTTAGCCCTTCATTACCATCTGCTCTCCAGAGAGCATCCAGGCACACAGCCTTGGGCTGAGCTGCGTCATTGCTCTCTCTTGTTCAGAGGCTTCTACCTTCTTGGGCTGAACAGCTCTGTGTTCTTTGCCTCTCTAGCCTGAATACCTCTAGATGAATACCAATTGTATCAGCTCCAGGTCATCTGATGACCTCTTCTCACCTCCATGGGCACCCAGAATGCACTTGGTACACATACATACATACACACACACATACATACATGCATTCATGCATACATACAGGCAAAGCACTCATATGTATAAATAAAACTAATAAATCTCATTTAAAAAAATCATACCTTTACATATGGTATGAAAGTGGGAGTGAAACTGCCTAGAGCAGTTGTTCTCAACCTTTCTAATGGTTTGACCCTTTAATACTGTTCCTCATGTTGGGGTGACGCCCAACCATAAAATTGTTTCATTGCTACTTCCTAACTGTAATTTTGCTACTGTTATGAATCATAATGTAAACACCTGATATGCGTATCTGATATGTGACCCCTGTGAATGGGTCATTCCAAAGGTGACCCAAAAGGGTCATAACCCACAGGTTGAGAACCGCTGGCCTAGAGAGCAAAGAGAATAATAAACAGAAGGAGAAAATTAAAGAAGGAGGGGAATGGGTAACAGAGAATACGATCAAAGCAAGTTACATAATCATACAAAAGTGTCCTTAGGTAAAACAACACCAGCCACAGGGAAAACAATGCAGCAGAGCAACAAACAAATGCCCTTTTAGAATAATAATATACAATATATGTTCTCTTGATTCTGTTCCTCTAGAGAACCCTGACTAACAGAGCGTGCTAAAAGGAAAAAAATGCTCATTTAACATAACAGTCACTTAATATAACAGATTGAAAGATGACACAACACACAACCACAGCTACAAAGGTAAGTGCACATTTGACTGAAATATTATTTCAATCACAGGGCAAAAGGGGGGGGAATTATAATGATTTAATATTTCCTTTCTATTGCCAAACATTTTGATATTCACACATTTTCAGAAAACGTGCACATTTTTCCTGAATTGTTACATCATCTTCATCCATATAATAATCAGGAACAAGTTTTTTTTTTAATATTCCATCTCCCTCATGAATTATTCAATATCCCAAGCATTTGGTAACGTGCATGTAATTTACCTTATTGATTATAAGGTTCTGATTCTCTTAGATCAATGTGAGCACCAATTACTGCTGTAACCATTCAGTGACACCTCTGCTTTCTTCTCCAAGCCACCCTTCCCATCCTCTGAACCACTCCCAACATGGCAACCCCTAGAAAATATGGCTTCTGTTAAGTGGGCCAATGACTCTTTCAAACTATCCAGGCTGTTGTGTTAGTTCTCGAGAGAAGGGTCTGATCCATGCCACCCACTTAGAAGCCCTCATCAGGACCTGGGTATCTAAAACAAAGTGAGTCCTTCTCTCTCTCTCCATGTGACTAAAATTATAAATTAACTATCCAGGTAGATCTATTAACAGCCATGTTTTCTTCTCATGATAGGAGAGCAATCCAGGTGAAATAATAAGCTAGACATGAGGTAGGAAAACAAATGTTATCTCAGCTGGGTTTCTACTGCTGTGATAAAACACTATGGCCAAAAGCAAATGGGGGGGGGGGAAGAGATTGTATTTCTTCTTACACTTCCAGGTAAGAGTCTTTTTGCTGAGGGAGGTCAGGTCAGGAACCTGGAGGCAGGAACTGAAACAGAAGCCATGGAGGAACCCTAACTTACGAGCTTGCTAAATTCTTCTCTTACACAACTTAAGCTAACCTGCCCAGTAGTTGCGCTGCGCATGATGGGTTTGGCCCTCACATAACTATTGTTACTCATTAAAATGTCCTCGAGGCTTGCCTGCTGGCCAATCTGGGTAGTGACCATTTCTCATTTGAGGTTTCATTTCCCCAAATTACTCTGGCTTAAGTCAAGTTGACCAAATAAAGAACCAGGACAGAAGCAAAAAGTCAAAAGACCCATAGGACATTAGTCAAAGGTCCCCACCTAAGGCTGGGCTTTAGGAAATGCCAGCGGTACAAATAATGACACAGAAGCTGTTTACTATTTTAAAGCTTAGTTGTTTTAGCTGGGCAGCTTTCCAACCAGCTTTCTAGCTTAACCTGGCTAGTCCTGGCACTACATCACACCAGGTGGCCATCTCTGCCACCCTGAGTCTGATTCACCTCTGTCCATTCACCTTCCTGTCCCCCTGGCAAAACTCCTGCCTTTGCTTTCCTTTCCCAGTCTCTCTCCCTTCCTCCCTCCTCCACCCCTGCCCCTCTCCCTCCCTCTCACTTTTTGGAGGTTATGCCCTCCATTTTCTGCCCATATATTAGCCATCAGCTCTTTATTACATCCAATAGGCAAGTGAGAAAGGATGAATGTTTACAAATATAAGACCGGTGACGGGCCATAGAAATAACAACAGCAAGACCTGGCTAGCTCTCAGTGGGTTTAGCAATAACTGAATATACAGAGACACACCTTCCACACAATGCACCCCTGCCCTTGAATCTGCAGGAGGCCATAGCATCTCTGCTTCATTCACTCATCCTAGCTTTCTATCGCCGCAACCAAAGTCATTGTAATTACTACAACCGACACTGAAGATTCCCCTATGCACTGTTATACTATTGAGAGATTTCAGACAGGAACATATGTGCAGTCGTGATACTTGTGACTCATCAAGGAAAGCGAAGTGATGTAAAGTAGAACAGAAGGCAAAAGGAATTTCATGATGGATAATCACCCACAATTCAAGGAACAGGGTGATTCCAGGTTTTCTCTAGTTTTTCTCTTGTGCCATAAAAAAAGGGGAAAAAAAATAAGGATGAAAGGACCAAGCTGAAGAGAGAGATGGCTCAGTGTGTAAGAGGGCTTGATGTGCAAGCATGAGGACCTGAATTTGGATTCCAGAGCTATGTAAGAAGCCAGGTTTGGCTAAAGTGCATGCCTACAACCCCAGTGCTGTGGCAGGCAGAGACAGAAGGATCAGAGAGAGACTCTGCATCAAAGAAATAAGGTGGAATGACAGAGCAAGGCATCTGATCTCTTTCACTGGCCTCTCTGTGCACATGCAGGTATGCATACCTGCACACACATGAACACCATATATACATGACAGAGGGAGTCAAAGAAAGATAGAGAGAGAGAGAGAGAAAGAGAGGGGGAGGGAGGAACCCATGTGGTACCAAGTTATTACTCAAGTTAGACTACTGGAAGAGTAGGCCAGCAACCATTTGGAGCACTCTCAAGTGAGTAAAACATAATTTGAGCACCCTTGGTGAATGAAAAAAAATTTTAGAAGCCCTCTCCTCTGATTGAGATGAAATTTCATCTTTTGAAGCAGGTAAATTTCTTTTCAAGAACTGACCATGAAAATGGTCACCGGGGTTTCTTCTCCACGGTTGTGAATCTCTGGAGTTTGCTAAGGACCAGGCTTTACCTGTGAAGATCATCTAGCCCTCTCTCTCTTTTCACACCTGTGGGGGTGCACATGTGCGCCTGTGCAGAGGCCAGAGGTTGATGTGCATGTTTTCCTTGATCACTCTTGATCATATATGTTGGGGCACATTGGAAACAGGAGCTCACTGAATCAGCTGGTCTAGCTGTGGGATCCCTTGTCTCCACCTCTGTCGAAGTTGGGGGGGGTTACAGGTGGAGCACCACACCCACATGGCATTTTCTTGGGTTCTAGAGATCTAGACCCTGGTCCTCCCACAACATGCACTTGACCAGTAAGCCATCTGTGCCCCAACTGCTCCCTTCAAGTCCCTTAAAGAACACACTCTCAGTAGCCATGCTGACAGTATATGGAAGTGCTCAGTAGACATTTCTAGTCTAACAAAATGGTGTCATATTACACCATTACCAATCAATTCAAGCATTCCTGAATTTTCTGTATTGATGAGAATATAATGTAAATTATCCCAAGCAGCAGCAATTCCACTGTTTCCATTTAAACCAGCTGATCTGCTCTATAGTGTTCTGACATCCTCCCAAATGTTCTAGGCATCAAGTTGGAAAGAACTTAAACTAAGAATGGAAAGGGAAGGTTGGGTTTGAACCTCCAGTAACTCTGAGAGGGTACATGTTAACATCAACTATAAATGATGCTTACACCATTTACTTCTCTCTTGGTGTGGACAGCCAAACAATGATGGCAGCCGTTTTTCTCACATAGTTTTATGCTTAGGCATGGCCATTCACACACCTATAACAAACCCATGAAGGCTTGCTTGCTTGCTTCTCTTTTCAGCTCTTGCTACAGTTCAACAAAAAGGGCAAGACTCAAAAGAAAAGCTATCCCCGTAGTTTGTGAAGAAGAGTTCTATACTAGCCTTGGTTCCCCGCCAAAGGAGAATGTGAAGCAAAAACTTGTCTATGCGATTTGGGGGACTATAGTTTCCAGGTTGTAAGGCACTGGACAGGGAGGAGACAGAGCCAACACTGAGGTGTGTTACTGAGTTGGCCACCTCTGACAGCACCCTTTGCTTAACCTATCAGGATACTCCATGGAGCCTTGGGAACTGCATCTTATAAGTGTCTGCCCTGGAGCTAAATCAGAGAACCATGTATCCACACCCCTCCCTCTCCCATTGGTCAAAGGTAGCTCCTGTCAGAAAGGAATGTCTAAAACTTGCATATTTTTAATCTGGAGCTGAACCCCAGGCCATGATATCGGAAAAGCCGTATGGCAGAAAGCTTAGGGTGCACGGCTATAGCACGAGCCTATATAACAAGGCTTGTTCTGACTCAACCTGCTTGAGGCACATTTTCAGGAATGCACAAAAGCTAGCTGATAGGAATAAAGGGATTTCTTTCAATGCAGTTTCTGGGAATGCAGCTTTTGTCAAAAGCCATACATCTGCTCACAAGCATGCTCCCCAAGTCCCCGTGTTAGCGAAGAGAGGTGCAGTGTTTCCTGGGGCCTATCCCTGCCGCAGCTCTCATCATCACACCCTCCTATGCCTCTGACATAAACAGGGGCGCAGATGCGTTTCCCTTTCCTAAACTACATTTGATTGTTTGGAGGGGAATTCAAAGACAGAATACCTCAAGTTCAACAAATATGAGATCACGAATGGCTAAAAATACTCAACATCAAGCCAAAAAAAAAAAAGAATTAAGACGCTCTTGAGTAATGATTATTTTTATAGAGGGCAACTGAGAGCCTCCAGGCCAAATGGTCTTCAAGACTTAAAAGCAACAGAACTCCCTGAGGATTGGTTTTAAATGATCCGTGGACATCATGTTGCCCGGAGAGGTGGCTCGATGGCTAAGAGCATAGACTGCTCTTCCGGAGGATCCCAACCTTTCTTCACTGAACCCAGCAGCCACTCACAGGAATCTGTGATGCTGGTTCCAGGGGACCCAACACTGTCTTCTGGCCCCTGCGGATACTGCATGCACACGGCACACAAGTGTATATGCAGGCCAAACATCCATACACTTAAAAAATATTTTTGTTAAAGCAATTATTTAGCATTTGTTCTTTTGAAAGGAAGCTCCAGAGCAATTTTGGAGAAACCACGACAAATGTTGGGAAGGATATGGGGGAAAAGAAACCCTTCTGTATTGTTGGTGAGAGTATAAATTTGTACAGTCATTATGAAAACATGTATGTATGTATGTACGTATGTATGTATGTATGCTTTTTATCCCATCATCTCTGATCCTCTAGAAAACTCTGACTAACACACTCACTTTTCCTTGACCGCAAAATACTATCCACCCTTTACCACGTCAGCCTGGATCCCATAATCTTTTCATAGCACCCTCCATTTCCTTGGATGCCTGCGTTATCACAGCCAAATCTCAACATTTGTAGAACTTGATGCTCCAGTATTCTGAGGTCCTAATATTTCAAGATTTATCAAATAAAGCCATTTGATGAAATTCAACATCACCTGTATGATGCTTTGAAGACTAAAAACATCTGGTTCATGCAAACTCCATGGGATGGTGATATCAACAGGAAAATCTTTCAGTTACATGTTTGATAGAGGATTAATAACTAGAATAAAGGACTCAAAAAACTAAACATCAAGAAAATAAATATTCAAATCAAAGAGTACCAAAAAAATGGGCCATCAAATTAAGCATTGAGTTCTTACAAGAAGAAATGCTAATGACTAATAAGTAAAAGTGTTTAGCATCATCCCAAGTATAATGGCACATGCCTTTAACCTCAGCATTTGAGAAGCAGAGACAGAGATCTGTGAGTTCAATGCCTGCCTGGTTTACATAGCTTTCTCCAGGCCAGCCAGGGCTACATAGTGAGATCCTGGCTCAATAACATAAAATAAGAGTGTTTACAATCTTTAGTCATTAAGAAAATGCAAAATAAAATGGCTTTGATATCCTGTCTCATGCCAAAAAGTCATGACAAGTGCTGGTAAGTATGTGGGGAAAGGAAAACCAGTCTACCTTGTTGCTGGGAGTATAAACTCTTACAGCCAGTATTTAAATCAGTGTGGTTTCTGAAAAAGTTAAAAAAGGATCTGCCCTATGATGCAACCACTCCCTGGAAAGAGCTGCAAGAGAGATGCCTGCACAATTTTATTTATTGCTGCTCTAGTCAGAAGGGCTAGGAAGTGGAACCAACTTAGGTGTTCCAGATGAGTGGATTATGAGAATGTGGTACACTTACACAATGGTATTCTATTCAGCACTTAAAAAAATAAAATTTGCAAAAAAAAAAATGCAACTAGGAAATATTATACTAAATGAGGCAACCTGGGCCCAGAAATAAAAATGCCTTATATTCTCACTCATATGCAAATCTTAAACTCACATCTTCAGACAGCTGTGTTTATGTTGAGGTGAACATCAGAAGCTGCCACATGTCAAGAGAGATGCCATGAGGACTGGGAGGCAGGGAAGAGGTCTGAAGAGAAGTGAGCACGGTAAAGTACAAACAATGGTAAAGTAGGGTGGAATACTGGGGAAAGGAAGACAGAGAGGACTAAAGTAGGAGAATAAGTGAAATGCAGTGTTTAGGGGAGGCTTAACCAAAACTAAGGATCTATGAAAGGGGCATATTGAACCCTACAGCCTTAAACACTAACAGAATGGATGTCCTCATGCACGTTCCCCTTGCGATGTGGTTGGTATTCCTACCACTGACACGTGGCACCAATATCCCTATCCCTGAGCTTGGATAACCTTAAGGTGCCCCTACCATTATAGAATGTCAGCCATGACACTGTGTGACTCCTCAGGGGATGCAGCATCTGCCTGGCTCTCTGTTTAAGTACAGTCACTCTTGAACACCAACTAGTCTATTGCGTACTAAGTGTTGGTATTAGTTACTGCTTCTATCACAGTGATAAAACACCAGTGACCAAAAGCTACTTGGGGAGTAAAGGGTTTATTTTATCTTACAGCTCTTGGAGCAGAAGAAGCCATGGCTTCCTGGCTTATCGCCTATGACATACTCAGCCTGCTTTCATGTACCACCCACGACCACATGCCTGAAGACAGCACCTCCCCCAGTGGGCAAGGCCCTCCCACATCAATCATTAACCAGGAAGATATGCCTATAGACATGCCTACAGGCAATCTGATGTAGGCATTTTCTCAATTTGGGTTCCCTCTTCCCAGATGGCCTGTGCTAAGTTGACATAACACATAACATCTAGCACGGGATGTTATTTAACATGAAGAAATGTAATTGTCTAACAGTCTAAGGTGCTATTATTCCAAGGCTGGCTAAAATAAAGTTAATCAATGAAATTCCACCTCAGCGTGATACTTTTAGAACTGCAAAACTCTGGTCCGTGAAAACTCCATGAAGCTTTGGGATCGATATTAATATTTGATAAGCTAGGAACTTTTTGGAAAAAATAATACTCTTTCTATTTTGTGTCAACTTGCTTGGGAGGGCCAATACAGAGCCTAGCACTTTATCTGATGAGAAGGTACATAGACAAAGCCAGCAACAGAGACACACAGAAAAGCCATATAGAGAAAAACCGTACTAATGTCTGCTGGTTGAAGATGGAGCTGGCTAGCAAGTGAGCCTCCAGAAGTTCCAGCGCTCACATTTCCTGTCTCCTATCCTAATGCTGGGGACAGTATGAAGTAAGATAAACCACACCTGCTGAGTCTAATCCAAATTCATCAACAGGACTTGTCTGTTTTATTTCACTGAAGTTCAGAGTTGTTTATACACCCATAATGACTAGGAAAAATATAAACATTTGCAGGTACATTATCTTTGGTTTCATCTTTCCCTTATTCTCAGAGTGACTTTTGCAAACAACCTGGAGATCGTATGATCAGAACTAAGATAATGGAGGAATTATTTCTGCCTATTCACAACTCAACAACGTCAAATTTTATTTCTCTGGCTAGAAGATGAAGGAGGTTCCCAAGGTCACGGATTAAAGCAAAGCGATTGTCATGCTTCTCTTTTCTTCTCAAGGGAGGACAGAACTTTTGTGAAGGGTTCCCCACACTGATAAGATCCGAGAACCCACAAATGTTGTTTTTCTGTTCCACCCACCATGCCTTCCCCTTCACTTCTAAAGAGTTAACAATAATTGTAACCAACTGTGACTTCTGTGCCTGTTAATTTTTGAGGCCTCCAGAGCAAGTGGTTTGAAGGGATGGCTTTCAACCAGAGGGAAAATGAAGAAACTATAGCAAGGCGTGTGTAGGTAAGGAACAGGCAAGAAAGGGCACAAAACATTCAGAAATAAGAAGAGACTAAAAGCTTCCCATAACATTCTGATAACCAAGCAATTGTGCTTTAAGCCACGTTTCATCAGCTGTAGAGGTCTCAGTTGCCTTCCTTCTCTGCCTATGTGTCCACTCCTTGATGCATGCTCCTTTAAGCTCTGCATTTAACCTCACCCCATCTCTGAGCACTCTTGTCCCTAAACTCCAGATCACATATTCATCTGTCCATCCAGCATCTCTGCTCATCTAGATTCACCGCATCTGAAACATGAACTCCTGGTGTTGTTTCCCAAGCCTGCCTCTCTCTGCGGTCTCCATCTTAGTCAATGGCGATTCCTCCCTAACAGCTCGAGAGAAACCCACTGGCACGTGTCAGACCACTCCTTCACAAATGACATCCCCCCTGTCAGCAAGTCCCATGGGTCACATGCAAAATCCAACCACTTCTCATGATCTCCACCAAAACCAAGCCCACCTAATCCAGCAATGCCTCTTGCCTGGACTGTTATGACCGTCTACTAACTGGTCTCCCTGCTTCCGTGAGGCCTTTTCAGAAGCCATAATGAGTCATTATAATAACGAGTCCAATTATGTACATTCTCCACTCAGAATCATCCAGTGGCTCTGAATGTCACAATAAAACCAAAACTCCTTACGTTGGTGTGTAATCCACTATTGGTTAAGTATGGCTATTGTCTGTCCCCCTGCTCTGCCTCAGCCTGTTCCAAGCTCATTGGCTTCCCAACTGTTCCTGGAAAATGCCCAAGTACCCGACTGCCTTGCTGCCTCTGAATTCCTGCTCTCTCTGGCTAGAGCTCCTCTCTCCCAGCTTGTCTCAGGTCTGTGTAGCTCATTCCTGTCCTCCTTTATTTATGAGTTCTACAAACTGAGAGAGTAGCAAGGTCTTCCCTTGACATCTATAAAAAGACAAATACCATGTTCTAGAAGCCTATGTTTCTCTTCCGTTTCACTTTTCTCCAAAGTGCTCACTGACCAGAACATTAAATAAATAAATTTCACGTCCATCCTCCTGAGTCAGAGCATAGATTCTCTCTCTCTGTCTGTCTGTCTGTCTCTCTCTCTCTCCCTCCCTCTCTCAATTTACATACTGCTGACTTCCCAGTAACCAGAATCCTTACTGCCATACAGGGTCATGGAAGTGGCTAAAACAGCACCACCTGTTCGTGAGTGAATCAATAAAGAAGGGACTCAGGCAACAGCCAAGAACCACCTGGCTATGACGCAGAAAGCATATAGACCTCTTCAGTGAAGCATGCGTCTGTTCAACTTGGGTCCCAATTGCACTGGAATCTCTCCTGGGTGCAGAGCAGTCACAAGACTAGAGATTCCTAGATCCACCCCCCGCCCGCCTTGTCTGAGGACATAGTAATAACCCACTAGACATGAACTCTTGAGTGCTACAGGTCGGATTTTCTTAAGTCCACATTGTGTTTCGGTTTCTGATCTATAGAAGATAATGACAGCTATTTTTAATAGGAGATGTAGTTAAGATCAAGTGACTATCCTCTCTTTTCCACACACACAAACACATGATTGTATAATTTGGATTCAGCTTACTTAGCAACTGATACTCACTTTATGCTGATTGTAATGAGCAGATATGCTAACAAACGGCCACACAATTGGCCAAAATGATGTGTTAGCTTCTACTGTTAAACATGCTTATCTAAAGGAAGGAGAAATGGACAATATTCTAGTATTCCACAAAATGGTGGCTATTTTACTTTATCACAGTAAAAATGTTGAAAGGTGATATTTTAGCAGTCTTTTTAAAGTAGTAATTGGGGCTTAGAGAGTTTAACTAACCTGTCAAAACCGACATGGTCACCCCATCAAAAGTTAGAAAGACATTTCTAAAAAACCAAGTCATTCTCTTCATATTTTTAAAATTAGCCTTTCTACCAAGGGTCTTTTCCAATCTTTTAATGTTTAATTAAAATTCATAGAAAATGAAGAATGCCTCATACAGAAGGATGTGTGCTGTCGAACAGCATTATATGAAATTCTAGATGAGCTGGAGTGATCAGTCCTGTGAGAAGGTGGACTGGGAAAGGGTGAAGTCAACTTACCAAGGAGATACGAATCTTCTCCTGCTTGATGGTGGGTTCTATGATATATGTGTTTGTCAAAACTCATCAAGGAATGTACTAAAAATATGTGCATTTCACTGTACATAAATTACATTTCCATTTTTAAATTTTAAGTCATAGAGGAGAAAAAAAATGAATTAGTCTTGAATCTCAAGTGAAAAATAATACCACTGTGTTGGGAGCTTTTATTAAGCCTTAGAAAAAGCCAAGAGTCAAATTCTCCTATGCTGGGAAGAAGCTGAAGGATGGCCACGTTAGGTGACATTTTGGTCAACACGGTCATGTGATGAGCCATCCCTCCTCAGCCATCACTGAAGAGGACTGTCATGACCAGGTGAAGCCAGAAGACAATGTTTGGCTTCATTATTCCAAACAGTTCTCTGGACTTTGAACCTCTGGATAGAGTGGATAAGAAGATGCCATAAATACTAGTTGGCTGAAGTGGACTCTTCTCCAAGAGGTAATTTAGTCAAAAATCACAAAAACTAGTACTAATCTGCAAAGCCTAGCGATGAAAAAATAGAGATGAGATATTTTTTCACATGCCACGGTTTATTTTATGTCTATTTATTCCTATTTCATGCTACTTAGTGCTTTTTTAAAATTAATCTCATCTTCAAAGTATTCCTATGAGGCAAACACATAGCTTCCAGCTGAAATGCAGAATAAACTTTACTCTGGATAGCCACTGTAATCTATCTTGAGTCATTTCAAATGAACCTCATTCAAAATCTCATGGAAGCTTTAGCCACACTGAAACGTGTGCTCTATTTTTGGTGCACACAAGCTCTTATTTAAGGTAGGAGAATAGGTAGGAATAAAAATGTCACAGAACAGTTACGAGCCTCACAGTGCCTCATTTTCCAACTGTCCTTTCTTGAACGATTGGGTTCTCGGCCTCCTTCACATCCAGGCAATTTAAATTCACACAACCATGCAAAGGCATGAAAAAGAAAAAAGAAAAACAAAACCTCATATGGATCACAGAAGATACTAGCCACAGTAAAGAAACAACAGAAAATAAATAACAAACTCTTGCTTACCACACCAGCCTCTGCCTATAACAGACAAATAGTCCCTTGATGTTTTCCTCAGATGCACATTAAGCAAAGGGCGTTAAGGAGAAAAGCATCTATTTAGCTGAGAGAAATGTAAAAGTTGTGTGATATGAATCACGGCTTCTAAACGTGTGGGCTGCGGCTGCAACGACCAGATAGATGTGGGTCACGTAACTGAATGTGAGAGTTGCCAAGTGGTTGGTGCGCGATGGCCACAAATTCATTCAAAATCAAACAGGCAACCAATCCTCAACCACACTGCACTGAGATATCACTGCAGTCTTGGTTCTGAACACACAGCACACACGCAGTGCCAACGGTGCTGCCAGGAACATCTTGGCTCAGATGCAAGTCTACTGCACTGTTTAATTGTACAGAAAATATGGCAGCCACTCGGCCATACATGTAGCTTGAAATGTGACTAGCATGACTGAAGAACTAAATTCTGAATTTCATTTTAATTCATTTTCATTTAGTTCAGTTTCATGTTGACAAGCTTTATGGGGCTGATGCAGTATTTTGGACAGTATAGCCCAAGAACGTTAGCAGAGAAATTGAAACTTGACACTGATCTTATGTTTCAGAGAAGCCATAGCATCTCTGTCATGTCCCAAAAGGACTTTGGAACATTAAACTTACAACTATGTGGCTTTGATACAGCTATTTGTTGGAGACACCTGCTATTCCCAGGCGAGAGATTTCAGCCATGCCTGATGAGAACTTCCCCCACCATAATGAAATGGGTTGTGACATACGGAAACATCCTCTTTCCTCCTCTTGACACAGGAGATTCCAGAGCATGGCCTTACCCACAGCTGATGCAATCTTTTACCCATCCTCAATTCTAAACCACAGCAATAACAAGGTCTCCCAGTGGGAGTCTTGAGAAGAAAATAAAATAGGTGTGACAGCCTGGCCTTGCTTTGGCAAGAGTGCATTGATCTAAGCAGCGTCGTCCTGTGTGGTCAGTCTCTCCACGCTGTAACCACAGAGCTCCACATGCCCCTGGCTGTTGCGATCACAGCCTCTCCTGAAAGAGAGGAGTCCTTTGTGGAGACTACCTCCGCAATCTATGTGTGCAATTCCTCGCAAGTGAGCAGAGCATTAAATTTTCATTATGAGCAAGGCCACAGAACTAGCTAGAGGAGAAATCAGGTGCCGTTGAATTGACTAGTCAGCCTGCTCACGGCAGTTAGTCATAACAAATGAGTAATATCCTGAGGCGCCTTGGTGGAAAATTACGCTGCGGCCGTTTAGCAATGGCTTCACAGGTTCCCAGATAAGGGTCCGTGTTTGCAGCTTCTGTGCAGCATGTGTGCCTTCTCTATGGCCTGTGGAGGCAAGGAAGGACCGGCAAAGAAGTGGAACCCTACCAACGCATTGTCTCTGAGACAACCTATGGAAGCGCTGCAGGAACGGTAGGAACAGATGGCTAATGGTCATCAACTGCAACTGTAAATACCGCAGATGGCAGCATGGAAACGACGAGTGAAGAGTAGGGAAATAGGGCGAAGGCATGACCAAGAATAAACGACATGGCAATGGCATCCCTGAGTGCCTCAGCAGGTAAAGGCACTGGCTGCCAAGTCTCAGTTCTATCCCTAAGACCCACAAGATGGAAAAAGAGAACCAACTCCTGCAAGCTGTACACAGACACACACACACACACACACACACACACACTAAATAAATGTAGTCTTTGAGTTTAAACTAAAAAGACATCAAGGAACAGCAGGGCAGAAGGAGAGCCTACATGGCAAAGCCACAAGGAGGATGTAACAGCTACTTATCTTGTTGCTGTGACAAAATGCCCGGCAAGAAGCAACATAAGGGAAGAAAGGTTTACTTTGGCTCCCAGTTCAAGGGTGCATTTCATCAGAGTGGGGAGGGCATGGTGTTAGGAACTCACGTGCTAGAGACATCACTCCCACAGTCAAGAGGCAGAGATGGATAAATGCTGGCAGCCAGCTGTTTACGAAATAAAGGACCCTGTCCCCTGGAAGGTAATTGTTGTAATGGTAAATCAAATGTTTTTCAGCAAAGTTTTGGTTAATCTTCACTGGCGACTTGTCTGAGTTTAGAACCCTCTCACAGACATAACTTTGAGCATGTCAGAGAGGATGTTTCCCTGATGGTTTACCTAAGGAGGGAAGGAGGAACGAATCACTCTGAATGAAAGAAATACAAATATACCCTACGTTATATTTATAAAAGAGGGAGAGGAGACATATTTACTCTAGCTGCCTGGAAAGCCACTATGTGTACGAGAATGGGATGCCTGGAACTGTAGTAACCACCTTATAAAAACAGATAACAAATAGTGTTTAAATACACACACATGCGTGCTTGTGCACAGACACACAAATGGTAGAAAGGAAGGACAGAAAAAAATAGGTCCTTGATCACTTGGGAACTTGTATTACATGAAATGGCTGGTTGTATTCACTAGGCTGACGTTAGTTACAAAAATGTGTATGCTTCCTACACACATCCATATTCCCTGAAATGTGTGTGTGTGTTTGTACTTGAGAGAAAGACCCAAACTCTTCCATAAAACTGTTACTTAGTTTATCACCCTACAATAAACTTGTCATAAACTGGACCAAACATGACACCACAGTTCTGAGATACTGGACAGGCAGGACAGGGTGTCAATCCTTAAGGGGAAGAAAACCTATGGGCTTTAGCTCCTTCTTGCTCAGCTCTTTATTTGGTAGTGCTATCTTGGCTTCAGGGTCAACAGATGAAGGGTGAGATGAGAGGAGTCTATAGTTATGCTAGGGACACACAGGCCAGACTTTAGTGTGTTTTGTTATGGAACAGGCCAGGGTCAACTGGGTAGAGGGAACCTCAACTGAGTAAACGCCGACCTCAGACTGCCCGGAGACGAGGTTGTAGGGCATTTCCTTGATTAATAATCAATATGGGAGGGCCCAGCCAACTGTAGATTGAATAAGAAAGCAGGCTGAGCAAGCAAATAGACAGCAAGGACAGTAAACAGCATTCCTCCATGATCCTGCACCAGTTCCTGCTTCCAGGTTCCCTCCCTGATTTCCCTTCATGATGGATAGTAAGTTGTAAGCTGAAATCTCCAAGTTGGCTTCGGTTATGGTATATCATCACAGCAATAGAAAGCCTGAGACAGTGGCTGAGAGAATAGGAATGGGAATTAGAGAGGACAAACTTGTTTTGTTTGTTTGGTTGGTTAGTTGGGGTTTTGTTTTGTTTTGTTTTTATAGAAAAAAACTGGGTGGAAAAGCTTTACTTCCGGCTGTTGGCGAGAAAACTAGGCTGAGTGTTTAGTGTAACCGGCCAGGAGTCCTTAAGAGGGAGAGGAAGTGCTTTAATGTTCATGGTGCAAGATTTTCAGTGTGTTGTCAGGAGGAGCCACAGCTCTCCTAGAGTGGAGAGATTTTAGGGCTGGGTATGTAGGCCAAGGCAGTAAAGTCCACACCCTACACACACAAGACCCTAGGTTCAACTGCAAGTACCACCAAAAGAAAAGACAATGATGCAGGCAAGACTTCATCGATCATCTCAAGTGATCCAGACATGTGATGTTGGTGGGCAGAAAATTAGATCAATGGGACCACAGACACACAAGACCCTAGGCTCAACTGCAAGTACCACCAAAAGAAAAGACAATGATGCAGGCAAGACTTCATCGATCATCTCAAGTGATCCAGACATGTGATGTTGGTGGGCAGAGAATTAGATCAATGGGACAAGTCAGAGAGTCCAGAAACAGACTGCAAACTCACATTCAAATTGATTTCATCAAAGGAGTTGAAGTAATTCAATGTGTTACAACAAAACACATGGAGAAATATGAGCAGGAGATGAATCATAAGCCTAAATGCAAAGCTTCTGGGAGACCACAGATGGACTGGGCTTGTCGCTATTTTTGAACCAGCTTCCCAGCTGCTGGTCATGCTGCTGGTCCAGAGACTAGATTTTCCTTTGCTTTGAGACACTGTCTTACTAGTCTCAAACTCTTGATCCTCCTGGTTTGCCTCCTCAGTGCACTATATCTGTGCTACTGTATCTGGAAAGAAGCCATATTTTTCATTTTATCATTACTTATTTTAAAAGATTAATTTATTTTATTTATCTGAATGCCTTGCCTGTGTGTACAAGTGTGTACCATCTGTATGCGTCAGATGCTCTAGACCTGGAGCTATATGCAGCTGTGACTAGAACCTAGGTCCTCTGAAAGGGCAGCCAGTGCTTTTAATCTCTGAGCCATCTCTCCATCCCAGGAAACAGTTTTTGGAGATGACTTATGGCTGGGATATCATACCCAGGAAAAATGTATTGCATCTTTATAGCAATAGTGGCATGCTCCAACTCAAAAACAAACAAACAAAAAAAGATAACAATGCATTTAATATGTGCTCTTGCTTATACCAGAGCATGAAGCTAAGATGATCAAAGCAATTCTGCTTGTGGCCATTCTGCTATGTTGTGTTTCAAGATGAAATACCTCTGCTATTTCCCTTAGTTATAAAATGCCCGCTGCCTAGAGACTTTTCTGTTAGTTTACATTTCTCCTTGCCTTTGCTGGCTGCCCCTCTTTGTGTTGTGTTTAAGTTGCCTTTCTGCCATCTGCATTAGTGCAGTCTCTTTAGAACAACAAATGGGCTCCAAACAAAAAAATGAAGCATCCAGAAACTTCAGATTCTCTTTCGGGTAGGTATAGAGGTTGGAAGAATTAGAGCCAGGCCACGGCCTTGAGAGGCCCTGAGTTCAAATCCTGGGCCACTGTTTAGAAATGATTTAATAAGCTAGTTCTCCTGTTTTGGGTTCAGGAATAGCCACACACTGACCACTCGAACACCAGACTCAGACTGATGGAAGTTTATTGAACACTGAATAAACACTGACCACTCAGGGACATGGCCTGGATTCAGGAACCAGACTGTGACACTGGTCTGTTTCTAAGGCAGGCTTTTTATATGAAAAACTGTAACCACGTAACAAACAGGTAACCAGATGTAGGAACAGGGGGGAGGGCAGCATTATATCCTTTTGACTAGCTAAATATAATAGATTTAGTTCCAACTGTAGTGTTTCTAGGTATGGAAAACACATTTTAAGCTGATTGGCTAGGATATAGGCTTTGGGACTTTCCAGTTCCCCACTGATCTGGGAGAAAGGAACGTAGCAGAATGCTGTGGCCTTAACTCTAATAGAACATACATTTATCTTTAACTCAAGCAGAAAATGCATTTATCATCTATTGTTTTATTCTAAGCAGCAAGTATTGAACTATTGGGTTGTATTCTGGTCTCAGGCAGGTAGGGCCTGAGAACCTGAACTCTATTTCATCTTATAATCAAAATGGAGACTTGAAGGCAAAATGGCCTCTGATATGCTAAAGGCGACAACAGGGGTTAACAGAGGAGCTAGAGTTGTGCTAAGAACTGAAGTAGGCCTCAGCAGAGGGGCTATGGAGTTTAAGCAGGTTACAGCACCTCCTATCACTTCCAGCCTTGATTTCCCCGTGTGTAGCATTCGTTCTTGTGAAAATTAAATAAGAAAATGTATAGAAAGACTTCAGTCCGTGGCCTGAGCCACAGTGAGGGACTATATTAAGCGTAAGTAGGACAGTACATTGAACCAAATAAGTGAGTATTTTTATGTTTTCCTAGGCTTCTCTTTAGCCAGTATAAGCATTAAACTGGGGAGCAGAGATGACAGGGCTTGCGGGGTAGAAAGGGGAGGGCAGGCAATTGGAGAATTACTGCAGAAATGTAAAGAAATGTGATCCATATTTCGTTCCAGGCAGCCAATATAGAGAGTTCTAAGCATGTGGAGAGAGGGAGGGATTGCATGTGGGCGTATTTGAGGCAGACGAAGACTTTCTTCTCTCTCGTCTTTAACAGATCATGAAGTATGTCTGGAAGGTGACAGCACACACTGTCACTTGGTGCCCAGTAAGGAGACAGTGAGCACGTGGTTCCCAGGAGTTGCAAGGTTTCCACAGCTGACCCTGGGACTGCTGGAAGGCAGGTGGGAGAGGTGGGCCCAAGTCAAGCGCACCCACCACTGAAGGAAGGAAGGAGTTCTGCTTACTTCCTGTCTGGGGCAGAAGGTGGTCATCTCATACCACCCACAAATGTCCTCACCAGAGAACCTGGGGCTGATCATGTGACAGATACTTAAGATGAAATAGAACCAGAAGGAAAATCCATTGATAGAGAAGCATCAAACTCTGGGTATATCTTAAGTGTTCTCTTTGAGTCATTGTGCCAGAGAGAGGGAGTAAAGCACATTCTAGAGCAACCAATGCACAGCACAGGCTCTTAACTCTCGCTTATGACAGGGAAGAACCATGTGGCTTTCTAAAACAGCTGCTGATCTAATGAGTAGTTTGGGTTCTGACCTTGCAAATCACTGCTAGGAAAATAATAGAGAGCCCAGCATATCTCAGCCTATTTCAGCCAGGCATTGTAGAAAGTGGCCAAAAATACTAGAGAGAAAGTGACTCGGGATTTGAAAACAGCAGAAACAAATCAATAAGACAGAAATGGCTTTAGTGGAAATAAAAGCTCCGAACTATGATTTAGAAAGCAAGCGTTCTTGCCTCTTTCAAGACCAAATGTATCAACCTATGGAGCTAAGTTTTCTGTAGCTCAGTCTTCTCAAGTCTTTAGTACAGGAATAGGCCTAAATTATCTATGCAGAATGGGCAAAATGGAATTTGTTGTCTTTGGAAGAGGAGGATGACGAAGAGGAAGAAGAAGGAGAGGAGGAGGAGGAGGGGGGGG
>NW_026596120.1:13559357-13579563 GCF_907164565.1 Psammomys obesus
GAAGAAGAAGAAGAAGAAGAAGAAGAAGAAGAAGAAGAAGAAGAAGAAGAAGAAGAAGAAGAAGAAGAAGGGAAACAAGATATGATACATTGAGCCTGATCAAATCTAGAACCAAATCTGCAGTTAGAGCCCAAGAAATTCTTGGAAGAGATAATGAGACCAGCATCTCTCACTTCAAAAGTGGGTCAGAGGTGAATGTGAGCAGAACCCAGAGTCAGGGAATGGCTTTGAGATCCTCAGATAAACTCACTGGTCCCACTCAGCTGCAGTAGGGTGGAAGCATTATTTTTAATCTGTCATGATACCCTACCTGAGGCCATTAGACATTTGTTCATGTCTTCCTGGGAAAAGTCACACAACAGTTACCATAACGGAGAAACTGACATTTTAAATGTCAATGTTAGTTGGTACACGTTTAAACTTAAGGAGTTATTGTTTTTTAAGACCCAAATGTTCCCAAACAGGAATTCCTACTTCCTAAACCTCCTCAAAATGAAGCCCAATGAGGAAGCTTTACACAAATGCATGAGGTAGATGTTCATCCTGCTCATACCTCTGCTTGGCATTGATGCAGACCTTTGAGGACGGTGTATGGGGCTTCTCTTAGCCCAGATGGGACCAGATGGGGGCCTCAGGTGTTGGACAGTCAGTGGTCACCAGAAACATGCTCTGATCCGGTGTCTCCCCAGTTAGTTGTCTCATTTCTGTGAGGAATATGGAGCACGAACACAGGAGTGTTGAAGCGAAGGCACACTTATTAAGGAAAATGAAGAAAAAGTGAGAAAGTCTCCAGAGGATGCAATGAGTCTCAAGGGAAGACAGTCAGCTACAGAAATAATTTCTATTGAAATGTGTTAATTCTCTGGGCATGTGGGAAGCCAAGCCAATGAGGACTGACACTGTGCGTGCCCCTCTGGCCCAACAGGTGAGAGAATTCTGCAGTTTGTCAAACTAGGGGGTGGTCCTGCATTAAATCCTCACCCTGTCCATTTTTTCACTCATTTTGTTAGCTGCTGGCCTTGGCACATGTATGTTGCTGATTGCCAACCTTGACTTGTTTTGCTGGCTATTAATCATTCTGTATTCTCTCAGTCCCCTAGTTATATGGTTGTCTTGTTACCTCAGGCCCTTGCCCTTACTGTCTGTGAGGAGTTAACTCCTTCCTCAGCAGGACTCAAAGGACACACAATAACTAGCACAGTGCGGCCCCTCTAACTCTACTGCTTTCCCCACGTCCATCCCCCCACAATGGACTCCAAACCATCCTCCAGTGGTCGGAGCAGGTTCCCGACTCACCGGTGAGGTCCCGTTTCACCTCTGTTGCTGTGATGAAGCGTCATGACCAAGAGCAGCTTGGTAGAAGATAGGCTTTCTCTGGCTTACTATTCTAGCTTCGAGTACATTATGGCAGAGAAGTCAAAACAGGAACTTAAGGCATCGTATCCTTAGCCAGGACCAGACAGAGACGACTGCACCCATGCAGGCTGCTTACTCTCCTCTAGCTTTCTCCTATCTTAAATAACTCAGAACTCCTGCCTGGGGACACCTACAACCAACTGGGTCTTTTCACATCAATTAACAATCAACACAATCTCCCCCCCACTGCTGCTAGACATGCCCCCGGCCAACTTGACCTAGATTCTCTACCCAGGTGATTCTAGGTTTTAGTAAGCTGACAATCATTTAAAGCTAACCATCAAAGTGTCTATCCAATCTATCTTGACCTACCACATCTTTCAGAATTAATGAGATACTGTTAATTATATAGAAAGCCCTAGATGGTTCTGGAAAACCAGAGATACCTTGCTGACAGATCTTTCCACTCAGCTAAAATGATTTTCTTATAGACCAAGGGTAAATATATAAGACCTAACCTTTCCTGGAGATTTAGAGAAGGGAAGATGAACAATGAGAGACTAGGCAACCTGGACAGGTGTGGAGGCACACTTGTAATTCCAACACTCCGAATGTGGAGGCAAAAGGATTGCAAGCTGAAGTCTAGTTTGGACTACATGGCAAGTTTTAGGCTAGCCTGGGCTGTGTGGCCAGACTTTCTAAAAAAAAAAAAATAATGAATTAATGAATGAGAAATTACAACTGATAAAGTTCTGAAGGAAACTTTAAAACTGGAGAAAGTGATATCGTAATCTGGCAAGAGTGGCCAGGAAAACCTGCTTCAGGAGAGAACATTTGGCCGAATGTCCTCAGGAGTGCCAAGATACGGGGACAGAGCCCATAGGACCAGAGCTGTGGTTGATAGAAGAGACCCTGCAAACTTGGGGATCCCCTGAAGGTCCCAAGCAGGGGTTAACCTGGCACGGATCTCAGTTTAACAGTGGTCCTCAACCTTCCAAATGCTGCGACCCTTTAATACAGAACCTCATGTCCCAAGCATAAAACTATTTTCGTTGCTACTTCATGATTGTGATTTTACTGCTGTTAGGAATTGTGACATAAATATTTTAGAGGTTTGCCAAAGGGATTGCCACCCACAGGTTGAGAACCACTGGCTTAGAACAAAGCATCTGTGAGAGAAGACAACTGTGGAAGGATGTATTCTAAAGCAACAGAAGTCAAGGCAGGGAAGGGAGGTGGAAGCTATGGGTACTGCCCGGTTCTTGACCTCTATCTTGGGGCCACAAAAGGACAACTACCGCCGTCTTATCCTACCAAGGTACACAAAAAGGGAACACAGCCGGTAGAGTTGGATGAAGGGGCTTGTGTTGCCTTATCCAGAACTGTGTCACAGTCTCCTTGGGCTGTAAGACTTGTAGTTATTTCTGGTTTTCAGCCTGTTTTGTGCTCTTGGGCTAGGAAGAACAGGGGTTGCTAGAGGAGTTGGGAGTGCCAATGTGTAGTAGCTGCCACAAAGACTGGTGAGAGGTTACAGGGGAAACATTTTTATTGACGTCTGCATGGTGGGGGTGGGGGTCAGCAAGAGAGTTCTGTGAAAGGAGAACACTTTAAGCTACATCCTTTTCCTTCTTGATGCTTGATGGGCAACCGTCTCAGAGCCTCCTGATTTCAGTGTCTTCCTGATAGACCTCCCTCTCCCTAGCCTTTGAGGATTGAAGGGATCAGCTAGGAAAATAAGCCTAGTGGTGGTTTGAATATGGATGATCTCTGTTAGGCTCATCGATTTGAATGCTTGGTAATTAAGGAGTGGCACTACTTAGAAGGCCTTGTTGGAGTAGGTATGGCCTTGATGGAGGAAGTATGTCACGAGGGGTGGGCTTTGGAGTTTAAAAAGTTCAAGCTGAGGCCAGTGTCGCTCTCTTCCTGCTGCCCGCTGATCCAGATGTAGAACTCTCAGCTACTTTCCAGCTTTACTCTGTCTTCCTCTGTGCTGCCATGCTCCCCACCATGAAGATAATGAACTACACCTCTGAAACTGTAAGCCAGCCCCAATTAAGTGCTTTCCTTTGTAAGAGTTGCCATGGTTATGGTGTCTCTTTACAGCAGTAGAATATTGACTGAGACAATTGCTGACAGAGATGGGGTACATTCAGGATGGTTTGAATGTAAGCTCAGCCTATTGCTAAAGGCCAAGAGTGGTACTGTACACAGGAGAGAGAATAGCTCTCTTTAATAACTTCTCAAAGAATGTGGGGTTTGGTGCATGCTCATGGACCACCCATTTCTGTCCCTGAATGTGGAGAACCAGGCACGCGCTTTCTCTCACTCGTCATATTTCTATGTGCAGGGCACTGAGGAAGAAGGGCATTTCTTTCCCCTTTATTATTACTGTTTTTTGCCTCGAGTCCTCAGATTATTTTCTCTGAGTGTCTACAAGGACATGCAGCTGTGAAAACAAGTAAAAGGATTCGCTGAACCTGCAGAGATGAGGGCTTCATTACTCCAGCACCTTCCAGCCACTGGCCCAGGCCATACAGAGCACCACTCACCCCTGTTGAGAAGGCAGGCATGGTGCAGCGGTTCTCAGGGAACAGTGCTGCCTGCTTAACACCCATGTGTTTAATTCTGGATTTCTTTACTTGATGAATATTGATTAAGTCCGCTTGCCAGATCCTGTGGCTTTTGTAGGAAACAAGCAGACATAGTGCCTGCCTTCACTGAGCTTATATTTGCCACGGGGTAAATGTTTTGAAGTACTAACAGCTGCACCTTTCTTGCTGTACTTGATTCTTCTCTTCCCTTGGGCCCCACTGGTGTAGCTAGGCTGTGATCATGACCTTAGGAGACAGCTAAGTAGGGACATTTTCTGGGAATAGATGTGACATCAGACGGGCCTAAGTGGTAGGGCACAGCTCAGCAAAGACAAGGCCCTGGCTTCCACCCTTTCTCCCCACCCCTGGAAGTGGCACCAACCATAGACAAATGTTACTAGGAACAGGGCTTTAGCCTCTCCAAGATCCTGCCTGAGAAAAGAAGGTTCCTCCGAGCTGAAAGGGAAAAATGGGTTCCCAGAGAAAGATCAGTGAGGACCAAGCCAGAGTAGACCATGAGAAGAAGATGTACCTCTGCCAAGGATCAGGGAGATGTCCTTGAGTCTCCAGCAAGGACCCAGCAAGTGAACGGTCCAAGTAGGAGAATGTTTGCTCCTCGAGTGGCTCAGTGTCCACCTACATAATGTGATGTTGTATTGAGGATTCTGAAGCTTATCCAGTGAGAGTGAGGTGGACGAAGCTCACCAAGTCATAACATAGCCACCTGGGTACCACTTGCTAGATGCTCCCCAAACACAGACACAGTGTAACCGGAAGTAGATGTTGGGAAGCGAGGCTCTTCAACCAGCTAACTCCTGGTGAGGGGAGTGTTTCCTGATCCCCCTGCTTATGTTAGAGGATGCGTCTGAAAGGATGGCATCTAACTTAGACTAAAAAACAAAAAGCATAATTGTCTCTTGTAATTTGTACAGAATGACCTGATAGACTGAATGTTTGTCTTCCCCGCCCCCCAAATTCATAAGTTGAAATGACACCAACAACACAATGGTTGGGAGATGGGGCTTTGGGGAAGTAATTAGCTGTCACCCCAACCTCCAGAACGGTGAGCAATAACTTTTTGCTGTTTTGAAGGCACCCGATTTGCAGTGCTTTGCTACAGTTTCCCAGACCGACTGAGGCGTCAAATGACCGGCTCTTTTTTTTTTTTTTTTTTTTTCTTTCAGGGCAATTAACTAAAAAGAATGGTATTTAAAGAATATGGCACACATGGGCCTCTAGGCACCTTAACACAAAACTTTCTAAAAATGTTATGTATGATTAAAACCCTTCCTTGGGAAACGCTGCCCTTCAGGGCTCAGCAGGGGAGTCACATGGGGCTGGAAAATGAGTCTCAGGCTAAGCCACATGCCGAGCTGTCAGAAAAAGAGACACACGGAAACAGAAGTGTGTCACTTGTGGGAACCAAGGGCTAACTGGTGTGAACCGACTCTACAGTCCTTGGATGCTCTCCTGAGAACGAGAACTTTAAACTGCAGTGGTGATGGTCTCCCCTTTACACTCTTCCTTCACCCTAGTGGGGAACTCTGTGTCTCTCCTTATATAATGTGTTCTTCTCATGTCACCAAATGCCTAGGGATACCGCACTTGATGGATCTCTTATGGGCAAGTGGCCAGGAGCCAAAAGATAATTAGCTCAGCCTCCCAGGTATGTGAAACAGAGAGTGGACTGTGCGTTATTCGTTAGAGAGACTGCCCCCCTGCTCCTATCTCCATGAAACTTGCTGAGGCGGTGTGTGTGTGTGTGTGTGTGTGTGTGTGTGTGTGTGTGCGCGCGCACGCGCACACGTGCATGCACGCACGTGCGTACACATGTTCATACATGTTCGGGTGTTCAGGCAAGTGTATGCATGTACACATGGAGGCCAGAAGTTGACATTGGTGTCTTCCTCAATCACTCTCCACCTCAATGTTTTGGATGGAGCATTTCACCGATGCAGATAGACCAGCTTTCAGCAAACCCCAGGGTCCCTCCTCTGTCCACCTCCCCAGAGTCTGGGTTGCAGTCATCTGCTGCTGTACCCAGATTTTGTACGGGTGACAGGGAGCCTAACTCATGCTTACGCTGCATACACTTTGCCTACTGAGCTAACTCCCCAGCCCGAGAGCTAACCATAAACTGAACAGTTCACACGGCAGATGCTTTCTTTGTAGAGTGCTGGAGGTTGAAGGTCTGGCCTCAGGGTGCCAAAAGATATCATGCCTGGTAAAGCCTTTTCCAGGATGCAAACTGCTAGCTTCTCCTTGTGGAGAAGTAAATGGTAGAAGTAAATGGCACCTCCGTGCCATTCCCTTTTAGTTAATCCCCATTCGCCATGCCTCTACCCTCAAAGGCCCACCTCCCAATACCATCCCATCAGGAATTAGATTTCAACACATGAACTTTGGGGGTAAGTAAAGACTCAGGCAGTAACAGTAGGGAATCAACAAATGTTCATGAGCTGTCTTCTCAGTCAGGCATATTGCCAAACTCTGAGGCTATAAAGGAATTTGAGGCCTAAGGGACTTGGTAACCTGCTCAAAGAGGAGAAGGCTAGTCTTATGTTGAGCAAAAAGAAATGTGTGTGTATAAGTCTGTGTGTGTGTGTGTGTGTGTGTGTGTGTGTGTGTTCAAACTGTGATCATCTGGAAATTTGTTGGAAATGACCACCTCAGACCCCACCCAATCCCTCCAGAGTCAGACCCAGCTGGTGGAGCTGGCTACCATCCCATCTGTGTGGTTCTGACATGCTTAGGTGTTTGGAAATCATTGATTTAACAAAGAATTCCTTCCTCTAGCATAAATTCTAAAAAGCAGGGAAAAAACGGGAGGAGTAGCAGGGTGTCCGTGGCAGCCCATGCCTTTAATCCCAATACTAAGGGAGGCAGAGGTGGATTGCTGTGAGTTCCAGGCCAGCCTGGTCTACAAATCAAGTCCAGGACAGCCAGGGCTACATCAAGATGCCTGTCTCAAAAAAAAAAAAAAAATGGGGGAGAAATAGGCCTGGAATTGGGAGGAAGTACTGCAATTTGTACCAAAACATGGTTGAGGGGAAGGAAGAGGAGAGAGGGGGGAAGGGAGGGGATGAAAGAGTGGGGAGAGAAGGAAGGGAAACGAAGGGAGGAGGGGATGGGAGGGGAGGGATGCTGGTTCTAGACCACCTATGGGGAGGATGGCCTGTCTCAAAGACCAAGAATTCACCGTGCGTCACTCTTTGGCTCCAAGACTCCAGCTCTCTCTATCATTTTCTGGCTATGGATCTAGGACGCTCTTCCAGAACCCTCCCTGTGACAAATTGAAAACTGCAGTTATTAAACACCTGCTTGTTCACCACTGTGGATTTAAGGATGGTCACAGGTTGCATCTTAGCATATGGTCTGTCTCTTCTTTGCTGAGACTATTGGCACCCTCACTGCCACAGGAGAGTATGCCGTGTCAGCACTGGCATGAGGATTTACTGAGCACCATGTGGTGCCAGCGGGTCCATCTGAGGTTTCTGGCAGAGAGGCACCTCAAGGGACTCTGAAGAAGACAGACATCTTTAAAACTTAAAGCTGCAAGTTAAGGATGGACCTAAATGCCTGCAGTTTTCCTAATCAGCGTATATCATAACTGAAGGACCTAACTCAACCGGTTTGTATTTATCTTTGCTTCTAAGTATGATTGCCCTGCACTGACAGGCACAATCCTGCCAATACAGGTCACACAAAAAAGTTCTTCACAAATGCCCATTGCAGCACGGTTCACAACAGCCCGAAGTGGGAATGATATGTGGCAGCTACTTTTCCGTCAGCTTGACAAAAGCTAAGAAAAAGCTTCCATCTGGTTGACCTATAGGCACATCTGTAGGGTATTTTCTTGATTAAGGGTTGGCAGGGCAGTGCTGTGTCCACTGTGGCAATGCCATCATGGAAAGGTGTTCCTGGGCTGAATAAGAAAGCCAGATGAGCCTGGCATGGTGGTGCATGCCTGTAGTTCCAGCACTCAGAGAGACAGAGGTAGGTGTATCTCTGTGAGTTTGGAGACCAGCCTGGTCTACAAAGCGAGTCCAGGACTGCCAAGGCTGCACAGAGAAACCCTGTATCAGTAAAAACAAAAAGAAAGAAAGAAAGAAAGAAAGAAAGAAAGAAAGAAAGAAAGAAAGAAAGGAAGGAAGGAAGGAAGGAAGGAAGGAAGGAAGGAAGGAAGGAAGAGCAAACCATGGGAAGCAAGCCAGTAAATAGCCCTCTCCACAATTCTGCCCCAGTTCCTGCCTCCTCGTTCCTTCCTGAGCTCCTGTCCTGCCCTGACTTCCCTTCTTGATGCATTCTAAAGTATAAGGTGAAATAAACCCTTTCATCACTAAGTTGCTTTTGACAACTTAGTGTTAATCATAGCAGTAGAAAGATAATGAAAGGGGTTGGAAAATGGTTCAGTGGTTAAGAGCACTGGATGCCTCTTCCAAGAGGACCCTGATTCAATTCCCAGCACCTACATGGTGGACCACAGCCATATATATCTTCAGTAGCAAAGGGTTTGATGCTCTCCTCTGGCTTTGATGGACCAAGGACACATGTGGTGCAGATATACATGAAGGCAAGACATCCATATGCATATTTTTAAAAGAAGAGTAACTAATACTTCACCGGTGATAAATGTTAAACAAAATATGTTATGTGAGATAGTCCACATGGAAAGTGGAATGTTCTTCAGAAATAGAAAAGAATAAAGCAGACATAATATGGGTGAGACTCCAAACATTATGCTATCTTTAAAAGGACAACACAAAGGACTAAACACATAATTCCATGTCTATGGGTATTTAAAATAGGTCAATCCATAAAAATTTAAGGAGACAGAAGTAGATTCATAGATGATAAGAGTTGGATAAATAGATATGATGTGGCTATCTAAGTGTATGAGGTTTGTTTTTAGGATGATGTAGATGTTCTGAAATTGACTTCGGAGGCACAATTTATATCTATACACTGGCGCCCAGTGAATTGCACAGTTTAAGTGGATGAGTTTTACAGCCTGGGAGCTACACCTTAATGCTTTAGTTGCTTTTTCTCATTGCTCTGACAATTCATTTGACAAAAGCAGTTGGCTTACAGTCTTAGCGGGTACAGTCCACCATGGTTGGGAAGGAACTACAGTAGGGGCACCAAGTGGCTGGTCACATTACATCCGCAGTCAGGAAGCAGAGAGAGATGGATGATGATGCTCTACCTTCTGGTCCATTACATGGTCACACCCATATTCCTGTTGGGTCCTCTCTGAATAAACTTTCCTTGACCCTCTCACAGATAAGTCTAGGTGTCTCCTAGGTATCTATAATCTTGTCAAGTTGACAATCAAGATTAACTATCACACTCAATAAAACTATTAACCAAATAGTTAATAATAATAATAATAATAATAATAAGCACCAATGCCAAAACTTTCCATCCCATTCCTCTTCTCCCTAATCATGTTCAGTGACCATCATTAAGATACTGGCAAAGGACACTGACAATAGGATAAAAGAGAAGCCTGCAGACTGGGAAAAGATCTTCACCAACCCTACATGTAATAGAGGACTAGTATCCAAAATATATAAAGAACTCAAGAAATCAGACATCAACAAACGAAACAACTCAATTAAAAAACAGGGTACAGAGCTAAACAGAGAATTCTCAACAGAAAAATCTTGAATGGCTGAGAAGCACTTAAAGAAATGTTCAGCATCCTTAGTAACCAGGAAAATACAAATCAAAATGACTCTGAGGTTCCATCTTACACCAGTCAGAATGGCTAAGATCAAAAACTCAAGTGACAGCACATGCTGGAGAGGATGTGAAGGAAGGGGAACCCTCTTCCATTGCTGGTGTGAATATAAACTTGTACAACCACTTTGGAAATCAATCTGGCACTTTCTCAGAAAATTAGGAATCATGATACCTCAAGACCCAGCTATATATATGCTCCTGGGCATATATCCAAAAGATGCTCCACCATACAACAAGGACATTTGCTCAACTATGTTCATAGCAGCCTTATTTGTAATACCCAGAAACTAGAAACAACTTAGATATCCCTCAACCAAAATATGGACAAAGAAACCAGAGTAATAGTATACTACTCAGCTATTCAAAACAAGGAAATAATGAAATTTTCAGGCAAATAGATGGAACTAGAAAAGATCATCCTGAGTGACGTGACCAAGACTAAGAGAGACACACATGGTATGTACTCACTTATAAGAAAATATTAGCCATACAGTACAGAATAACCATACTACAATTCACAGACCCAAAGAGGATAAGTAACAATGAGGACCCAACGGAGGATGCTTAAATCTTACTCGGAAGGGGAAACAGAATAACCATGGAAGAGGTTGGAGAGAGGGATCAGGGTGGGAGAGGGAGTGGAGAGAGAAATAAGGGTGGAAATCAGACCTGGGGAGATTGGGCAGGAGAACAGGGCTTTCAGAGAGAAGAGAAACTATGGCAGGGGCAGCTCTGTGACAAGCTGGAGACCTACAACAGGGGATATGGGATGACTGTAGCTGAGACTTTTAGTAGCAGGGGTCATGGAAACTAAAGAGGCCACCATCTCACTAGACAGGATTCCTAGTGGAGGGAGATGGGACACCAACCCACCCACAAAAACTCTGACCCCCAGTTTTTCCTTGCCTACAAGATGTGCAGGGATAAAGATAGAGCAGAGACTGAAGAACTGTCCAAGCAATGCCTGGCCTAACCTGAGACCCACCCCATGGGAGAGAGCCTTGACACTACTAAGGATACTCTGCTATACTTGCAGATGGGAGCCTAACATAGCTGTCCTTTGAAAGGTTCCTCCCGAAAGTGAGTCCAGATGCTGAGATTCACAGCCAAACGTGGGGCAGAGCTAGGGGCGCCTTGTGGAAAAGTGGGGGAAGGATAAAAGGACCTGGAAGAGACAGGAGCTCCGCAAGAAGACCAACAAAGCCAACTAATCATGGCCTGGGGGTGGGGTGGCTTGAGGAGACTGATGCACCAACCAAGGACCATGCATGGAGCTGATCTGAGCTCCCTTTATATATGTAGCAGATGGGCACCTTGATCTTCATGTGGGTCACCTAGAAAGAGGAGCTGTCTCTGACATGAACTCTATTGCCTGCTTTTCAATCCCATCCCCCAAGTGGGGCTGCCTCAGCAGGCCACAGGGGAAGAAGATGTTCTCAGTCCTGATGCAACTTGATATGCTGGTGTGGGTGGCTGGGGGTGGGGCTCCCCTTATCTGAGGAGTAGAAGAGGGGGGATAGGGTAAAGAGGGAGGGAGGGTGGGACCAAGAGGAGAGGCGGATATGATTAGGATGTAAAGGAAGAAGGAAGGAAGGAAGGAAGGAAGGAAGGAAGGAAGGAAGGAAGGAAGGAAGGAAGGAAGGAAGGAAGGAAGGAATACAGACAGACACTGGATGAGCTATGACTGTTGTAGTTGAGAATGATAAATATCCTACCTCAGTTATTATTTCAATGCTCAAGCAACTTGAATACAGTGTAGATTTGCCAGCAGATAACTGTAGTTTGTTTTTATTCAAATCCAACCTCCTAGCAAATGCTAGTAGCTGGATCACATGTTATGATTATAGTAAAAATGACCATTGCCCGTTAGTGGAGCATTACAATTTGAGCATAAATCATAGTATCTATGGAAGAGGCGAATGTCTTTTTCAATTTTTCCTTTAATTCTTGAATTCATTAAACATGAATTATAACAGTTATTGTTAATGTTTCTTTAGAAAGAGGGGAGTAGGGAAAAAAACTCCATCCCTTCTGAAGGTCTTTTTTAAACCATTCACACACACACACACACACACACACACACGAACACACACATGCACATGAATACACACATATACTTTGAGCCCCTTCACTAAATTATACATGTGAAAAGAAACAACAATCTAAGAAGTAAATTTCTGCAAGACTACAATGGCAAGGCTTAATCTCCATCATAAACCGGGATTTACAGAGTGCAAGGAGAATCTGCAGCAATTGTCCCTACCTCCTTTATTTGCTCAGGCTTCAGGTAGGCCAAAGATATTCACTGGAAAAGGTTCCATAGCTAGTTCTTCCTTAATTAAATCAGAAATGTAAATTCCCTTCCCTAATAGTACAGAGCCAGAGGATATGATCTTCATTATAGGAAAGACTATGGATGCATGCATGAGAACATTATGAATCTGCGCCAAACAGTATTTTAAGACATCAAGAGCTGGTAAGAATTTGTATTATATTTAACTGCATGTTACAGTAAAATAAAATTGCTAAGAAGTGAGAGCATAAATAGTTGATTCCTGTTAGTTTATCATAGCCTAGGCTATCAGTCTGCCCAGAAATTAAATCTTCAGGGATGTTCTTTGCATAATTTGAATATTTGAGGTGATGAAGGACTACATCAAGAAGAAAATAGTTGGGGCAGGAGACAGAGCTCAGTCTGTACGATGCACTCATGCAGAGCGCCAGGCAAGGGGACATCAGCCTGCAATCCTGTTTGTGGGGAGGCAGAAGGGGATTCTGGGGATGTGCGGAGCAGCTAATTCTAGCAGAGCCGGTGAGTTTCAAGTTCAGGAAAAGACCCTATCTCGGAAAATGAACTAGAGAGTGGCTGAAGAAGATAGGCAATGCTGACCACTGAACACATGTGAACACAAATCTACATACACATGCACACGCAAAGACATGCAAAAAAAGAAGGCTTTAAAAATGCATAGACACTAACTTCATAGAAACACAGTTGAAGTTAGTTTCTACATTCCTGTAGAAACATAAAAACATAAAAAAATTAATGCAACTTCAAGACCATATCTCAAAGAACTTCTAGACATTGTCAGTAGAATTAAAGAACCAGATATACCTACCTCAATTCCTTGGCTACCACAAAGAGGTCTGACAACACCAAATGTTAGAAAGGATATAGACGCATTAGAAACTAAACTTCCCATACACTTTAGGACACTGGTAATTTTCTATAAAGATAAACTCACATGTCTATCCTGTGGCCAAGAAATATCAATCGTAGGCACCAGCCAAAAGATTGAAGACACATATGCATACAAGGACAAAACTGGGTGCATTGTGGGATACTCGCATAGTGGAAGTGCTGTGCTACAGGGACACAATTCGACCCATGAAGGGTCTGCCTTCCCAAGGTGATCACATCCCCAACATCCCACATCCTAACCCTGTGAGTCGGGAGTTAGGATCCCATGAATGAACCTCTCCAGAAAGAAAGACCACCTTTACGTCGAGCCTTCCGCAAAGCTGAATAACTGATTAGAGCCTCAATTACTGTGAAGAAATTGGAATGTTACAAGTCCAGAGCCTAATTATAATTCCTCTTGAGCTATCTTTAACCCCTTAATAGCCACTCCTCAACCATCTTTCTGACTGCTCTAATATCTGTGTAACTACCAGGTGACATTTTTTAAAAATATATTTAGCAGACCCATAGCTCTTATCAACACAAAATAAGAAGCCACAGCATGCCCAGCCGTTGGTTCACACATCATTCTGGCTCTGACTACAAGGGTGTTTTGGAATGAGACAAATGATGGAGGCTGCAGGTGGAGCTTCCTCAATGGAGCCTCATCCATCCAGACTCAACACCGCAGCTCCCTCTCCCTCACGGAGGTGAGACTCGTTTAAGCTGGAAACAAAATATTGGTTTTTGAAAGGAACATTAGTCAGTAGAAGGCCTGGGTAATACAAGAGAGTGATATTTCTTTGAGGGGAAATAAAAGAAGAGTCTCTGCTGCCTGGCTGTCTTGATCTGGAGCTTCAGTGAACAAGCAGCTCTCTGGGTCTCTGGAATTCCTTTTGACCTGGAACCATAATGTTGATTTCCCTGAGGTTCCAGGTTGCCTGCTATAGATCTTTGAACTCATTGTCAGCCTCCATAAACCTAGGTGTGTGTGTGTGTGTGTGAGTGAGTACAGGCACACCAGTGGAGGTCAAAGGTCAGTCCTTGGCATCCACCTTGTTTCAGAGGCTCTCTTGTTATTCATTTCTGCACGTGCCAGGCTGGAGCTTGGGCTTTCCCAGCAATTCTCCTGTTCCTGCCTCCTGTCTTCCCTAGGGGCACTCTTGGATTACAGAGGCGTGAACAGCTGCATGGGTTCATCACAGACCTGCACAGCAAGCACTTACCCCCCAAGCCACTGCTACAGTCTGCGCTGATTCTTTTCAATGGATCTATGTACGCCTCTGCACTTGGTGCTATTTCTATAGCAAACTGACTGCTACAGAGTTGGTGAACCCAGGGCAGGAAAGGTGGCCCTCGGCTAACCCTTCCTGGATTATGTGGACTTCCTGGCCCAGAGCAATGATGGGGTCACCTGAGGTCCTCGAGTTTACTTTAAATATAGTAACTGGATTTCAGATTGTGATTCATCTCCATTTTAGATCCCAACTATTTCGTGATTTTCATTCTCCATGGACCCCTGTCTCAAAAAATCTGAAAATACTGGGCAAGGTTTTCAAAAGCAAATGCAGGGTCATTACCACTAAACGCTTTCCACGGGTGGGCCTCTCCTAGGAAATCTCATTAGTCTATTTACCACAAGGTCAATTGTCTACACGTTTATAAAAAATTACATCAGAGTGCTTGTTTCCTTTTCTCTCCCGAATGTTGTCCTAGCAACGCAGAGAAGCGGGCCACAGGTCAGCTCCTTGACGCCTGTCCACGGCCCAGGACTGACTGGAAGTGTCTCATTCCATCCACGCTGTCACGTAGAACTTCTCTCAGTCTCTACTCACTGGGGGCTTTTGATGAGGGACTGGATGGCATTGCTGCACACAGACATCCCAAGATTCGGGGAGTTAGGGCATCCTGCCAGTTTAGGGAAGAGAGCCAGGGATCTAGTGCCATATAAACAAAGAAATGACCATGAGAACCTACAATCATTTTCTAGTATTTCACATAAACCACACAGCATGGTGGACCGCGATCCTCAGTGTGTCCCTTCATGTCAGTCCTGGGGCGCAGACAAGAGTCCAGCAGCTGACCTGCGGTCCAGTTCTCTTCTGTCGCTGGGACAACGCTCTCAAGAGAAAAAGGAAACAAACAATTTGACGTAATTTTCTTATAAACATGTCAAAAACTGACCTTGTGGCAAATAGATCAATGAGATTTCCCAGGAGAGCTGCCCACCCCCCACCCAGGATCCCAGTGAGCTCCATGGATCCATCTGTCTTTGCCTCCTCAATGCTTCGATTATAGATGTGTCCTGCCTCGCCCAGTGCTGCGGATCCAAACTCAAGTCCTTATGGCAAGATATTTACTGGCTCATCCTCCCCACCCAGGGAGATGTATAAAGCTTTGGGGGACAAGCACCTAGCAGTGGAGACGGGTGGTGTTTTAACAGAACAGCAGCCGTGAGGGATGTTGCCTGTCCAGTTCCTGACGTTAGTGTTAGAAAACATACGTGATGTACGTTCCCAGCTAGCTTTGATCCATCGCTTTGTCTTGTGTTTTCCTCTTCATTGTTGTTTGTTTGTTTGGAAATTTGATTTTGCTCTGTTACAAGACTGGTCTTACACCTAAGATCCTCCTGCCGTAGACTCTCTTCCTTCCAGCTAAGATTTGCAGACTTGTGCCACCATGCTCTCAGTAGGCCACAGAGAAAAAGGATGGTGATAGGCTAGGGTCAGATAGAAGGGGAGGTGGACCTCCCCTATCAGTGGACTAGGGGAGGGGCATAGGGGGAGAAGAGGGAGGGAGGGTGGGGGAGGATGGGATGGGGAGGAGAGGGCTACAGCTAGCATGCAAAGTGAATAAATTGTAATAAATAATAATAATGATGATGAAAAATTTTTAAAAAGAAACAAATTAATAGACAAAGTACAATATTCAAGGTCAGAAGACCATGCCAAGTTCTGACCCACAAGTGTATAGGCTAAACGTATTTTTTTTTTTCACTTTAGTATCTGCCTGTACTGGGTCAGAGTGTGGGACTCAGGCAGAAAAGTAGACCTCTCGTACCTTGAGTTATTTCACCCATCCCAATCAGGAGATTCTTGCTCAATGTGAAACAACATAGAAGACACAGAGCTATAACCAACCAAGCATCTGGTGTCCTTCATTACCTGCTTATCCCTACCTTCGACTCCAAGGAGATAAGAGTGGAGAGATGTGGTATCGCCTCTGTCTCCAGCAGGTGTAATCTAGATCCCAAGAACATACAGAGTAAGATAATTTGAAACAACGATGAGCAATTTTTAGACAAAAATAAATAACCCAAGAGTACTCATGCTTGGATGTGTGAAGGAAATTCACAGAGAGGAAAAAGAAATACAGAATTTCCAGTCATGAGGTCCTGGGGTGGTTTGTGGGGTTTGTTGTTGTTGTTGTTGGTATGTTTGTTTGTTTGTTTTGTTTTTAAAGTTAAATTAGCAATCATTTACACTTGTATCTTAAGAGAGAGTACAGTGAGCCAACTTACCTCTGCTGTCTAAACCAAGGCAAACAAAAATAAAAATCTTAAGACAAGGTGGATTCACACAGAATTGTGAATGAGGCTGGCAGGTTCTTACACATTTCAGGGGGCACTGTGAATGTACCTGGAGTGAAATGTTAAAAAATAAATCAGCAAAGTGCTTCTAGCAAGCAAGTTAGGACTTCCTGGTTTGGTTTGGTTTGGTTTGGTTTGGTTTGGTTTTCCTTTGGGGAGTTAATTTTTAAAACAATGGGTCAAAATTAATTAACCCTCTTGGTTCTAGGAGCATATGAGCTGTTTATCCCAGAATTACTTCAGTGGTAGAGATTTCCTGGTTAAATCCTCAGTGAAAATTGCAGAAGGAACCCTTCCACTGCACTCAGCCCACTGGAAGGAAATGTCAAATAAATTCACCAGAAAAACAAATAGTCTAATCAATAAATGGACAAATGAACTGAACAGACAGTTCTCAAATGAAGTACAAACGACCAATAAGTACATGAAAACGTGTTTGACATCCTTAGCCATGAGGGAACACAAATCAATACAGCATTGAGATTCCATCTCAGCCCAGTCAGAATGTCTGTCATGCAGAAAACAAGGAAACAATACACACTTGTGAGAACCCTGGGGCCGGAAGAGGAAGCCTTACACACTGCTGGTGGGAACGTAAACGAGTACGTGCATCTGAGAAAAGAACAACCATGTGATCTATCTATGTCATCCTGGGTGTGCTATCTAGGGCAAGCAGATCACAGACACCGCACACCCACGAGTGTCACTGTGGGATTCCTGATAGCCAAGTCATGCAACCAGCCTAGGGCTTGCTGTGTGGAGAGGAATGGAGGGTTTGTGCATGGTTAAAGACTCCATCTGAGATACCTACTCCCCCCAAAGACCACGGGTTAAGGACTTGATCACTAGCGTGTGATGTTACTGAGAGATGGGGTAACCTTTAGGAAGTGGGGAATAGGGCATAGGACTCAGGTCACTGTGGGTATGCTCTTGGAGATCTTGTTGAGACTCTGACCCCCTCCTCTCTCTTCCTGCTTTCTAGCTCTGTGACCCCTTGCTCTCCACCATGATGGAATCTCACCCAGGGCCAAAAGTGATGAGAACAAGAAACAATGGACTGAAATCCCAGACCCCATTATCCAAAACTATCTTTCTTTTGCTGTTTTTTTGTTTTGTTTTTTATTCATGTGCATGTGTGCAGGTGTGTGTGTACCCAGAGGCCAGGTGACAGCTCGAGGTGGCACTGGAGTGACATCTACCTCATTTTTGAGACAGTCTCCCTTTCTGGACTGGAGCTAGCTCATTATGCTGAGCTGGCTGACTGGCAAGCTCCAGGGACCTACCCACCTGTCTCTGTCTCGCTAGCACTCTGTATGTCATAACATCAGGGTATAGCGCTGGAGTCCTCATGCTCACACAGCACATGCTTAACTGAGCCATCTCCTAGCCTGCTCTTTCTTGCCATCATTGCTGACAAATGACATACTCACCAGGTCAGAGGAACTTCAAGGAAGAAAGGCAGCCTTAGACTGACACCAAAGAACTAAACTCTTAAGAGCTGAGTTCAGAGTGCGGCTCTGCCTCAAATGAGGCAGAGAGGCTTACTGGACCCCTGAGAGGCACTAACCTTTCTAAGGGATGAAGGTTGTGTGGATTTAGATCAGCTGGGGAAGCGTGTGTCTAAGCATAGGTAACTACCAGGAAGTCACAGCTGTGTGTGTCTGTGTGTGTGTGTGTGTGTGTGTGTGTGTGTGTGGTTTTGTGGAGCAGGGCGGGTTGTTTTTGATACCAGGACTTACTGTTTCTACAGACGGAGCAGAACAGTCAGGCTGGGGCCATTCCTTGTAGCAAAAGGTGATAAATAACCTAGCCCAGCCTGACTCAATTCCTCATAACCTGAGCCGGTTACCCAACACTCACATTGCGTTTCAACACTCACATTGTGTTTCAACACTCACATTGCGTTTTTCTTTTTCATAGTACTGTGGATGGAGCCTGTGATCTCGCGCACTTCACCTCGGAGCTTTATCCCAGCCTACATTTTTTCCCCTGAGATCTAATCGGTTCTCTCCACCTCCACAAGGGTGCCACATAACACTAGACCTGCAGTGTGTGGATTCGGAAGTATAATCTCTCTATAGACCACTCCTGCCTCCTACAGTCTGTTTTTTACCTTATAGCCAGGGCGGGCATCTTCCAAAAAATGGGAAAGTGGCCAAACCATGCCAGGATCAAAACCCTTTAAAAGCCTCCTTTGCTATCAGGAGGTAGAGGAGACTCCTTGCCATAGTTCACACAACCAGGAATGCTCCAGCCCCCGCCTGCTCTCCAGGCTCCTAGTCCAACCGTGTCTGTTCTTCAGCAGTTTGCACTGTTGTGTTCTTACAAGTCCTTTGCACTCAGCCAAACTCCATCTGGTTGAGAGCTCCTTTCCACTTAGGACACCTGTCTCAGACCTTCCAGCCTCAGCACAGGTGCAGATCGTTTCTCTCCAGGCTCACTCTTTCTGTGGCCCTGCCCAGGTCCTGGAACTCTCAGAGATGTGCATGAACTTTGCTCACAGTTGTGATTATACGGGGGGTACTCACAATTTGCTTTCCCGTATTAGCTCATTCATTACCATGACATAATACCCAACATAGCAGCTTCAGGAAGGAAGGGGTGATTTGGGTTCAGTTTAGGAAAAGATATAACCCATCATAGTGCAGACAGTAAGTGAGAGCCAGGATGTAAAACTTCAGCCTCCCATGCTCAGCCAGTGAGCCACCTCTGCCAAAGAATTTTCACCTCCCAACAGTTGTGCAACCTCCTTAAAACAGCACCACCAATTAAGAATCAAGTGTTCAAACACATGAGTCTACCGGGGGAACATTTCACATTTCAGCTGTTACCTGATTTAGGTCATAGGTCACAGGCTATGTATGACAAGCCAGGTTCAGCCACTAGTCCTGAATAAACCAATTAAAAGAGCCAAATTAAGGCGGGCAGTGGTGGTGCGCGCCTTTAATACAACACTCGGGAGGCAGAGGCAGGCAGAGCTCTGTGAGTTCGAGGCCAGCCCGGTCTACAGAGTCCAGGACAGACGGTACACACAGAGAAACCACTTCTCTTTCTCTCTCTGTCTCTCTCTCTCTCATACACATATGTCAAATCAATAGTGAGAAGTAAAAAAGGGAGATTTGGTCAATGAGGACACATTAAGAAGAAAAGGAGACTCAATGACTTTCCCCCAGACCATCTTCAGGGGCCTTGATCTGAGGATAGGATTTAAACAGAAAACAAGAGGTATACCTAATTAACCAGTCCTGCCAAGGCGTGGGCCCCCGACCACCATTGCCTCAGCCCCAAGTCTGCTCTGCAAGGTCATCTGAATTGTAAATTTTCCTCCAGGAGACAGATTCCTCCTCTGCATTGACAACGGTTTCAGCCATTTCTTCTCCAATAGAAAACTGGGGAAATTCTAACTTCTTGGGGTTCATTCTTTCAATAGTCTGTTAGGGAAATACGCCTTTCGAATGTATTCATCCCTGCTGGGCAGTTGGCTTATAAAGCCACAGTGCTTTTATTACTCTGGCTGTTCCTCCTTAGATGCCGTCAGCATTCGGTGAGCCTCTCTCCATTATCACAGGAAGAGAGCAAACAGGCCAAGCGCAGCTGAAACTTAGATGAACGGCACAGCGATGGAGGCCAGAGGAAGACTCAAACTCGGCCTTCCGGTGTCTGCTCCCCAGCTATGGAGGCCGGAGGAAGACTCAGCTCCGCCTTCCGCCTTCCGCCTTCCGCCTTCCGCCTTCCGCCTTCCGC
>NW_026596120.1:13579573-13714564 GCF_907164565.1 Psammomys obesus
CCTTCCGCCTTCCGCCTTCCGCCTTCCGCCTTCCGCCTTCCGCCTTCTGCCTTCCGCCTTCCCGTGTCCAGTCTCTTTTCCCATAGGACTGGGCTCAAGCAGATGTGTACGCAAGGCTTATTTGGCCCTGAAATGCTAGCTTGGAAACTGCTTAATGAGCAGCTAGGTGAGGTCCTGGAGATAGTCGGGAAAGAAGGCCCTGGCCACTGTCCGCAGGATTTTTTTTCCCCTTTCTGAGATATGAGGACAGTTTTAACAGCAGAACATTTCGAGACTCTTAGAATGTAAACACTTCAAAACCTAGGATAATGGAGAAAAATTCTTTAGTTTTGATCATTATGGGTAAGAGATAAGAAACAAAAGATGTTTTAAAGACCTCATGGGAGGGGGGGGGTCAAGGGTGAGTATGAGCCAAGTACAATGGTATATGTGTGAAGAATCCTGATGAGCCCCATTATTTTGTACACTACCTAAAAATTAAAAGGAGCAGAAACCGACAAAGACCTTATTAGTAAAATGATTTGGAAGAATTCTTTCTAGAAAAATATTTTAAGTGAATGTAACATATATATATGTGTTACATATGTATGTATAACATATGCATGATATATATATATATATAAATATATATATTTATATATATAAAATGCTAGACTAGGAACTCCCTTTTAAAGAGTTCTGTAATAACAATTCAAAAATAGAACAGGTGAGAACCATATACTCTGGCTGCTTTAAGTTCACCAGTTTCAGATGCAAACCTTCTATCCCTATCAAAGTTCCCAAATTAAGTCTACAACTTTCAGATAGTCCACAACAAACACTCATAGTATGATTCTAGTCTACTTTGCTATGTGCATATGTGTGTATATGTGCTATATGTATATAATATATGCACACTTGTGTGTGGTTGCATTTCCGGGGGATGCTGAGAATGTGAATGCAGTCCTCATGGTTGCACAAAAAGTGCTCTTACCCACTGAGAATCTCCCCAGCCCTCTACTGTGCTTTTGGAGTCAACACTCATTTGTTTTAATTAAATCTGCCCTTGTTTCATGTTTTTAGAAATTCCAAGAGATCTCTGAGCATGTAAAGTCCCTTCATATCCAGATTCCAAGAACACAACAGATGGCAAGGAACTTAGAGACCTTGGTCATCAAAAGGCTGAAGCACACATCCCAGCCCATACAGTGAACACCTGAAGTCCCATCCGTCCCCACCTCTGTCACATCCTGTAGATTCCTTGCTCTCTTCCCCACAATGGAAGACCTTCCCACTCCTAATGCCTTAAAGTGGGTTTCTGCATTTTTCCATACTGTCTCAGGCATACACACACACACACACACACACATACAAATTATAGCCCCAAGGTGTCTTTGTGTCTTTGTGTCTTTTGTATGTGAGACCTACCACCAACTACAGTTTTGTGAAGCAACTGTTTCTATCCTACTTCTGTTCCTGCTGTATAATTTTGTCAAACTAATTCTGAAAAAATACTAAGACTTCAAAGCATCAAGGAAATTTGCTGAAGTTCATATCCTTTAAAGGTAATGACCTTGCTTAAGTACAAGGTTAGTCTGAAATGGAACAAGTATCATGTGGATAAACTAGGTTGTTGATTGTTGATTGATTTCAGCAGAGCTGCTGAGGACTTGGTTTTATCATCCAAACCCGCACAGTGACCTAAAATAGGACTGAGAGAAGAAAATAGCTACAGAACAAACAAGACCTTGATTAAAAGATCATTCTTTCCATCCCAAATAAAGACTTCCTTTATTTCTCACTCATCTAATTATAATTCTAAAGCTCAAAAATACCAATTAATAGTTTTCTAAGGACACATTTTTAACTTAGTCTCTGATTAATGTTCTGGAAACATGTGGATTGATTGGTTCCAGCAAAATGATCTCCCCTGGTTGCTAAATTTCAGACATTGCAAGCCTGAAATACAAAAGAGGGGATAAGGCTATAGATCAGTAAGGTGCTTTCCAGGACCTGAATTCAGATCCTCGGAACCCACGTAAAAGTCAATTGTGACAGAGCAAAAAAAAAAAAATTTTGCCAGGCAAGAGAATGAAACCTCTGTGGCTTGAATGGAGATCTACCATTTCAGATGGGCTCATCCAGACACCACCCTCTAGGAAAGCAGGCTCACCTTAATCCATGCTAAAGACCTAAATGGAGTAACTAATTCTTTAATGAGATACTATACTTTTCCAGCCCAGCATCCTCCCTCCTGGTGCTGTAGCCTACTGGGCCTCTGGGCTACAGCAATGCAACCATCATGTGGCTTGTAAGTTGGCCTGCCCTGCTGAATTGTTCAAAGGAGCATAGATTTTCCTTTTATTATTCTATCTCTTTTCTAATGGTGCTTTTCTTAACACTTTGGGCTTTCCTTCAACATCGTGGGCTTCCTTACTCTTTCTCTAAAGCCTTCCTCCCTGTCTTGTGGATGCCTGTCTGAAATGTATGACCTCCATATATTTTTTTCTTTTTTCTTTCTCTCTTGTATTCCCCTTTCTCCAACTAAGTAGTTAAATTTTACTGAGCCTGTCCTGAGATGTTTCTTTTCTTTTACTCCTCCTCCTCCTCCTTCTCTTCCTTTCTTCTGTTCTTTTTCTCCCCCATCCCACCAGACAGGGTTTCTCCGTGTAGCCCTGGCTGTCCTAGAACTAACTCATTCTGTACACCAGGCTGGTCTCAAATTCACAGAGATCTGCCTGCCTCTGCCTCTGGGATTAAAGCTGTGTACCACTGCCGCCGCCACCACCATCACCACCACCACCACCACCACCACCACCAGCTTTGTGTGTGTGTGTGTGTGTGTGTGTGTGTGTGTTGCTTTCATGCATAGCTATGCACTGTGTGCATGCAGTACCCATAGAGGCCAGAAGAGGATGTCAGATAGGTCCTCTGGAAAAGCAGGCAGTACTCTTAACAGCTGAGCCATCATTCCAGCCCCAGGATTTTTCTTTTAAACTCCAATAAAATTATCCTGAGCTTCTGTTTGAGTCTGTTCTTAAATTCTTTTAACGGGACTGAGAACCCAAAGAGAGAACCCCAATTTCTCCCTTATCATCTGCTTTTACCTGTAACTCCAGTGCTAGCAAAGATGGAGACAAGAGGACCTCCAGATATTGCTAGCCAGCCAGTCTAGCCAAATTGGTGAGCTTTGGTTTCAGTGAGAGACCTTGTCTCAAAAAATAATGTGGAAAGTGATTGAGAAAGATACCCAGCATCATCCTCTGACCTCCACACACAAGTACACACATAAACGTACACTTTTGTGCAGATATGCCCACAAGCAAACACATATAAAAGTAAACAAAATTCAATAGAAATAAATCCAGTCATTGGAACATTAGGTGATGGTCATCGTTCTGGTTGCTAAAATTCCTTCTGGAGTTTAAACTCTGAGACAGTTTCTGGCTAGATGCTTCAGCCTTAGCCAGTTTTGTAAGGTGCTGCATTTGGGGTTAGAGTTGTGAGGTAATTATTGGAGTGAGAGCACTCTTTCAATATTTGTCAGACACCATCTTTAAACCTATATATTATGTGTCCACAGTCCCCACTTGACCATCCTATGCCAGTGAGGCCTTTGTCCTTGATCAGTTTCACAGAAGCATCGTAAAGTAGATTCCAAACAATTCCATAGCAGCCACTCTACTGACCTGATACCCATCCCTTGCTAATATCAAAGCAAGAATGGTAACGTTCTAGAATGTTCTAATGTGGTCTGCATTTCTTTAGTTGTCAGCTGAGCAACCACAGCTCTGGTTTTAGCATTTTCTCTTGGGAGCACTTCCAAATCCCCTGAGAGTCAGTGCAATATTTTTCTTTTGACCTAGAAAAAGGGAACTATAATAGGTCTCCTGCTGAGTTAACGCCCTAAAAAAGAACTGTTTGGTAAATTTAGCTGTTTAACAACATCTCTATTTCCATTTCCATTAAGAAAAACTGTGGCAAAATGAAAAACAAAAATCTCAGTTTGACCTTGCCCAGGACTGGAGTAGCAGAAATCCCTCCTTAGCCTTGGGCCACAGGGGCAAGTTTGGGCGGAGTCTAGACATTGACTCAGCCATTCACTTTTCCCACCGATCAAGGACATAGGGCCTGCTCTCTGTCATAGCTGAGTTTATTCACAAAATGGGCTCGGAGTGAAAGTCCCATGGTAACCCATGCAAATTATCTGTGTGAAGAGACATTGGCTCAAGTGTTTTAAAAAGTAGACACTTAATTTAATAAAACGGCCAAATCAGCCACCAGTACTGGCACTGCCATTTATTCTATGAGAAGCTAATTGGAAGGCTTTAATGTTCTGTAGGTGAGTGTGATGAGAACCAAAAAAAAAAAAAATACCACTTTTCTGAGATCATTGAGTTAAATACAATGAACGTACTTTGAAAACCATTTGCTTGGTGTCTTCTTGATCAGTTTTCAGAAAGATCCTCAGGTTTAGACTCCCGCCCACCTCTTTGGTATATGGGTGGAACACCTTGGCTCCAGTTGACAGCTGCTAGAACTGTAAGTCACCTGTAAGAAACGGGCCTGGGGTTTCGTGAAAACGGCCACGCAATCCAAAATATTTCAGCTGGGCAAAAAGTTTGAGATGTGCAAAGGGAGGCACATCTGTGCCTATCCAAACAGGCAAGCACATCCAGCATGGGTCCAACTGGGGTTCCATTCCTAGTGCAATGGGTCCTCTGCCTCCCTCTGAGTGGTCAACGCTCAACCTCACATTCCTCCAAGTTTGGCCAATTAGAGCAGCACAGTTGACAAGCAGGGTGCAGTTTTGAACCTGGAATGCAACCTTGAGCACATATTTTGATTTCAAGAAATGCTGACCCTGGAGAAATTTGAATGTTTCAATATGGAGTCTGGTCTCATTTAACCCTTTGATAGAAAGCACACCTCGTTTTATTTACATTTCCCACATTACCCGATAGCAGTCCACTTATCATAAGACGTATCTAGAGAATAGCAAGCTTGCTCATGAGTGCGCGTTGTTGTTGTTCCGTTATTTCAGCTGGTCACTTGGGCAGGCAGAGCAGAGCAGAGATGCAGCTCGGACTCCCTTATGATTTAAAAGCTGCACGCTTCTGACGGCTCTGAGCAGGGCTTTTTATGGTTTTGTTTACCTTGTTCTAAAATGAAATGACAATTCATTTTTCACAAACAAGATAAAGACTCTCTGCAGCAAATACTTCCTTTTCCTTTGAAGTAAATTTAAAAGAGGCTCAGGGATGCATTCTTAGTTTCTTCTTAAACAGCAAGGGAAAAATCACTCCCAAAGCTTTGCCTTCTCTGACTTCTGGTAGAAAGATCTGGGGAGCAAGATCCAGTCCACAGGCAAATGGCAAACTTCTCAAAGTCCTCAACTGTACTTTTTTTTATAAACACAATTTCTGATGGGCTACATTGTGGTGGCCTGTTGTATAGGTTATTGTGTTGTTGTTGCTCAGAAAAGATCTCATTCTGTAGCCTCCCCACTCTCTTACCAGTGCTGGTCTCAGATCACAGAAATCCTCCTGCCTCAGCCTCCTAATCACTAGGATTACAGTGTGAGTCACCCCACCTGGTTTAAGCCATTGTTTTAGAATAAGAAGACATGTTAGCACTTGTACTAATGGGCTGAGTACTCAAAAGCACGAACTCTGAAGCCAAAGGTAGATGTAGCCTCTGACTCAGCAATACCACTGAGTGTAATCAACAGCCTACTCCACAGGTCCTTGCTCAGCCACCTTCATTGCTGCTCTACTCACAGGAGCTAGGTAATGAAATGACCTAAATGCCCTTCAGCTGATGAAATGTGTTTTGAATTTGTGTACAAAGCGTCCTTATGTAGTGGGCAATAAGGATATAGGCAGAGGAGACGACGAGAGAGTCAAGGTTCTGATCTAAACCCAAATAACAGTCTTTAGGAAATAACTTGTTTGTGAGAAAATACTGACACCCCAAAAACTAAGCAAAATAATCTTCAACACTTTCTAGTATTGAATGAATCTGTGATGTCATAATTCAAATGAAATAACTTTATATGAGTAAAATGCTCTATATATGTAATGAATATTTGTAGATTCTGTTGTAACTGATGACAGAGAGAGCATTCATGATAAGTCTTCAAAGAGCATAAATGATGACTAAACTTGGCTGTCAACTTGACATCACTGAAAAGAGGGAACCTCAATGCAAGAATGGCCTCCATCTGATTGGTCTGTTAGCATGTCTGTGGGGCATTTTCTTGATTTATGTGGAAAGGCCCAGCCTTCTGTAGGCAGTACCAATCCTAGGCAAGTAGGCCTGGGCTGTATAAGAAAAGTAACTGAGCAAGCTAGAGAGAGCAAGACTGACCTAGTGAGAAGCATTCTTCTGTGGTTTCTGTCTCAGTTCCTGCTTCCAGGTTCCATCTTGAGTTCCTGTCCTAGCTTCCTTTGACATTAGACTGTCAGCTAAATGTTAAAATAAGCCCTTTCTTCCCCAGGTTGCTTTGGTCATGGTATTTATTGCAGAAGCAAGAAGTAAGAAAGAGAGCAGAGTTCTCTCTTCAGAATGCACCTTCTTCCTTAAGAGTCACCTTCCTTGCTTAATTTTCCAAGCTTATTACATATAATGACAACTAAGTCTGTTTCTGGTGCTATAACTTGTCATCGGGAATTGTTTTTCTTAAATATAATCCCCTTACTTTTCTATAAAAATGAAACAATATGTGCATATCCATTACATGTTGCTCTCCTACAGATATGTAAAAGGGAAGAAATGGGGCTTACCTAGACTATAATGTGTTCTGTAGAATAACACAGGCAGAGCACTCCGCATTTAATTAGACTCTCACTCAGGAACCTCATAAATTTTTAATATTGATCTGTATTTCAGACATAGAGAAACAAGCTAAGGATAAACACTAGACTCATGAATATACAGCAATCACTGAGAAGATCAAGCAAAAACATCCACACTCTGTCATCCCCATGGATGATGTTATGCTTCACCTCTCTGTGCAATCTTCCCTGTCTCCAAGGGTGTTTTTACAATTACACACTCATGAACATCTTCATATCGCTAACAAATTTTTTTCTAACTAGGTCCACTAACAACGTTCAACGCCACAAGTAAACATTCTCACCAAAACTAGAATAATATCAGTGTGAAATAAGACAAGTGACTAATATCCTTGATAATGCAGGTTTCTGGAATAGACTCAAAAGGAATAAAGGTAGGGCTTAAGTGAATAGTGCATATAAACAAGACATTTTGAATAAGGAAAGTGAGGCTGATAAACTATTTTAAAAGTCCTAATTTGATAATAGAAAAACTACTAAGTGACATGCCAAAAAAAAAAAAAAAAAAAAACATACTGTCTTAAACATGTTAAGAAATGGTAGCACTTAATGTCAGGACACAAAGAGCTAAGCATTTTCATATATTGGTCCAGGGAATTGATTTTATTAATTAATTAACTAATTGGTGCTGGGAATTAAACACAGTGCCTTGCATATGCTAAGCACACACTTTACTACCTAGCTACACTCTGCATCCAAGCTGGAGGCATTTAAATGATTAAATTCTTTTCTGGAATGCATTTGAGAACATGATGATTATCAAGAGTCTCAGTGATATTTCATACCATTTGGCCCAGTAACTCATCTATGAGAAACCAATCCAAAATACACATTAATATACAAAAAAAAAATGTTTGTTGCAAATATTATTGAGAGAGAACAACGAATATTACAAAATAAAGAAAAGCTTAAATACATGATGTCTTAACTATAGCATAGAAAGAAAAACTCTAATATTACTTATGAAGTATCTTTTTTCAAGACAGGATTTCCCTGTGTAGCCTTGACTGTCCTGGACTCAACTTTGTAGACCAGGTTGGCCTCGAAATCACAGAGATCCACCTGCCTCTGCTTCCCCAAGTGCTGTGATTACAGGGGTGTGCACTAAGCCCAGATACTTATGAAGTAGTTTCAATGATACATAAAAAGAGAGATGAGATAGTCTGAAAGGTAGAAGCAAGTTTCAAAACTCTATAAACAACATGATGTCAAGTGTGTTAATATTAAGATATACCACAGGCCTACACAAACAAATGAAAAAAAAAACATAACTCTTTTCAAAGAAAACAGAGAAAATGTTTTCATAATGTTATGTGAGCAAAGACCTTATAAGCAGACTATATACAGAGATAACCAAGAAAAAACTTTTTAAAAGATTGGGCTTCATTAAGATTCAAAACTCACATTCATCAAGAGTTACCTTGAGAAAAAGAATAAGCAGTCAGGTTGACTAAAACAAAAGAGATATGGAAAAGCCATATGGAAACCTATTATAACCTAACTCGATTAAGAAAATATTTTTTAAAAATAGTTCAGAAAGAAACATTTTAGCAAGATAATGCTGTTCCTAGAAGCAATGAGACACTAAACAAGGACCCCAGCACCTCATTTGGTACCTTCTTAGCAGTTGTTGGTCAAGTGCCCCCCAAAGACCTGATAGTAATTACTTTTCTATTGCTATAAAAAAATATCATAACCAAGAAGAACTTATAGAATGAAGAGTTTATTTTCTCTCACAGTTCCAGAAGTATGGTGATTCAAATGAGAATGACATTCATAAGTTCTTATGTTTGCATGCTGTTCCCCAATTAAGGAAACTGTTTGGGAAGGATTAGGAGGTGTGGCCTTGTTGGAGGAAGAGTTTTACTGGGGTTAAACTTTGAAGTTTAAAAAGCCCATGCCAGACCCAGTCTCTCTCTTTCTCTCTCTCTCTCTTTCTCTGCCTGTACCTTTTGGATCACATGTGAGCTTTCAGCAACTTCTTCAGCACCATCCCTGCCTCCATGATCCCTACCAGGATAATCATGGACTAAACCTGCAAAACTGTAAGAAAGCCCCCAAATTAAATGCTTTCTCTTATAAGTTACCTTGGCCATGATGCTCCTCACAGCAATAGAATAGTGACTATGACAAGAAGGGTAGTCAAAAATGGTGAGGAAGACATGGCAGTAGGCAACCTGAGCAGTGTGCTGGCGATCGCATCTTTAACCACAAACACAAAGCAGAGAGTTCAAACTGGACCTGGAGGAGGCTATATGGTCAGGATATAAATTCTCAAAGCCTGACCCCATTGGCACACTTCCTCCAGCAAGGTTCCAACTTCTAAAGGTTCCGTAATCTCCTCAATCAGCACCACCGACTGAGTGTAGGGAAACCCTGCTGCTAACGTCAAAGTCCACCATTATTGGAAAGCACTGAAGTCAGCGCACAATGGAGGACTCCCTTTGTCAGTGAGGCTTCCTTTTCTCTGCCTGGCTACTCTCAATTCTAATCAGAGAAACCTCTCTTTGCAGTGAACAGTGGTGAATGCAGAGTTCATGGCTTCCCAATGCTGAATGTGACAGAAGAGAGCTCAGCCCTAGTCATTTACACCATTTCCCCTAAGACTCAGGGACCATTGGAAGAGTGATAAAAAGAAAATAAGAGACAGAAAACAGGAAGAAGTACAGTGAAATACCACCATCTTGACAAGACACTGTCAGCATAATCACGGACTCAGAGCAGCTGAGGTTACTTGTATGAGGCAGACCCTTTTAACAGTCAATTATGGGTGAGAGAGAAGCTCAGGGGACCCCATCCTTTACTGCTAAACTATTAGTGACTGATAGACTTCAGGTGAGAAGGAGCCACTATCTCCAGTTGTATACTCACTGGGGAAACTCCCCCATTCCCCCACAAGCTTCAGTGAGTATTTCCAACCTCATAGCCATACAGATAGTCTTGGCCAAACCCAGGAGAGACACAAACCAAACAAAAAGACATGAATTTTGGGAAGAGGGAAACTATATGTGGGTGGGAGGAAGATAACATGAGCAAGAGGTAACGGCATCATATGCAGGTATGAAATTTTCCAAGAGCAAATTCAATTAATTTAAAAAGAGAAAATGAATAGACTTGCCACAGAAATACAGAAAATATCCTTGGCCATGAGTCTGACAAAGGGCTTATATCCAGAACATGTAATGAATTGCTACAAGTTAATAATAACAATTACTTGAAAGTAGGCAAAGACACAGTAGACACTTCAGAAAGAAAAATATACAAATGACTAATATGCTAATTTAAACAGTAAAATTAAGAAAGTATCTACATCATTAGTTACTAAGGAAATATAAGCTAAAGTCCCTATAAGGATCACTGCACAGCCCATGGCTAAAGCATACATGGCCTCTTTGACACAATGATTTCACTGCTAGATATTTACTCAGAGAAATCCAAACTTCTGTCTAGCAAATGAATTACAACAATACTCAAAATAGCATTAGTCAAAATAACCAACAGCTGAACCCACATGTGCCTACAACTCACAAGAGAACAAATAAATTATGGTATGCTCGTGTAATGGAATACTACAGGTCACTCCTAAGGAATGAACTACTTACCTATATAACAACATAAAGTCATGATACTGAGTAGAAGAAACAACAAAAGCAAAATGGCAAATTATGCCATTTCCATGAATTTTAAAGACAGATAACACTAACAGAGAGTTAATTGTCAAGTTGGCAGAATCTAGAATCGCTTAGGAGCCGTTTCTCTGGGTGGATTAAGATGGCTGCCTATCAGATTTTTGAGCATGCATTAGTCTTCCAGGGCTGCTGTGACAAAATAACACAGGCAAGTTGCTTACACAACAGCCATTAATTTCTTGAATTTCGGGTGTTAGGAAGTCTGAGATTAAGGTGTTTCATTCTGAGGTTTCTTCCCTCAGCTAATACAGGTTCTTCGTGTGTGCAAGGCTCTGTTCTCCAGCTCTCTTCCCGAAATCCTCAGGGTTACAACTCAATCCTTACAGTCTCACAGACTCCTCATCACCTCCTGCTAGTCTCTGTCACAAACACGGTCAGCCCGAGAATTAAGGCTTCAGCAATGAATGGGGAGTTGACACAGTTAAGTTCTTAGCAGCATGGTTATCCAGATAGATCCACTTGTTAAAATTGTACAGTTAAGATTTGCTTTTCTATGTTTATAAAGTCTATCTTAAATTTTTGTAAAAATAATAATTGAGTTAGAGAAGACCATATAAAATAACTTTTAATTGAAATAAAATTAAAATGGTGAATGATTTTTAGCTTCAAAAAAGTGGGGGTTCATTATGATACCTAATCCAACTATATATGTTGTCTTATTTACTTTACATATGTTTGAGACTCTTTCAAAATAAAATGTCATGTATGGTGAACAATACTTTCTTGGACGAGTTGAAAATTCTGTGTAACATTCTCCTGCATTAAGATCAACTTTAGCTCTGTCTATAGTGAGAGTCCCAAGCAGGGCACCTTCTGAGCTTGGCTTATGTGTTGATTACTTTTCTATGGCTACGGTCAAACCCTCAACCAAAGCAACCTATAGTAAAGTTTATTTGGGCTCACAGTTTCAGAGGGTTCTCATCCATGATGGTGGAGTGAAGACACGGAAGCAGGAGCAGGAAGCCAAGGACTCACACCTTGAACCACTAGCACAAAGCAGAGAGAAGGAACTCAAAACACTGGAAGTCTTTGAACTCTCAAAGTCTGCCTCCAGTGATACATGTCCTTCAGCAGGGCCACACCCCTTAGGCCTTCTCGACAATAACACCCTCTGGGAAGCAAGCAATCAAATGCCAGGGCAATGGGGAACATCATGTTTAAACCACAGCCTGAGTCTCAGGAAAGGATTCATCCTACAGAGGTACCATAACCATTTATAAGTTATAAATTCAGGTCTCCTTTCTCTTGTTACATCTACTTTTCATTACTTTTTGCCTTTATAATTTACCTTTTCCTTGTAGAGTTAAGATTCTATGGGGCAAGGGAGCGATCCTTACCCTGCAGAATGTTTTTAATGAAAATCATTTCATCTAGTGGGTTTTCTGAAAGATTAATATGCTTAAAATGTAGTGTGGAGAATGTTATAAGATGAAAAGACGTTCAGTGAATTAAATTAAAATTCTAGTACAATGAGCAAATACAACTAAATGAGTAAATTTGATATGTGTGAATTCAATAGGTAATTCTAAGACAAGCTGAATAAATATTGCCAGAAGCATAGAGAATTCATTATAAAATATTCAGACTACAGAACAATCTTAAAATTCTTTCAGAAAAAAATATGAGACAAATAAAATATAGTAAAAAGGTCACAGATATATTTAACCAAAGAACTAGAATAAGAAGAGGTAGAAGAATGTAGTAAAAACAGTATGTGAAGAAGGGTTGGCTGAGAATTTGCAAAAATTGTCAAGCTAAAATACCAAACTTTACAGAAAAAAAAAATTGCCTCTAAAATTCTAAGCAAGATGCTGAAAATGAGAGGTAATGAGAAAAAAAATTCAAAAGCACCCAAGAGAAAAAAAAAAGAAGGATTTTGTTCAGGGACTTAGTAGCAAGACTTACCAATGACTATAAAACAGAAGCAGTGGAAGTTATGGGATCTAGACTTAGCTTATTTAAAATAGAAGGAGGAGGACATGAAGAAGAAGAAGAAGAAGAAGAAGAAGAAGAAGAAGAAGAAGAAGAAAGGCCTGCCTAGAATTCTACAGTCAGAAAAAAAAAAAAAAAAAAAGAAAAAGAAAAACATGCTTCAGGAAAACTAAGTGAAATAAAGAGAACTTAAGGATGTGTAGACTTTTACTGAAATGCTGCAGGGAGTTTTTCAGGTATACAGAAGTGACCCCAAATGAAAACTGGATAATGGCTGCAAGGAAGAAACAGTGCAGAAAGAGGGGAGGAGCATAACTATGAATGAGTCTTGACGACATAAAGGTGATTATAGCACAGGAGTTATGATTATTATAAAGGTAAGATTATCACAACAAAAGCAAATACACACACATGAAAGTGGGGTAAAGGGAATAAAGGGAAGTGTTGGAGGTTGGTCTGATGAGTTACTAGCCCCCAAGATCTTGTCCCTGCTCTGAAGAGCACATTCTCACGTAAACCCATCCTTGTTGTGTAAACCTGCCTAAATCATTATACCTGATTGGTTGATTAAATAGCCTATATCTGGCTAGGGAAGAATGGGACAGGGATGGCAAAGGTTTCTGGGCTTCAGGTTCAGGAGAATCACAGGACAGACAGGGGGGAGGAGTGTGTTGGTGTGAAGTAAAAAAACCACAAGGGCCAAGAGGAAGGACTCCAATAATGGCATGAAAAGGCCCAGATGAAGAGTACAAGCAAATACAAGGCTTATGTATGCAAAGTAGACCAGATGAGGATGGAGATGGCATTGGATGGGGGCTGGGAGATGGATGGTGAGGTTATTGAGACAACGTGAGTGAAATATCTGCCCGGCCTAAGGCAAATAAGGCAATTATAAAACTAACAGGTGCCTGTCATATTATTCGTGATAGCAGGTTAAGCAATACCACCGTGATAACCTAGGATCAATAATAAACATTATGTAGCTCACCAACATTCTTTTTTACTTACAACAACAGGAAGGTTATGTTTTCAAGTTCTAACATTGCTGAGAAGAGCTCAAAAGTTTACATCTCATGGTAAACTCAAACAAGCCATGAACACATGATGAGATGGCCAGGGGAAAACAAGAGTGTATAGTGAGCTAGCATGCAGAGGTCAAGTGACCTTTTGAACATCACTGATTAATCTAGAGCAGGGTTCTCATCCTTCCTAAAGCCGTGACCCTTTAATTCTTGTTGCGGTGACTCCAGACCATAAAATTATTTTGTTACTACTTCAAAACTGTAATTTTGCTACTGTTATGAATCATAACGTAAATGACTGATACGCAGGGTATCTGATAGGCAACCCCTGTGAAAGGGTCACCTCCCTTCCAAGGGGATGAAACCTACAGATGGAAAACCACTGATCTAGCGGAAGCTAAGGTACTGTGCTGGTTAGTGGTGTCAGCTGGACAGAATTTAAGATCGCCTAGGAGCCAACCTCTCAGTATACCTGTGGGAGGTTATCCTGATTGCTGAACTGAGGCACGAAGACACGCCCACTCAGGGTGGTCCTGTTCGTCTGTGGGATTCTGGATTTCGTAGGTAGAAGAGGGAACCGGGCAGCAGCACCCATTTGTTGCTCTGTCTCTCAGTTGTGGATACAATGTGTCTAGCTGCTTTAAGCTACTGCCTTGACTTTTCCTCCCTGACACAATAGACTATACCTTGAACTGTGAGCTAAAATAAGCCCTTTCTCCTTTAAGTTGAATCTTGTCAAGATACTTTATCACAGCACCAAGAAATTAAACTAAGACAGAACTCTTCCCATTTATAATTTATTTTTCTTTCCCTTTTAAATGGAAGCAGAACTCTAGAATTTGCTGGATGGATGGATGAGAGAGGAAAAAAAAGAGAGATAGAGTGTAGTATTGACAATAAATATTCAAATATATTAAGATGTGGGCTTATATAAACACTGTATTGAAATCCATGAAACTACAGAAGAATAATTACCCAGGTTATAACTTTCTGGTAGAGTTCACAATGTATGGGAAATATTTCTAAGAAAAGAAAAGGAATTGCAAAAACATAGCTAGTTCTGGGAAACCCAATTTTCTCCTAAGAGCTGAAACCTTCAGAATAATTTAATGTTGTAAGGAGGACAAAATTACTTTTCAGGCAGTGATGGGAAGCCTGAAGTTTTATTTCTTAAGGTGAAGACAGATCTGATTTACTCAAAGGATGTTTGTTTCTAAACCAAGGAAAGAGTACTTGATAATGTGGCTTTGTCCTCTCATGCTTCACTGTACCAATCTTCCATGAAACCTTTCTAGCATTAAAATTGTTTATGCATTAGGAATTGAATCTCCTAATATAGAGTTCAAAGGCAAGGTTTTACTTAAATATATTATATCAAAATCTCTTAGGCTTATATCCTCTCCCCATATGACTGACATCACAGAGGTTTTACACACTAAAATTTCAAGGTAATGCAAAGTTTTCTGATGAAGGGCCACTAATACATTTTTAGAGAAAACACAGCCAGGGAAGAGAAGATGGTTTGAACCTATAATCCCAGCATAGAGAAGGCTGTGGCAAGAGGATTACCGCAAGTCTGAAACCAGCCTGGGTAAGATAGTGAGGTCCACATCAGCTTTGGGCTCCAGGGTGAGACCCTGTCTCACAAAGTCTTGTAACAGAAGACAATCAATCCTAAGTGATAAATGGCTTGCCACAGAAGGAAAATAGAGAAAAGATTTTAAGTGAATCTAAAGTCTCTACTAAGGTGGTTTTGCTTGCTTGTTGGTCTTTTGCTTTGGGTTTTGTTTTGGCTTTTAATTCTTTGAGAATTTAAAACATCGACCTTTCCCCCACCCATTGGAGTTTGATTAACTGTCCTTACAGAAAAATTACTCTCCCTGCCATTGAAGCTGTCAGCCATCAATGGCTTCTGAGTTAAGGGCCAGGCTAAGACCCGCCCCCTCTCTGCTGGATTGTTGATTGCCTTGATCTTGTACAATCTCAGCTCCTTGAGTTCATGAGCTCAGAAGACACTGTTTTGTCCCTATCATCCCTGGTCTCTGGATCTGAAGAGCTTTCTGTCTCCCTCTTCAACTACCCTAAAGAGAACTGTGAGTAATCAGAAAGGATGGAAAATAACCTGTTTGCGAGATATGGGATATGGCCAGGGTGCTGGACTTGACTCTCCAAAACTCATTCAGGTGATAGGAAAGCCCATAAATGTGCATAAACTGTCCTGAGTGGGTGTTACCAGATCCTACTGGTAGGTCACAAATGGGGATAGGCTACTACATTTTGGGGGAAAAACTACAGCTGCCATTTCAGGGGAAATATTAGAAGACCGGCTTTTCCCAGGGATAATGGGAGTGTAAATTGATGTGGAAGAAGGTATGTGATGAAGAGCAAGACAAGAATAAGTAGCGGCATGACATTATGGTAGATGGTTGGACTCAAATTTCACGTATACATACATAGCAGCTGACCTCACAGCTAAAGAGAAAAATCATACAAATCCCAGAGGAACTGGGAAAAATGCAAAGGACATGGTTTGGGGGAAGAGTTCAGAGTCCCAATGAATTGACAAAACTTTAATTATAGTTAATAAAAAGAGATTAAGTAAACTATTTCCTGTGTGCTTTTACACCCTGATATTTTGTACCATCAATGAATGCTTCTTCAACGTGAAAACCATATTCTGTTCTGGTTATGTTTTCTCTACCGTAGCATGTAACCTTTCCTTCCTACTTTCCTTTCCTTATTACTTTCAGGGTAGTGCTTGTTTGTGTGTAGGAAGTGTTGTTTGTTTCATTTTGGATATAGATGTCTGAGGGTTTCACTTTGTAGCCCAGGCTGGTCTTCTACTCAACACCCTCCTACCTCAGCTTCCAGGGTGCTGGGTCCCGCTAAAAGCACACACCATCACCATAACCTGGTGTGGCATACTCTGTTGTTTTTGTGGTTTGTTTGTATTATATTTTTATGTTAGTCTGAACATTGGTTACATTTTCTTGTTGTTGTCATTGCTATGACCAAATCATTGAAAAGAAACAACGCAAGGAGGAAGGGCTTGTTTTGTCTCTTGATTTAAGAATGGGATACATGGAATCATGGGGAAAGCAGCTGGTCATGTCATAGAATTGGTTGTGCAGAAAGCAGATAGGAAGCGGACCCAGGCTGCACCATCTCAGAGTCCACCCCCAAATGACCCATTCCCTCCAGCAAGGCTCGACTTCCTAATGGTCTGGCAACCCTCAGAAACAGCAGCACCCCCTGAGGACTGTTCAAAGCCTTTGAAGGGTGTTTCACACTTAATCCGCAATAATGAGTTACTGTCTTAAAAAGTGATGTTTGGAGTCAACTCAACTCAAAAAAAAAAAAAAAAAAAAAAAAAAAAAAAAAAACCAAGCTGAGGAAAGCACAGGGAAATGGTGTTATCCTGTGTCCACAGGAATTAATAGTTATGATGTTCATAATAACAGAAGCAAAAACACTATATGACTCCATCAACACTCCACTGACTCCTCACAACAGTAGAAAAGAAAAAAAAAAAACCCCAAGAGTCATGTGAAATTACAGAAGACTCCAAAAGTCAAAGCTATCTTAAGCAGAAAGAACAACCCTGCAGACGCCATGCTGATGGATTTCAAAATCTGCCACAAGGCTAGAGTAATCGAGGCAGCATGGTGCTGGCATAAAGATAGGGATATAGACAAATGGAAGAAAATAGAAAGCCCAGAAATAAACCCACAAGTTTATAGCTGCTGACAAAGGTGCCAGGAACACACAGTGGGGAAAAGGTGCTCTCTTCCATGATGGGGTAGGGGATATTGATATTACACAGAAGTAACGAACTTAGACCTGGCCATACCACATGAACATAAATCAACTGGAAAAGAATAAAGACTTAATATAAGGACTGAAGCCATAGAATAGAAAGGAAATGGGAGGGGAGCTCTTGATGTTGTTCTGGCCTTTACTTTTTTAGGCAATACATGAGAACCAAAGGCAAAGGTAGGCAAAGAGGTTTAATGGGGAGCAGGGGGGAGGTTTCTGCAGAGCAAAGGAAACCATCACTAGAGGGAAAGTAGCAGTTAGGAAGAGAGCACATCTGCAAACTGAGCATCTGTAAGAGGTTTACGTCCAGAATAGGCATGGAAGCCAACTCAGCAGCAAGATAACAAATAACCTGCTTTTAGAATGGGCAATAAACTAAATAGATATCTCTCAAAAGAAGATCGATAGCCAGGAGGTGTATGATAGATGCTCAGCATCATTAATCCACAGGGAAAAGCCAACCAGAAGCACCGTGCAGTAGCATCTCACACCTGTTAGGCTAACCGCTATTGAAAAGATGACAGACAAGTGTTGGCAAGGCTGTGGAGAAAACGGAGCGCTCACACACCATCACAGAAGATAGTGCCCAGGTTCCTCAAACAATTAAAAATAGAATGAGCATATGATCCAGCCATCTGACTGCTGGCTGCAGAGCCAAAGGAAATGAAACCAGCATGTCAAAAGAGACAGCTGTGTGCCTACCTTACAAACTTATTAATGACAGCCAGCAAACAGGCTCAACCTAGGTGTCCGTACAGAAAGACAAGTACCACGTGGTCTCATTTAAATGCCAGGTCTGAAAAATAGCTGAAGGAGAGGTCGCAAAGCTGAAGGTGGAGTCATGGGCAGAGAATCGGAGAGCTGCTGGTCAGTGGATACCAATTTTCCATTAAACTAGAGTAATAAATTTAAGAGACCTATTATATCATAATGACTACAATTACTAATATGTTATATGTTTGAAAGTTGCTAAGGGAATAGACTGCAAGTGCTCTCAAAACACAGAAAATTTATGAACATACATGTTAGTTAAATATATATAGCCGTTCCATAACATATGCATATATTAAAATAGAACATCAGGAAAATGAATATTATACAATTTATATTTGTCAGCCAAAGATTAAGGAAAAGAAAGCGCTTGCCTCCTTTTAACCTCAGAATTCAACAGACTCGTCTCTGTAGAATGGTTCATCTCATGTTCAAACTACAATAGCCAGCATGAGTGAAGAGATGCTGTTTTAGGACACTGTTGTCTAAGAAAGGATGCAGAACCCCCAGCGGTTCTGTAACAGGGGCTGGATCTTAGTGGACCATCAGTCAAAGCACCCCTCAGCCTTCTGAGGTTGCAACCCATCTCCCAGTGCTGTCTCCTTTTCATTGGGGTTGCCCGGCTATGCGACACAGAGAAAAGTATAGAACTAGAATGGAACTGGTCTTGAGGGTGGGTGTTGTTTGTGGTTTTGCTTTGTACACCTTCAGGGAACAAACTACAATCAATTCCAAGTTCCTGGTTTAGCTGTCTATAACTGTCACAAAGCGAACTCTTATTCTCCCTAATTTCAGAGGAGGAAACTGAACGATGAGAAGCCAAATAGAACAAGCAAAGTACTTGCTAGAATCTGAGCCCCGGAAACCATAGGACAACTTGTTCCCTGTCCTGTCCTCAATGCTTCCTCCCTGTAGCACACCAGTGGGGTGTGCTCACTCTGACCTGTGGCTGTAGGTACCATCATCATCATTATCCAAACTCCTGGGAAGAAGCTGCTTGCATGGGCTGATGAGTGGTACACTTTCAGTGACTATGGAGAGTCTGGGATGATGCTGATCCTATAGCCTAAGCACAACTCCTTTTGATAGCCCACAAAAGATGCTCCCCTTGCCCACCTTTGTTTCAGGCCTAACCTCCTAATGAACACATTGAAACTCTTGGAACCTCTTAACAAAACCCTATTTCCCGCCCATGGAAGGATGAAGAATGCTGTCCAATACCACCCGAGGCTGTGGCTGAGATCCCTCTGCCTGATGCAATTGCCCATTAATTCTTCCACCAATGTATTTTCAAAAGGCCTCAGCTTACAGCTCTCTTTGTTCTGTTACTTTTTTAAAAAACTCCATTGAACTGCTTCCACGTTGGAACAGTACATTTGGGAAGACCCAAATGTGTGTTCCCGGACTGTGGTCCCACATATTTCACTCCAGCAGACACGATCTTTATCCCCTTTGGGATCTGGCTCTGTGCTCGGCATCCGCAACAACCGCGCTCTACTGCTGGGCTCACAGGTATGCACCACAATGCCCAGCTCCATGGAGAGCCTCTTCATGGATCCGAGCAGGCACAAACAAGGTGCTGACTGAGGTTTCAGAGCCCAAGGGCAGATGTATTGCCTGGTTCTCTGAGTTAATCTGCACAGAGCATGCATCTGTGCAATACACAAAGGGGTGGAATGCCCAGTGTTTTCAGTCTGCACTTTCTGTATCCAGCTCTGAGCTGACTCAGGCACAGGCTACCCCCACTTAACTTAGTTTCCCTGGAAACATGCTGAAAATACTAAGTAAGATTATTGGGTTGGGGTGAGGGCTCCATGAGTAAGACGCTTGCTGTGTGAACATGAGGACCTAATTTCCATCCCGTGCACCCCACGTTAAAGCTGGGCATGGTGGTGCACCTGTAACTGAAGCCCAGAGGCAGGGGCATCTCCGCGACTTGCCAGCCTGGCTCAGCACACCTAATCAAATTAGCAAGCTTTAGATTCAGTGAGGAAGCCCGTCTCAAATGAGAAGGTAGAGATAATGAACCACATTTTCACTCTCCATTCATCAATTGGTGGGCATCTAGGCTGGTTCCTTTCCCTGCTGTTGTGAATACAGCAGAAGGAAATATGGCCGTGCACCACTCAGGTCTGCTGTCTTTGGAGCAGACTGTTCAAAAAGAGTATAACGGGGGCTGGAGAGGTGGCTCAGAGTTGAAGAGCACTGGCTGCTCTTCCAGAAGTCCTGAGTTCAATTCCCAGCAAGCACATGGTGGCTCATAACTGTCTACAAGGGGTTCTGACACCCTCTTTGGCATGTACCATATACGCACACAGAACACTCATACATAGATAAATAAAAATTGAAAAAAAATGAGAAAGAGAGCTAATTACCTTATTAAAAAAGCAGTATAACGACAGCTAATAGCTTGTATGCTGATTTTTCAAATTAAGAAACTAGAAAAAAATTAAAGTACAGCATAATTTGAGGGAGATGCCTGCCATCAAACCCTGGACTCCACATGTACCTACACACTCAGTGCACACACACACACACACACACACACACACACACAGAGAGAGAGAGAGAGAGAGAGAGAGAATAAAGGGAAAAGGATTCTTGAATTGACTATCCCAACACCTAACATGCATAAAAACAAGATCTATCAATGTCATGATAATAATTATTAAAATTTTATAACCATGAATAGATCCTATCTAAATGATAAATCTTCTGTTGTTAAACTCTTAGGTTAAGATCCAACCATTTTAACACACGCATAACTTGTGAAGGGATTTAGAGCGTTTGCTTGTCTGTGGGAGCTGTGGGAAGCCAGCTCTTCCAGAGTCTCAAGTATTTATTTCCCTGCGACAAAAAGGGGGAGCGGCTGGTTAAACCTGGCCCCTCACCCGCTTCATGGCACGGGGGTACCTCGTGTGGTAAGAAATTATTCATTTCAGTGGCAGAACAAGAGTCAGAGGCTGGGGTGGGATAGAGAACAGCCCTGAACTGGAGAAGTGAAGAGCCATTCGGCAGTGAGAAAGAAATAATTGGCTTCCTGAATCCTAGGGCTGTGTCTGCTGCAGAAAAAGAGCCACGTTGTGTAATTGAACAAGCATCTCAGCCGAGCAGTGTGGTTCGGATGGGACCCCAGGTGAAAACATTTACTGTCCTACTCTTGACAACACCAGTGGCGGCTTTTGTTGAAGCACGGCCTTCTTTAGGCCCGGATATTTGCTCAGACCAACAGGACATAGCCTGGGGCAACCCCACTCTGATGCGGAGCGGACGTTTCCTTATTTACGATGCTCTCACCCCACGTCCCTGCCCACCGCGCCGGCTCGTGCACGCCGAGGCCGTAAAGCAAAAAGCAATCCAAGCTCAGAAAGCTTTTGCGGAGTGTATACATTTAGTGAAGATTTGAGGGCGTGTGGGGAGGCGGGGGCCACTGCACAGTGGCACCTCATGGGTTTTCCTTCTCCTTTACTGTTCTCTTCAATCATCTCCCTGCCAGACTGGAGGCTGTGCCAAGCCATACGCCATTCCCAAGACCAGGCTTACTACAGACATCTCCTCTCCCTTTCTCCGTTCTCCCGTCGCCCTACATTCGCCTCGAGGGTGTGAAATTGTAGGTGTGTGCCGCCACACCCAGTTTTTGAGGTGCTGGGGATCAAGCATGCTAAGTAAGCACCCTAACCAACTGAGTCCCACCCCCAAAGGAGCGCTTTCTTGAGAGCACCCCGGAACCTAAGCTGCGCATCTATACCTTTTCTATCGGGAGCAGTTATTCAGATACTAAAAATATGGCCTACACCGAGGTGGGCCTTATCTACAGCTACCCAAAAGAGACAGTTAACTTTATTTTTGGCTTAACGGTTCCTTCAATCGGAAGGAGCTTTTTGTTGTTGTTGCTTTGTTTTTTTGTTTTTGTTTTTAATTCAGTTGCATAGATGAGCTCCGCTGAGAAATATTTTTGATTTAGTAAATGTGACGTATTTTGAAAAAAAAAAAAAAAAAAACTCAGAAGTTTTAACTGGTGCCACGAATAATTCTAGAAGCCATCCAGGCTTGAGGAATACTCCTCTCTCCTTGTCAGGACCCGAACCGCTGCTCTTCCCCCTTCCTCCCCCACCCCAGGCTTAACCCAGCCAGCTACTTGGGGTTGCACATAAAGGCTTATTGGAATATAACCATGCTTTACTTCTGAGTATCAGGTAGGGGCATTTTTGTGCTATAACGACAAAAACCTAATAATTTGGGCAGAAACCTCAAGAGCTGAGGGTCCTCTCTGGTCCTTTATAGAGAAATGTGAAACACTGCTCTAGTACATTTTATAACTAATTGCAGAATTGTGTTATTATTTTTAATGGAAACTAAGTACAGCGGCGTAATCATGAGTGACTAGAACACCACCCTCTGGTTCCTTTACTGTCACCTTCACATCCGAAAGATGATCTTTTCTAAGGCAGGCCATTTACCAGCCAGGTTGATTTTTTTTTTCCCTAAGTTGTATTGCCGCCTACTGGTCAAAGTGTGAAATCACTGATACAGGAACAAATCCTCTACTGTTAATTAATTCCACAAATTAGAGTCTTGCTTCTGGACTTTGTAATAATGGACCTTATTTGGTGGAAATGAGAAAGACTAGAGTGATTAACAATCAGTTTTTCCCAGGTGTTTTTCTCTTCAAAGACTTAATTGTAGCATTTCCAGTCCGTGGGGCATTTATTCCAAGGTGCTGGGAATATTCTTGATGGCATGCTTGCCTTTAAGGTTCAAGTACAATGCTATTGAAGACATAAAAACTTCAGATTCATTCCCCATCTCAAGCTGATGGAAGGAAAGAATACTCAGACACTGAGATGCTTACCAAATGGGACTGTGCACACACTGGCGGTAAGAAGGCAGACGGCAGAGGTGGAACCATTGGTTTGCAACCTTGACTACCAAGTAAATGCTCAGTGGAGCTTTTAAGAGGCAATGATGTGCAGATCCTATTCCTTGGAGGTTCTGATTTAATGAGTCTGAGATGAGGCCTGGCCTTTTTTTTTTTTCTAAGTTCTCTGGGTAATTTTAATAAATGAGCAGCAAGGCTAAGAGCCCTGTTCCTCAGCAGTGTGTCTCAAATGATATATCATTAAACCATCATGGCTCCCTGTTCTTTTCGTGTCTCAAATGATAGGATATATTCCAACCATCATGGTTCCCTATTCTTATCTTGCAGATTTTAATTTGGTAGCTCTGTGATGGAGTCTGAGGACCAGATCCCTACTAAGCTTCAAGGAGATGTTATGGGTGCCATCCGGGACCATCCTACTAAAATCAGGAAGGAATTAGGCCATTCCTGTCCCCACTTTCTATGCAAGCTCAGGGTGCTGAGATATTTAAGTAGGTAAGTTTCATCTAGGAGTTAGCTGAATGTGGAGATTTTAAGGATGCAATCTCGGAAACTCAATATATCTCCATTTCTAATAAATACCCAGGGAATTCATTCACCATTTCTTTCTTCTTTCCTTTCCTTCTTTCTTTCTCCCACCTCCTCCTTCCTTCCCGTCCCCTCCTCTTCCCTGTCCTCCTTCTTGTGTGTGTGACAGTCTTATACTCTACTCAGGCTGGCCTGGAACTAAAGTAATCCTCCTGCCTCAGCCCCCTTAGTGCTGGGACTTCCGTGGAAATTCAGAATCAGAGAAACAGATACAAAGTGTCATTTTCTCTGAGACATTTTGAAGAGCAGTGTCTCTGTTAATTTAAAATGCTAATCAAATCATATGGGAGCATTTTTTGTTTTCGAGAGTGAGAAAAAAAATATTCCAAAAGTTAGTGGCAGAAAGAGCACTTTCATCATATTCCTAACTTTACTGGAATCGCTTGGCACACGGATGATAAGGGGCTGCTCAAAACAGGAAAGATGACCTTATGGCACGTAGCTCAGGAAGGGTGGCTCAAAGGCTGGGCCCAGCAGAGACTGCCACCTGCACACAAATTTATCAGTGTGGCTCGCTTGGTTTATGGGCTCCCAGGGAGTTCCAGGATACCCTACATGAGGTGGCCAGTCTCTCAGGGATCCATCTTAGAAAGGGTCACAATGGCGCTTCTGCTACAGTTCATTGGTCAAAGCAGTGACAGAGCTCACCCAGATGGGAGGCACGAAGCTGTCATAAGCAGACAGCTTCATGTGGCACCATGAAGACTCCCACATGCTGCCCCCAGCCAGGGCCCCATACTCAAAGGGCTGAACTTTGGGGCTAATACTCTGATGCTGTTGCTTGAAATTTCTCATGATTTTTGAACAAGGGCATTACACTCCTCTTTGGTACCTGGTCCCACAAGTGTAGCCCCTCCTTGTCTTAAATTCTATCCTTCAACGGGAGAAGTGTTAAAAATGGCAGTAACCAAGGCAGTTATGGTGATGCCCATCGGTAGTCCAAGCTCACTACAAGGAAGTGTGGGATGGAAGAAGTGAGTTGAAGGCCAGCCTGGGCTGCAGAGTGAGAGCCTATCTCAGAAAGCCCCTCCTCGTATGCTAGCTTTTAAAATCACATCGTGGCATGCGTTTGCAAGTCAGTGAACAACTTTCAGGAGTCAGTTCTCTACCTCTATGACCTAAGTCTCAAGAACTGAACTCACGCCAGAAGTCTCAGAAGCAAGGGCCTTTGCCATTTCTGTCCCCAAAACATCTATCTTCAATCAGTCACCAGCCGCCTGCCTCATATGCTCAGGTGAGGTCCCATAACTGGTGGCAGAGCAACAATAGCAACCAGAAAATTACAAAAAGCAAATCTCTCCCAGTTGGTAAAATGTTGCATTGCTTTTCTCATTGTGACAAATACTTGTCAAAAAGTAACTTAAGGAAGAAAAGAAGGTGGGACAGAGAGAGGGGGAGGGAGGGAGGAGGGAGGGAGAAAGGGCTTATTTGGGTTCACGGTTTGAGTGTACTGTCCCCCATGGCAGGAAGGAATTGTGGACAGACCATGAGAAGGCTACTCACATTGCATCTGCAGCCAGGATATAGAGATGAATCCTGATGGCCCAGTCACCTTCTCCTGTGTACTCATTCTGGGACCCCAGCAGGTAGAATGGTGGTACCCACAGTTACCGTTGTCGGCTAAACCTCTTGGGGAAATGCCCTCCCAGACATGCCAAGATGACTCAGAATCCTATCAGGTTAACAATGGAGATTTATCCTCACATGTGTGGATGAACTGATGCAGAATGAAAAGTGATCCTTGCGGGGCTTTGCACAGGATATGCAATGACTGTTGTAACTGTTGGCATGAGGACGAACTTTCAATAGATACGAATATCCAGCATTCTGGATAACTGTCAGAGAAAGAAGCTACATTTTGAAGAAATGAGAGTTGGCAGAAAGTATCACAAGGAAAACAGCAACCATGTTGTTGACAAAAGGAATGTGTCCCAACAAAGGTGAAGTATATGTCAAACATGGAGTCATCATCAAAGGGACGATGGGAAAAGAGAGACTGACTGTTTTAGGGCTCTTAGGAGAATCTGAATTCACGCAGTGTCAGTAAAGTGCAGTTCTTTTCTGTCATTTGGAGAAGGTGGGTGATGAGTTTTATGCATGCACACTCGTGGATGTCCTCAGCTGAGTCACATTCCAAAGCTGGACATTTTCAAGTGAGTTGTCGGCTGTCTAGAGGTTGGGACAGAATGTGTTTGCCTAGCATGTATAAAGCACTAGGTTTGATCCCCAGCGCTGCATAAACTAGTCATGGTGGCACATACCTGATTCTCAGCACCTGGGAGGTGCAGGCAGGAGCATCAAAAGCTTGAGGTCATCCTTAGCTACAAAGAAAGGTTGAGACCAGTCCGGGCTACAGGGGACCATGGCTTAAAAAGAAAAGGAAGGAAGGAGAGAAGGCAGGAAAAAGAAATCTAGAGAATGGTCCCTAAATCTCTGGTCTATGTTAAAGGAGCAGACATTAGAAATCAGCAACTAGAAAGGATCTGAGAATGTAGGGAAGTTCTTTGGGTACCTAGGTAGAGCAGATGCTTTCCTTTAGAAACCTTATGGTAATAAGTGGAGAAATTAATATGTAATCCTTCAACTTAGAAGAGTACAAAGGCCAGAAAAATATCTACGGGGTCAGAGAAAAGATGGCCAGGTACTTTAAAGGAAGGCGTTCGGGGACCTTTGTTCAGGGATCAGAATGGACCAGCCTTCCCTGAGTTGTTTGGGGAAAGGCTGTTTGCTACGTGGTAAACGTGATGGGTCAAAGATGTGACTTCAGCTCCTGAAGGTGCTGATAGCAAACCACTCTCAGCCATCAGTCTCCGCCAGCTAAAAGGAGCAGATGGTGAGCTTAAGTGAAAATTTGGAGTCCTAGCCCCCAAACCAACCTAGGACAACTCTATAGGCTCATCCCAGCCTCAAAAGTCCCTGTGGGGTTGGCTGAGGGGTTGGGAATGCAGCACTGTCCTTGTGCCAATCCTCACAGCTTCCCCTTCCTTGCCTCAGCATTCCTGGTAGGCATCTTGTTTGGTTATCTACATCTGAGAGTATGGCTTTCCATGAATCCCGACAATGCCTGTAGATCAGATGGAAGCCTATGGTCAAGTGAGCCACCAAAGACTATCTTAGGTCAGCCTAAGGAGGTTCTTAGAACAGATGCTTAAAATGCCAACAGATTTCTTGCAGCTGGGGAAGGGGTAGCAAGAGCTGGAATAAAATCATATCATCCTTGGGCAAGGGACTTCCAGCAATGATGGCAGAGCGGAGAAAATGGCTGGCCTTCTGAAGAAATTTCAAGACTGCCTAAGAAGGAAAGGGCAAGTATAAAGAGGACTCTGGCGCCCATCCCACAACAATGTCAAAGACACTTCTGCCCTTTTCGTCCCCTCTAACCGGGGGCACCAATCTGGAATGGCGAAGAAGATAAGTTAGCAGACTAAGGTCAACTAGGAACAGAATGAAAAGATAGCGAGTTCCCTTCCTGCAAACCCTGTAATTATAATTTCCTTTCGCCTGGTTATACAGCTCCCAGCATCCTTCCCTGTTGCCAGCCGTTACAAAACCTGAGCTTATCAAAGGCCGGTCCTGGGTGGTCTCAGGTGCTGACGCTTCCAAGTTCTTTCCTGGCTGGCGTTTATTGATTACATGCATACTGAGAGGCACGCTAGGCCCTGAGCTGCCTCTGGAAAGGAGCCAAGGACCACGGAATCAGTGGCGGTGGAGCAGGGTCAGGTAGGTGTGCAATCTAGTTCTTGCTGATTGAGCCTTCACGCAGAGGAAACCGAGCAGCTAGCTCCCTTCCCGCTTGTAGGCTTGGGCTTAGTCTGGAGCTCTCCCTCCTGGATGTCCCAAGTCTAGCTCTTCTCCTGGTTCTGCCCTGCTTGCCCAGCTCAATCTCGACGCCTGTTTCTGCCAGCTCGCGTCCGCGATACCCATAGACTTCCTTTCTTGAGAGCCTCCCTCGTTCAGCCCTTTTCTCCCAGTTCTCCCTCAGAAGCCCACGCCCGCTTGTACGGCCACCGCCCGAAACCTGACTCCCGTCCCTCGGGGCGCGGCCTTTTCCTCCTCTGGTTGTCCCGCCAGGACCTTCTCCAGACTCCGTCTCTGACTCACTCTCTCTCCCTTCCCCCCTCCCCGCTGCCGCATTTACGCCCCCTAGCCGGGTTAAGCCCCCCAGATCTGCCGCCACACCCTCTCTGGGCCCTGCTCTTACCTAACCACGCCTCCTCTCGTGCCAAGTCCCACCCCTCCCGTCCTGCCAGTCCTCCTCTCCCACAGCCGCAGCACGCCCTGCCTGCTTGGCCTCGCCCCGAAATTATAACCACGCCCCTCCTCAGGTCGGCGGTTCTTCTTCAACACCACCGCCCCGCTCTATGCCACGATCCGCCCCTCTCCCCAGTCGCCAGGCCCGGCTCGCTCACGGCTCTGCTCTTTCCTCCAGACCCCGCCCTCCCCGCTGCTGCGCCCCGCCCCACCACCTCGGCCACGCCCTGAATGTTTGCGTCCCGCCCCTTTAGCCCCGCCCTTTCCCTGGCCACGCCCCTCCCCGGTTCCAGTCTCTCGCTACGGCGCTCCTCCCTGTTCGCCAGACCCCGCCCTCTGGCCCCGCCTCCTCCTGGCACCCAGCGGGCAAGAAACTTCGGCGCGGCCACGGGCACCATGGGGACGGCCTCGTCGCTGGTGAGCCCCGCTGGCGGGGAGGTGATCGAGGACACGTACGGGGCAGGCGGCGGCGAGGCCTGCGAGATCCCGGTGGAGGTGAAGCCCAAGGCCCGCCTGCTGCGCAACTCGTTCCGCAGGGGCGCGGGAGCCGGGCCGGGGTCGCTGCCTCGAGGGGCGGGGGGAGGCGGGCTGGTGGGCGCCAGCTTCAAGTCCACCGGCTCGTCCGTGCCCGAGCTGGAGTATGCGGCGGCCGAGTTCGAGCGGCTCAAGAAGGAGTACGAGATCTTCCGGGTCAGCAAGAACCAGGAGTTGCTGTCCATGGGCCGCCGAGAGGCCAAGCTGGATACCGAGAACAAGCGGCTGCGGGCGGAGCTGCAGGTAACGCGGGACGCTGCGCGCCGCCCAGCGGGAGGCCCTGGGGAAACTGAGTCGCGGGCTCACAGCTCGGCCGCTTGGTGGCACCACCCTCCTGCCCCAGGTACAAACCAAGTTGTTTTCCAAGTTGGACAGAAGCCGCTCCTTGTTTAGGACGACGTGTTATTTGAGTCTTAACTGATTTCTTACCAGCATCTTCACAGACACCCGCCCCTTTTAGTTTCCGTTTCTCTCGTGTAGATACCCTGAATCAATCAACCCAAGCCCCGAAGCCGCACTGTGGTGAAACTGCACACAACTTCTCCCGGTTTAACCTATCTCCAAGAAGGAGCTCTTTGGCTCAGTTTCTTCGTAACGTTCTGTAGATATAATGCTAGGACAGGCATTTTTCTGGAAACCTCCCGATGTCATCGTCTTTAAGTGTTGTGTTTGAAAACCTTCCTTGAGAGTACTCAGAGTCCCTTAGTCCATTTGGTTGGTGGACTCAACAGTTATTGCCGCGCTATCGTAGGCCTTATAACAGATAGGAGGGAAAGCAAAATTTCTCAGAGCAAAATCCGGGACTACACAGCATGGTCTCAGCCTCTCGGGACTACACAGCATGGTCTCAGCCTCTCGGAGGGTCATGTGTTTAAGCCTTTCTTTTCTGTGGGAAGGATCTCTGACAGCCTGAAAGCTCCAGGGCCTGTATTGAAGTAGGACTCAAATAAACAGATTTTTTAGAGAAGGCTCCTTCATTCTAGTCAGGTATCATCCCAAGAGGTTTTATGAAGTCCTTCATCATCTGTTATGCATATTGGGAGGCCCGAAACACTTGCTTATATAACGTGGACTTGCGTGTTTCTTGTGTCTGACTTCATGTGTGGACACTGAATCATGTGAGTGGGCAGGTGGAAAAGGGCAGGATAAAGAGACCCGTGCAGGGAAGGCTGACATCCACATAGTCACAGAGCACCCCTGTCAGCCATCCCAATTCCCTGTGTAACCCATTGTTCCTTTCTTACCTGCATGATCTTGAGAAAACTCTTTCACATTTATTTCACTCAGCCGTGTTGGCATTTACTGGATCCGGACTGTGAATGGCTGTGTGTGTGTGGGGGGGGGGGGATCAGTAAAATGATTAATAGATAATGCCAAGGAGCACAGAAACTTTCGTCCTAATTATTCTTCAAGCTAAGCCTTACAAATTGCAATTTTGTTCTCTTAAAAACATGAGGCATAGAAAAATTCCAGAGCTGGTAAATTAGTTCAAAGAAGAAGCATTCATTTCTGTTGAAAGCTCACTGCTGAATTAAAACATGTTTGCTTTTTTTTTTTCTATTTTGCTTGAAAAAAAAAAAACAAACCCAATAACATAGAAGTGCTTTATAATTGATGAAATAGCGAGCAGAGTAGTAGAGATCCCAACATAGGTAAACATACGTATAAGCATTTAAAATGCAGGTGAGAGACCGTTTTTGTTAAGAGGTAACAAGATGAATCGTTGCAGGCGCTTCAGAAAACTTACCAGAAGATACTTCGGGAAAAAGAGGGTGCCTTAGAAGCCAAGTACCAAGCCATGGAGAGAGCAGTCACATTTGAACACGACAGAGACAGAGTTAAAAGGCAATTCAAGGTAAATGCCTGGTATTCCCGCCTCTCACCCCACATTAATGTAACACACATTAAAAACTACTTTTTAAGAGCTCGTTTGAGCCAGGTGTGGTGGTGTACACCTTTAAGCCCAGGACTCTAGATGCAGAGGCCGACAGAGTGAAGTCGAGGCCAGCCTGGTCTACACAGTAAGTTCCAGGACAGCCAGAACTGCATAGTGAGAGCCTATCTTTAAAACAACAACAAAAGTTTCATCTGATACCATGTTGAATAAAGATAAATTGAGTAACACCCATGAAGGTCAGAAGAGCTGGGGAAGAAAGCGTTCTGTATTTTCAGTTAGGTAGCACTTATTTCATAAGGAGATTTGAAAGTGGTCGTTTTATTGGAAATATTGAATGATGAGAGGGTGAAATTTTAAGTTTATATCTTTAATTTGTGTGTGTGTGTGTGTGTGTGTGTGTGTGTGTGTGTGTGTGTGAATGCAGCACCTGCAGAGGCCAGAGTTGTAGGATTCCCTTGGAGCTGGTGTTCCAAGTCGTTGTGATCCACCCAACCTGAATGCTAGGAACCAAATGCTGCAAGAGTTTGGGTTTTCTGAGGAAGCAGTCGGTGCTCTTTGCCGCTGTACCATCTTTCCAGCCTCCAGGAATGTGTGTGTGAGGTGAAGCATCTGAACTGTTTGGGGGAGATTCTGTACTGTTATCTGGTGTGAGGAAAACAAACTTGTTATATGTCACACAAGACACGCACCCATGCCGCCAGACTTCCAGCGAGTTCCATTGTGGACAATAAAATAAGGGCCTGGAGACGCCATTCTGTTACAGATGAGGAGACTGGGGATCCCATGGATACTGACTTTATGAATAAATGGTCCCCCCCCCACTGAAGAGTTGGTGGCACAATTTTGTGATTATGAAAAAAAAAAGGTTTCAAAATTAAATTCTACTTCCTGAAAGATTTTTAGGGAGACCAAAGAGAATGAAATTCAGGACTTACTGAGGGCCAAGCGGGAGCTGGAGAGCAAACTTCAGAGGCTGCAGGCTCAGGGTATCCAAGTGTTTGACCCTGGGGAGTCCGACTCAGATGACAGCTGCACAGACGTCACAGGTAAACTCACTTTGTGTTCACGTTGCGCTTTCTGCAGAGCTGCAGTGATGCCCAGAGCCAGCAGCTGCAGCCAGAGCTGCCAGCTCTCTATGCACGGGCTTAAAGTGCCTACTCTACCCTTGCAAACAGTGGAGGGCTTCCGGTGTCCTGCTCAGCTGTCAGGACCTCCCCTCCTTGAAGTGTGTGATACCGGGGGACTAGGCTTTCTCTTGTCATCATATTCTGCCAACTATCCTAGTTCGTGGTATGCCTGTGCGTGCTCTCTCTCTCTCTCTCTCCATCTCTCTCTCTCTGTCTGTCTCTGTCTCTCTCTCCAACACTCCACAACCTACCACCCCCATCCAAGGTAGCTGTTCTAGATCACATCTGCGTTTTCTCCAAAGGGGGAAAAAAAAAGGGAGAGTGTGTGAGTTGCTTTTCTTGTTGCTGTGATAAAATGCCCGGCAGCAAACTACCTAAAGAGGAAGGTCTTGTTTCCGCCCACTGCAAGGATGTCACTGGAGTATGAGGCAGCTGGTCTCGTTGCATTCACAGTTAGAAAACACAGCAAAGATCTGTGCTCAGCTTGCTTCCTCACGTCTATGCTGTTCGGGACCCCCAGCCCCTCGGGTGTGATACAGCCTACGTTTAGGGTGGCTGTTGCTACCTCAGTTAACCTCATCTAGATGGTCCCTCTCAAACATGTCCAGAGGTTTGTCTCTGCAGCGAGTCTAAATCCTGTCACTCGAACAATCAAGATTAACCATACAGGCCTGGCTTCCCCCAGGCCTGATGACCTGAGTTCTCTCCGGGGACCCCCACAAAGTTGCAGGAGAGAACTGACTCCTGAAGCTGCCCTCTGACCTCCACACACACACACAAATTATAGCACCACAGGTACTCACCTTGGTTTTCCTGAAGGCACAACCTGAAATACAGACGCCTCTGTTCAAATGCCCCTGGCGGAAGCCAGACCTAGGAAGACTGGAATGTATATTCAATAGCCAGGCAGACGTGTGCCCAGCTAAAGTGTGAAGAGGGCATGGAGTTATGTTCCACAGATCATCTCCCATTTAGTGATGTATTTGCAACCTTGTATAATACCTGCATTGTGTGTCACTGTTTTCAACGTAAAACCTCCGGGTTTATAGTGAACATATAAAACACTTTTCTAGTAATAATGAAAAGCCTGAAACCACAGAATCGAAGGCATTTTCCGTTCTTCAAGGAAATATTAATCAACTGTGATTAATATGAGAAAACGAGAAAGCTTCTTGTAGGTGTAAGGAGAAGACACTGTGGGACCTCTGTTTATAAGGGTTGTAGTATGGACTTACAGAGTGATGTATCTGGGAGTAAGATATGGCAGCCGGCAGTTCCTTTCTAGTGTTCATTTTATTCCCATTGGATTGTGACTGGCAGCCTGGGACTCTTATCACTCACTTTTGAGGAAAAGATGCGGTGATTCCCACTGGCCAAGAGCAGTTGAGAAAGTGCCTTCTGCTGTCCCATTAGTCTGACTGACTGCTTCCATATTGGCTTTTTCAAATGTACAAGGTATCAAAGCCACTGTGATCGTCTTGCAGGTTAACAGAAACAAGTTAATGCTTTCTTCTTGGTATTTCTCCTTGGTACATTGGTTTAAACCAGAAGGATACAAGTTGTCAGTGCCTCTTGACAGTCTACCTTTAAAGTTCCTTCATAAACTGGGTATGGTGGCATCCGCCATTAATCTCAGCAACAAGGAGGCAGAGGCAGGTAGTTCTCTGTGTTTGAGGCCAGCCTGGTCTACCTAGTAAGTTCCAGGACAGCCAAGGCTAAGTCTCAAGAGAAAAAAAAATTCCTTCTTAATTGATGTGTAAATGTCCAACTACAAGCAGATTTTTAGAATTGTTTGTAGTGTTTTTAAGCTGCCTCATCTTAAATTCTCATCTCACTTATTAATTAATTGATTTTGTGTATATGTGTGTGGGTATTATATGTGTGTGTTGTACTCCAGGTTTTGGACTCAGATCCTCAGGCTTGGTGGCAAGTGTCTTTACATGCTAAGACATCTTGCTGGCCCTAAACTGCCTCTTACTAAAGTCCCTTTGCTTCTTATATTTCTTTTACTTCTTCCTTTTCCTATTTTAATCCTTTTTTTTATTTTGAGATGATAACCAGAATTCCATTAACCAGAATTCCATTAACTGGAACAGAAGTGCTTTGCCAAGGGTCAGTGCCAAAATGTTTTGAAAGCCATCATTTGAATGTGCTTATTGCATTTATAAGTAGTGTATCTTGACCTGAAAACCCCTATCTGACATATGTGATGAGTTTTAAGATATTTGGTAACTCGGTCTTAATGAAATTCCGATTCCTGGTTTATAACAGCTGCCGGAACCCAGTGCGAATACTGGGCCAGCCGAGCCTTGGGAAGCGAGCACTCCATAGGCAGCATGATCCAGCTTCAGCAGTCCTTCAGAGGCCCCGAGTTTGCCCACAGCTCTATAGACGTGGAAGGCCCCTTTGCAAATATCAACCGAGGTAATCAGTCCCTTGCCCAGCAGCTGTGACCACTCATGTCTCGAATCTTGTGCACCAGGGCCTGATATTAGTATTGTGGCACCTTCCGTTGGCAAGCCAGTGTGTACAGGGGCGGTAACTAACCAGGCTGAGGTGAATCGCCACAACATGCTACTCCTGCCATCCTGGCCACCCAGGTGCTAGCAGCTCTGTTAGTCTCCGAACTTGCAGGTGCTTTTGTTGAGCTGCAGGACTATGACATAGCAGAAGTGAGAAGCAAAGTCTTGCTCCTTTGATAGTACTGAAAGAGGGTGTTATAAAGCAAAGTATGAAAAGGCCTGCTAGATCACAAAAGAGTGTGTCTATCATTTTAGTGTTCCTGAGTACCCCCAAAGCTCTGAGATGTTCAGAACTGCAGAATCATTGCAGACCCAAGAGCCTGTGAGGAGCTCCACTCTATTCCTTAAAACAGTGAAATCATCTCACTGGAACAATGCAGAGCATTTTTATAGTGTGTTCTTGATTGTCACATAGTTCACAATTTCCCCTTCCTACTAGATAGCATAAAACTGCTTTTCATTTTACGCTGTTCCTGAGCTCTCTTTTTGCCTCGTTGCATGCAGGAATGAGGAGGAGAAATGAGACATCACCTTGGGAATGCAGGCTCCCTTCAAATAGCAGAACAACTGAGTGGCTCACGTAAAAATAGAATTGGAGCCACTATCCTGGGGATCCATGGCTCTCCAGGGGACACCACTAGTGGCATTCATTGCCTCAAATGCCACAGGAGAACGTGAGGCTAGAAGTTAATTACATTCTTCAAGCTTTGTTGGTTTTAACACATGGCAACAGATTCCAGCCCATGTCTGCTGGGTTTTCTCAGATTTACTTGGAATTCTTCTGCCAATTGTATTCTGGTAAATTGCTCATGGATTTATGGGAATTTTACTTCCAGATGACTGGGACGCTGCTGTGGCTGGTTTGTTGCAGGTCACCCCCTTGCTCTCACTCTCCCTGTGGAGTCACTCAGTCCGATGTTACCTCATCTACACTGACGAAACCCAGCCTGAAATGGAACTTTTCCTCAAGGTGAGAATAGTCATAAATTGTGTATTGACTCATTGAAACTACAAAATCTGGGGCTGGAGAGATGGCTCAAGAGCTAAGAGCTCTGGCTGCTGTTGCAGAGGACCCGGGCTTGTTTCCCAGCACCCACATAGTAGCTCACAACCGGCTGCAATTCCTGTTCCAGGGAGTTGGATGCCCTCTTCTGTCCTCCGTGGGCACCAGGCATGCAGACAGTACATATCCACACGTGCAAGCAAAACACCCATGTGCATAAAAAAAAAACTTAAAAAAAAGATAGAGAAGCTGGGGCGGTGGCAGTCTCAGCACTCAGGAGACGGAGGCAGAAGGGTTACAGTTCGAGGCTAGCCTCGACTACATAGTGAGAGCCCATCTCAAAACGAACAAAATACAAATTAACATTACATTCAGACTGTAACTGACTTAAGTAAGTAGCTTGACACTGTGCAACTATCCAGCTTAAAGTACCGAACGTCCTGGGCTTGCTTGTGATGCAGTTCGAGTGAGTATTCACATGCGTGAAGATCGACATTATGCTAAGACTCCTAGTTTTTGTTTAACTTTCTGCTAAAACAGGGACAGGAGCTAAGGCATGAAGATGAAACTAAGAGGTTAGACCTAAAACACATCATTAAGATGCCACTGTCTTAGGGGCTCATGCCTGTAATGCCAGCATTCGGGAGGCAGAGACAGGTGATGTCTGTGAGTTGGAGGCCAGCCTGGTCTACACAGCAAGTTCCACAACAGGGCTGTTATACACAGAAACCCTGTCCTGAAAAACAAAACAAGCAAACAAAAGCCAATGTCTTAATGTCTTAACTTTTAGTAGAAACTATAGTTAAAAATTTACGTAGTAAAATGGCCTTTTCGTATTAAGTATTCTCCACAGTATTTGAGCCCTTCTTTGACTATGTCTGATTTACTTTAAATCTGTTTTAGATAATATCAAAGTTCAATCCTTATCACGACTTTGAACTTCTCAAGGCATCCCGTGGGCATACTCTAAAGTAGAGTTCAGCTACAGCCTGTGGCCACTCCTGGCTTACTACCTGGTTTCATGTAGCCCAGAGCTAAGATTTGCTTTTGTATTTGAAATTACTGGAAAGAAGAAATATAAGAAGACTGTTTCATTATGTGAAAACTATATGAAATCCATACTTTATTATCTTTTTTAAAAAGTGTTATTGGAACACCTCCAAATCTGTGTGTATGTGTGTGACTATGTATGTGTGTGTGAGAGTGAGAGAGAGAGAGAGCAATTGATCTATAGCTGAAGTACTGAAGGAGTTAATTGGGACGAAAACTGAAGACATTGAAAAAGTCCCCGCTATAACATGAATTATTAAACATTATTAATTTTGTAAAAATATTTGCCACCTGAACTTTTGAAGGAGAAATCTGTCTGCTACCGTCGCAAGTGAACTTTAAATGCATCTGCCCCAGGATAAACCTGCTGCATTCATAGTCTACAGATTGTTACCAGATTTATTTAACGTTATTCTGTGATATTACTCAATCTTGGTGAAATCATAGAATATTTTAAATCTCAAAGCTTCCATCTGTAAATTAGATGTAGATTACTCCCAAGGACAGCTGGAGACTTCTAACTAATTGCTAGCATAAAAATCATTATTTAGTAATATTCTTTATCATAGACCAATATTTTTTTCATTAAGCATTTTAAATTTTTTATGTTTCTGGAAATGAAATCTAGGGGTTTTCATATGCCAGGCAAGCCTGCTATCATGGAAACTACATTTCCTAGCTAAAGTACCATATTTCACACACACACACACACACACACACACACACACACACACACACACAGAGAGAGAGAGAGAGAGAGAGAGAGGGAGAGAAACAGAGAGACAGAGAGATTTACATTTGGATCCTTTAAAACAAGAAAAGAAATTATAAAACTAACCTAATACTATCTTCTGTTGTTTGGTTATAAAATAAGTAATTTTCTGAGCTAGAAAATAACCATTTTGTTAAGCTATTATTTTTTTTCTAGAAAGAAATTTACTTTTGCTCTATAAGATTTTTTTAAAATGTGATTATTTTGATTTTTTGTATTAGAATACAGCTTATAGAGGCTGTTCTAAAGTATGCCTCTTGAAGGTGATTAATCCTCATTTAGAAAGACAAATGGGATGTGCATTGAACTTATGACAGGAGTCTACCACAAAAGGCATCTGAAAGACTCTACCTAGCAGTGTTTCAAAGCAGACACTAAGACTCATAACCAAACCCTCGGCAGAGTGCAGGGAATCATATGAAAGAAGGGAAGTTAGTATGATATGGAAAGGATAGGAGCTCTACAAGGACCAAATATATCTGGGCACAGGGTCTTTTCTGAGACTGACACTCAACCAAAGACCATCTATGGATATAACCTAGAACTTCTGCTCGGATGTGGCCCGTGGTAGCTCAGTAACCAAGTAGTTTTCCAAAGTAAGGGGAACACGGACTATTTCTAACAGGATCTCAAGGGCAGGCTGTTTGACCCCCCCCCCCCCAGGGGAGGAGCAGTCTGTTAGGCCACAGAGGAGGACTTTGCAGCCAGCCCTGAAGATACCTGATAAAATAGGGTCAGATGAAAGGGGAGGAGGTCCTCCCCTATCAGTGGACTTGGAAAGGGGCAGGGAGGAGACCAGGGAGGGAGTGTGGGGTTGGGGAGGGAATGAGGGAGCGGGATACAGCTGGGACACAGAGTTAACAAAATGTAACTAAAAAGAAAAATAAAATTAAAAAAAATGTAAAAAAAATCAAAATGAATTTTAAAATTTTATTTATAAAAAAATAAATAAAATCTGATTAATGTTAAAAAAATAAATAAAGTATGCCTCTTAAGTGATAAGATTCTCTATACACCTAAAAATATACCATTTATATATTTTAATTCATTTTTAGGACCATTCACCTAAACTTAAAAGAATGTGCGAGACAATGGGATATTTTTTCCATGCTGTTTATTTTCCAATAGATGTTGAAAATCAGTACCTCACGATAAGGAAATGGGAAATTGAGAAGAGTTCTTTAGTTATTTTATTCCTTCACTCAACATTGCCAAGGTAAGCCAAAAAAAAAAATCTCTAATTTATATTCGCACTAGCTGTAACTAATGTGAACTTCAAGATAAAGTCTAATTCCATTCTCATAGTCAAAAACAGTGTGTGAAATCTAATAAACTTTATAATGCCTCACACTCAAATAAAAAAATGTAAAGTTTATACCATTAGAGCTACCAGGATCATTAATATAAGGACTGTTTAATCGGCAGTTGATAAATCGTGGCCCCGGGCCAAATGCTGTTAGATAGCAGCTTCTGTCAGTAAGGTTTTTTTTTTCTTTTTTTTTTTTTTGTTTTTTTTGTTTTTACAAGCCATGAAAACATCTCTTTTATTTATTTGAATGAACTTATCACCCCATTTCTTGATATAACAGATGAAGACAAAAATCACCAAGGCAATCTATCGAAACAAAGTCATTCGGTATTTATGACTTAAAACAGTGGTGCCCTTTTTAAATGTGAAGATTAGGTATCTGCTTGAATAGATGAATACAATTTCTAACCTTACCAATTTTGGCAATAATTATGATCTAACAATTAAGTTGACAAATGTTCCACTTTAACTTGTTGAATATGAAAACCTCTAGGATGCAAAAAATTTTTCCCTTACTGCACAAGATTATATTGCTGCTACCATGGTGTTTTTTTCTGGTTTTTCAAAAATCCTTTCACTTTTTCTTTTTCTTTTCTTTTCTTTTATTTATTTATTTTTTAATTTATTTTTTTTTATTAATTACACTTTATTCACTTTGTATTGTCAGTAAATTTTATTGGAACACAGTTATATTCATTGATTTGCGTGATTTTTTTTTTTTTTTAGCATCTGCTTTCATACTATAACAGTACCTTTGTGAAGTATTTACATCAGAAACCCTATGTTCTACATAGCCCAAAATGTTCATTGTCTGACTTTACAGAGTAAAGCTGGCGGCTTCTCATTTCAGTCCACAGTAACCCATACTGCCTTCTCTCTTTGGATACAATTTGAGAGACGTGCAGTTTCAACGTGAATGTAACCATGTTGATGAATCTTACCTATGAGGTTTTTGTAATCAGTCCAATACAGATGGTGTAGATATAGATAAAAGACAAAATGGGCCTCACGGGAAGTTATCCGCGCTATCCAGACGTGCTGACTGGAGTAAGCCGTGCAGGGCATTAGCTGTCTTTGAGGATTGCAAGTTGCAGACTGTCCCAGGCAACTTAGCAAGATCCTGCCTCAAAATGAGAAATCAAGGGCTAGAGGTTTGTAGCCCAGCTGGGAGGGGGCATTCCTAGCCTGCACAAGATTCTGGGATCAGCCCCCAGCACCACACAAAAACGGGCATGGTCATGCGTGCCAGTAACTCCGGCATTCAGAAGGCGGAGGGAGGCCGAAAGGAAGGAGAGAGCAAGGATAAAGCCCAATGGTAGAGTAATTGTCTAGTGTTCACGAAGCCTTAGATTGAATGCCCATTTACACACACACACACACACACACACACACACACACACACACACACACTCATACTCATTCACACACCACACACAAACACGCCACACTCATATACATAGTGCAGCACACACATACACACTCACACCAGTCACACCCACCACATACTTATTCACACACACCACACTCACTCACACACACCCATGAGGAGGAAGAAGAACGGAAGGGCCCGCAGACTGGCTAGGGGCGACATGAGCAGAGCGAGCAGAGCCTTCCTCGAGTGTGTCTGCAGTGCCCTTGAACTGCTTGGCTTCAGCGGAGTCTCCTTTGTCTGCTCTCCTCGCTTTAGTCTTTATTAAGAATCTATCATACGTAATACCTAATGTTTGGGTCGTATCTGTATCTTATGTTCCTTGGTAATATATGCCTTGCGTTGTTAAATGAGCTTTCAATTCTTATTTTTACCCTTGGAGGCCACCTTGCTTTTTTCTTTTTCTTCAAGAGATTCATTTGGTGATAATATGCTATTCATTATCTTTGTGCTTTGAACATTTATTTTTTTTTAATCTTCCTAATTTTAAACTTGAGTTTCCTCTCCCACTTGTTTTCCATTATTTGTTATCTACCTTAACAAATTGTTTGAATTTTTTTAAAAAAATTATTCAGAATTTTAATTTCTCACATTTCTGTTTTGGCCCTATTGTGCTTGAATTTGTCTTAACTTAATTGCATTCTTTTCATCATTCATTTCTTGTTAGGCTTCTAAAAATTATGGCTGTGGTTTCCTATAGCAAGGTTCTTTTTTTATTTTTATTTTTTTAACCTTTACCACGGTTTAGCCATGGGTTTCGCTAGCCATTTGGGAGGCCCTATTGACCTACCAGGTGTTTTCCTGTAGTAGACTCTGAATATAAGGATTCAGAACGTGAAATAAGAAAGGGCTAGAGAAGGGAAGTCTCTTGAAGTTTTAGGGCTGGTGATATTTGTATTTTAATTTAGAAAGTATGTATTTGAAATGGAATCTGTTTTTCATTTACTTTCAAAGTTTCATGAGCTTAGTTCATTATTTCCAGCTATGGAGAGTGTTTTTGAGAATTTGTATGTTTAAAATGAATCAATTACGAAAGCTCTATAGCTTAAGGCATGATTTATGTGTCTTATTCTCACCGGCTAATGAGCATACTGTATTTGTAAGACTGTGTTACAATGGTACTATAAAAATGACCCAGTTTGGGAACTGGAAAGATGGCTCAGTAGGTGAAGTGTTTGCTGTACACCCATGAGGACCTGAGTTTGAATCCCTGAACCTACATAGAAGTTGATAGTGCTATGAATATCAGTAATTTCAGCACAGGGGAGGGAGAGAGAGAAAGAAAGATCCCTAGGGCTGTGGTCATCCAGGCCAGCTGACTCAGTGAATTCAAGGTTCACTGGAGAGTGACTGGACAAGACATTTGACACTGACCTCTGGGCACACAGGCACATGGCACTGTGCGCACACGCAAACACACACGTGTTTTTGGAAAGCTTTTCTTCCTCCGTAGCTGGGCCCTTGTCACTGTGGTAAATCCCATTTGGGCACTTAGGCCGGTCACCCAAGTATCTGCTGCCGCAGTGCCATGTAGCCCATGAAATGGCAATTTCCAATCTAGCTTTTTACTGGAAGACTGTGAGGAAGCCTTTCTGCAAAACCCAGAAGGAAAACCGCGATTAATCTACCATCGGTTGGAGGATGGGGAAGGCACTTCCGACTCTGTCCAGCAGTTACTGGATCAAGTTTCTAACCTAAGCAAGACCACCAAAGCCAAGGTAAGACACAGGATATGTCAGAGGGTGTGCATGGCAGAGATAAAGCCAGATCCAGGTGGGATGGGGAAGGAAACCAGGTGTCTAGAGAGAAGGGACACACAAAAGGGATGACCTAATTAGATCAATCCTGAAAAGCCTCAGAGGTTGTTTTTAAGACATAGGCTTTTCCTTTGGAGTGGGGCTGGGAAGGATGGGTTGGTTTTGGGCAGCATGGCGGAACCCGGTGTGGACCTCTTGTCAGTGACTTCCTTGGTGTTATATGAGGAATAGAGTCGTTTGGAGGGTAGGAAGAAGTCTGAGATCTGGTGCTGCCATCTAGATGAGAGCTGCAGGGGCTCCCAACTGGAGGGTGATAGACAGGCTGAGACAACCCCCGCCACACACACACACGAAAAAAAGTATACATTGTTCACACTGAATCTCTGTGTGACCTCAGACAAAGTAGTTAACTTGCCTCTGTTTCCTCTTTTAAGCAAGGTTAAAGTATATCTTTCTTGTAAGGTGCTTTCTAGGATAAAAGAGGTAAAGTGTTAAAAGCCTTGAAGCAGCAGCCGCTGCCGCCTCTGCCTCCTCCTCCTCCTCCTCTTCCTCCTCTTCCTCCTCCTCCTCTTCCTCTTCCTGCAGCTGCTGCTATGTTTCCTTATTACCATCAAACCCTCTTTTTCCCTTAGATCATCCACCACTCAGGAGATCCTGTGGAGGGAGTGTATAAAGTTTACATGGGTGTAGAAAAGATCATTAAGCAGGTAAATATGCTTTCCTCTGTAAGTTTTCATCTAAAATAGTTTAATAGTATTTTTTTAAAGAATTTTCTAGACAAAACTACTTGTGTGTCGTTTTTGAGAACAGGAGATTTCTATGGTTCTGTTGGGAGCTGGTCCAGGGGTGAGACCCTGATATTGTCAGAATCTGCCTCCCAGAGCCAGCTGTGCTTCAACACCTGTCAGGTGTAAAATGTATCACAAACAGGAAAATCCAGAGGAGGCATTTGAAAACACATGTGCATTTTATTCCAAAGAGAAGTTTATGTTCTTTGTGTACTTTTCTTAAAAACGTATTTGAGATGTCACCCACCTTGCTATCTCTAACAGCAGCAGAGAGGCAGGAGCACCCTTCAGGGAACAGGAACACGGTCCGTGGAGGCATCTGGAGCTGGAAATTTTCTTGAAATCTTACGTACTTTTTTAAGCATATGTTTTCTATAGCTTGTTGGTATTATAACTGAGATTATTTTTCATTCAAAAAAAATTTCAGAATTGTGTCAGCAAAAATACAAATAGATAATAGCAAAAGATGGAGATCACCCTTATCTCCAAGTAAAATGAGCAGGGTAGGAAGGTGTGCCATGCTTAACCTGAGGGTGCCTATGTTTCCCCAGGAGCCAGAGACCTTTTCCAAGAAGGAAGGAGTTGCATCACCTTTTGTTTTGTTTGGGTTTTGTTTTGTTTTTGTTTTTTGTACCAGAGATTCCTCTAGCTCTGGCTGTCCTGGAACTGATTTGAAGACTAGGATGGCCTCGAACTCACAGATCTGACCACCTGTGCCTCCTGAGTACTGTGATTAAAGGCATGGCCACAACACAACCCCCATTTTCTACTTACATTGGCTTGCAAATATAAAGACTTGTCATCAGAAAACATGATAGAGAGACACTTGCCAGCACATTTGCATGCCCTGCTCCAGTACAAAGATCGCCCGGATGATTCTGAGCTTTTCAATCTTACAATTTTAGGACCGAAATAAGTAAGATGAATGGAGGAAAATGAAATAAGCCATATTATCATCAATGTATTTTCAGGGATCCAATATAGCGACTAAATGGGACAGCAGAGAGCCTTGGTATCAGGAAACTCCATCTAAAAACGGGCAGTGGTGGTATACACCTTTAATCCCAGCACTCAGGAGGCAGAAGCAGCTGGATCTCTGAGTTCGAGGACAGCCAGGGCTACACAGAGAAACGCTGTCTTGAAAAACCAAAAGAAAAAAAAGAAAAAAAACTTCATTTTAGTAATTGGACTTGATGCCATATCTCTTGGGCATTAGTGCAGCCTTTGAAGTCCTCCACTAGTGGGGCTGAAGGAATAGAGACAGCTCAGTCTCTAGGACACTTCCCTCGTAAGCGTAAGGACCTGATTAGGAGTCCAAGCACATGCTTAAAAACACCAGGCATGATGGTGTGTGCTTGTAATGCCAGCACTGGGGAAGGAGAGACAGGAGGACCCCCTTAGGCTCACTAGTCAAACCCAGTCAGTGAGCCAGTGAGAGACCCTGTCTCAAAGGACATAAGCAGTCCTGGGGACAACACCCAAAGCGGTCCTCCTTCATCCCTACTCATGCACACACGCACACATACGCACACTTTTTAAAAAGTGATTCCCTAGCCAGATATAATTACAGCTATCATATAGAATTTTCCGGAGAACAGATCCCCAAAACACCCTGATTTTACTTTAGTTGAGAGGAACGCTTTATGTTTTAGTATTTTCATTTTATACTAGGATTCTTATGGTTACAAATCTATTGTTAGAGATACTTATAGTAACTCTTATTTTTATAAGCTGAAGTCTGGGCCTGTGTCCCTCAGTAGCTAAGGCCCTGCCAGCTGGCCCCAGCTTTCAAGTCTCCGATTTTTGCTTCCTTTCCTGTACTTGTTATTTGCACTCAGGACATCCTTGGCCTCGAGAACACAGAGGTGGAGGTGAAGGATGGGGGCAGCGAGGATTCCACTCCCGAAGAAGATGATTTTGGGGATGTTCTATGGGACATACATGACGAGCAAGAGCAGATGGAAACGTTTCAGCAGGCCGCTAACTCAGCCTACGAACTGGGATTCGAGAAGGTGAGCTTCTGAGCCCTCTGCCCAGGGGAGATCAGCGGCTGGGTTGGGGAGATGGCACGGCTGGCAAAATTCTTGTCGCCTAAGCGTGGTGACCAAGTTCAGATCGTCAGCACCCATGTCAGAAGAAGAGTGGAGGCTTACTTCTGTAACACCCCACCCCCACCCTTGTTCGTGGGGAGGGGGAGGCACAGGCAGATCCCTGGAGCTCATTGGAGAGTGAGCCTAGCCAATCAGTGAACCTGCGCTAAAGGAGAGACCCTGTCTCAAAAAAATAAGGTGGAAAGCGATAGCAGAAGACGCCTGATAGGAGCATCCAGCCTCCACCTGCAATTGCACACACACACACACACACACACACACACACACACACACACACTTAAAAATAATGAAAAAATAAGTTACCACTTAAAGGCTGTCATATTCGGGTTCGTGACTGTTGCCTGCTCTCAAGGCTGGATGACCCATGTTGAGATGTCTTTAGATTTGTACCCTAGGAAGACTATGTGATGTTGACATATATTTGTGAACACCAATTATTTTCATAGATGATGGAGTCATCGGCCATGCACCTGTTATGCTGCCACCAGCAGCTCACCCAGATCAGGCTGGGAAATGTAGTAAGGCCCGGCTGTCAGTTCTTCCCAACTGTTAAAAGAATTAAAATGACAAACATTCTGGTAGTTCACCCAATAGGTAGATCATCCATTCAGTTTTGGTCCAATCAGTGTCTATAAACATCTAAACTAATTAACAACCTGACATCCACTAAGAAATATACATGTCCAAGTTAAAAAAAAAGTATGTAAACTAATGTACAAACCAGTTTTAAAATGTGTATGACCTTATGTATGGGAAGAGGAGAAGTGACAGGGGAGGGAGGGGTCCTTTAACGGGCTGAGCCATCTCAGTCTGAGCCCACATATTAATTTCTGAAGACTATCACAGTAGTTAACATAAGCTGCTGCATTTTTGTAGCACCCTTAGAATTTAGACTGTGTTTATTTCTTGATTCTGCCAAATCTCTTGACCACTCGAAACTTGACCTTTTTATCCGTAAACTCAGAGAAGCTAGTGTCACTTCAGCCAGATGGCATCGCTGGCATGGCATTAATTTTTATTTTAAGTAGCAGTTGTTTTAAGAGAGGTACTGATTTTATAGTACAGAAGAAGAAACTGAAGTCTGCCACATTTTCCCATGAACACACATGGAATACATTTGAACCGTGGTCCACATCTGAGGCTTTTTCCTTTGCACCAAGATACCCCAGCTGGGGGATCGTAGATCTTCAAGTGGGTTTTCTGCGGAACCATGAACCATCAGGATCTATAGGGCAGTAAGTCAGCAAAGGCCTCCCCCTCTTCCTTCAGACACAAGCCTGCTATGGGAACCACTGGGGTTCCTTGGCAGTTGACTCATGCCTAAATATGACAAGCAGAACAAACTGAAAGACTACTCCAAGGATGGAAAGTTTCTTGCGGCTGGAGATTTTACTGCCATGAAGCCAGCCTAAAACCCACCCACCATAAGCTAGTAAAAACCTCATCAGCAATCATCTGGCTGTTTATGGACACAACAATGGCTCTGGATATGCTTAGGAAATATTGTGATCTTTTACCTTTACGAGCATGGCCTTCCAGGTCTGGGCTGGTTTTGTGTAGCTAGAGAAAGCCTGGAAAGGATGGATTCTTAGACTTTGGGTAGAGCTCAGTTTTGTGAAGGTCTAAGGTAGCCTGCCTGAGCCTGGGACTTGGGTAGGGGAGAGAAGCCTGCTTTTATTCGGACCCATTCTTAGTAATCGCTAGAAACCAAGGCAGACTCTGGAACTCCATGTTCACTCTTCTGATCAGGAAATCTAGGGTCTCTGTCTGGGTCCACACGGCCTTCTGAGATACTTCTTGTGGTCGGTGGGCTCCAGTGCGATGTGATGTCCTCCTTGTGGTATTTCACCAAGCATCTGGATGTTGCAAAAACCCACTAAAATCCAGGCTGCCCCTCATACTCTCAGTTCTAGCAGTGCCGTGGGCCCCTTTCCTGCCTCCTGAGCCAGTGAATACAGACCAGCTCCTCTGCAGATGCTGCTGGCCAGCAGCAAGTTTTTGTTTTTGTTTTTTCCTCACACACTTCCTGTAGTGTTTCCAGAGACTGATCAGAAGTTGGGCATCTCAGCTTCTCAGGGGCATATGGGTGTTATGATATAAATCTGGTTGTTTATCTGTTTCCAGTATTACCAGCGTCTGGACGATCTGGTGGTGGCTCCAGCCCCGATCCCACCCCTCCTGGTCTCTGGAGGACCAGGTTCTGGAAAGTCCCTTCTTTTATCAAAGTGGTATGATGCGATGCAATTAAACCATTCTTCTCACTGTTCTGTTTGGTTAGTTGGTTGGGTTTTTTTTTTTTTTAAGAGACGGGGTCACCTATGTAGTAAAAACTGGCCTGGTTTCATTCTCACTATGTACAACTAAAGATAACCTTGAACTACTGATCTTCCTACATCCGCTTCCTCTAATGGCATGCTTTTAGTTAAAAGTGGATGTTTATTTTATTAACATTTTTGTTAGTTAACAGCAACTTGTAATTAAAGGGGGCTATTAGTTTAAAAGGTTCCTAAAAAGTAGAGTGAGCTCAATCATCTCCTTCCTTGTCCTGTTGTGACTAGCCATGGAATTAAGGACTCTGGGGAAATGCTTGCTGTCTAGGTGTATTTGTGGATGTGGACAGTAGGGGACCTCTGTCAGCTTTAACAAAAATCCTGTGTTTTCCCCCTAGGATTCGGCTGCAGCAGAAGCATTTCCCCAACACACTGATCCTGTCTCATTTTGTGGGGCGGCCCATGTCAACCAGCGCAGAGTCCTCCCTGATCATCAAGCGGCTCACTCTGAAGGTACGATGGGCTCGCTCTGGAGCTCTCTGGATGTTGTGGCAGGTTATGAAACTCTTGAAACTAAGTTAATAATAATAACGAGACTTTCAGTATCGTAGGTAGGAAATCACTAATTTGAAATCTGAACTTTCTGAAAGCAGTGAAGATTGAGCATTGGGCCTTGTGAGTGCGAGGCCAGCATTCTGCCACTGAGCTACAGTCCCGCTAAACTCTGAAAGCCTTTCTATTGAGCATGACATGACAACTCATGTGAAAATTCCATGTCTAACTCATAGGACATAGCACAGTTAAAACACTGGCTCAGGCTACTTGTAAAGGGCATATATGAAATGTAGGTGAGTCTCATCTTTAGACTTCAGCCCTGTTCCCAAGATCACTCAATTACATATGTGAATATTTCCCAGATCCCCCAAATCTGAAATCTGAAACACCTCTAGTGCCAAACATCTTGCATGAGGCATACTCAACCTATGACAAGTTATTCTGGTTTTTATAAGGATTTAAAAAAATAGTACTCGGGGCTGGAGAGATGGCCCAGCGGTTAAGAGCACTGGCTGCTCTTGCAAAGGACCCGGGTTTGGTTGCCAACACCCACCTGGCAGCTCACAACCACCTGTAACTCCAGTCCCCGGAGATTTGACACCCTCTTCTGGTCTCCGCGAGCGCTGCATGCACACGGCACACACGCATACACGCAGGCAACATACTCGCACACATAAGAGTAAATAAATCTTTAACGGTATACAGGGCTTACAGGCAGCAAAGAAGACCCAGTGGGTAACGCGCTTGTTGTGCAAGCGTGAGGCCTGAGTTTGTGTCCCCAGCACCAACGTAAACACTCAGGCATGGCAGCACGCTTGTCTGGTAACCACAGCATGACGGAATGGACAGAGGCAGGAGGATCGTGGGACTTTCTGGCCACTAGCCTAGCCAGTTAGTGAACCCCAGGTTCAGTGAGAGACCTCGTCTGAAAAGGTAAGGTGGAAAAGCAGTTAAGGAAGACACCCAGCATCACCCTGAGGCCCTCACATGTGGACACACACACACACACACACACACACTAGTACTTGAACAACCATGGAGGGGAGTCAATGCTGCTGCACACAGTGAGGATGGAAAGGTCTCCCTGCTACCGTGGAGATCCTCTGATTTACTTTACACGTGGTGTCCCTGTGTCTCTCTGCAGCTGATGCAGCACTTCTGGGCAGTTTCTGCACTGACTCTGGACCCTGCTAAGCTTCTGGAAGAATTCCCACACTGGTTGGAGAAGCTCTCTGCTCGGCATCCGGGCAGCATCATCATCATCATCGACTCCGTAGATCAAGTCCAGGTGCCGCTCTCACTCTGTGTTCTATTAGCAGACACCCTAGGAGACCAGAATGCCAGCAATGCTGCAGCAGGCATCTCTGTCTGAGCTTCCGGGGAGGGGATGATGCTGGTCCATTTCTGGGGAAGAAGCGTCTGAATTAAGGAAAGAAGGGAGGAAGGGGGGAAGGAGGGAAGGAGGAAAAGAAAGAAAAAGGAAAGAAAGAAGGAAAGACTGTATGCTCACAGACATCAAGTAAGTCTACATTCTGAGCACAAAGTATTTATTTGATTTCTATTTTTTCTGAGATAGGGTTTCTCTGTTTACCTTCAGCTAAACTGGAACTTGCTCTGTGAACCAGGCTAGCTTTGAACTCAGAGATCCACATGCCTCTGCCTCCCAAGTGCTGGGATAAAAGGTGTGTGCCACCACCACCCAGCCCTATTTTGACATATTTTTAAGGCATGGACATTTTCTTAAATGTCCAGAATTCAAATATGGTGATAACAGTGTTTTGCCAACCACGGGAAAAAAAAACATTCCCAAATGAGGGTTGTATCCTTAATAATAAGGAAAGCATAATGAGACTTGTATCCTATGGGAGAGCTAGGAGGATTCTTTGGAAATGCTGTTATTGTAAGCTGACTTCTGCCGTGTGTTCTTAAGCAAGCGGAGAAGCACATGAAGTGGCTGATTGACCCCCTGCCTGTGAATGTCAGGGTCATTGTTTCTGTGAATGTGGAGACCTGTCCCGCAGCGTGGAGGTATGGCCAAACCCAGCACTTTCCGAATGGGGTGGGCGGACAAGGAAAGGGTCCTGATGCGTTTCTGTGGTTTCATATAAACGGCAGTGAGGCTGGGAAGAAGTGGATGACCTCAAGGAGAAGACGCCCTTTGTAAAATCTGGAGAGAGGTTAGAGCTGGGGTAGAAGGGAAGAGGAGAAAATGGAAATGGCTGTAAATTGTCAGAACCAAGAAAGGAAGCTAGTTGTAACTTCCTGGGCTGAGAAAGGAAACGCAGAATGGGCAGGCGTGGTGTGGGGGGAGCGAGTAGGTTGACTCTTGGGACAGTTTAGTTTGAATTGCAAATTGTAGATCCAAGTAATGATGTCTAGTAGGCAGGTGAGTTGGTGGGTGAGCAAAAATGGAGAGGGGCGGCCTGGGAATTACAGTCTAGATACCTGTTATCTAGAATGCAGGCTCGCTTTTATTGACAGCCCTCAGAAAAGTGACCTAAGGCTTGCATCTGGAGGGCAGTATTCCTTAGCCTATTTATTTTTACCCAGGAAAGTCCTTGTAGTACTTTCTTCTACAAGAAAACCTTTCTTCCCCGAATCGTGCCTCCTTAAGAAACTTGAGTGCTGTGTTTGTACACTGTATGTCGGTGTGCATCAGCAAACAGATATATGTGTATATTTGTGCTTTGTATATAAGCATAAGATTGTCTCTATCTCGTCAGTTGTCCTGTAGAGCAGAGACCATCTTGATCTGCTCCTCCTAAGCACCGAGGACTCCTAAGCCGATGTCTATTTTTATGGCAATGCTGAATGTAGGGCTAACGGTGTTTCTCCGCCTCACTAACATACGTGGCCTGTGATCTTCTGTGTTGTTTATCATCAGATGTAATTATAAACCGTAAACAAATTAAATAATGACTTAATGTGATGAACAATTCCATATGTTTATTTTATAAAGGCTGTGAAAATTACTCGTGTAATGTTAAAAATGTGTTTCCTTCTGTCCTCTTTGAACAAAAGGTTGTGGCCTACACTGCATCTCGATCCTCTAAGCCCCCAAGATGCAAAATCCCTCATAATCTCAGAATGCCGCTCTGCAGACGTGACGCTGAGTACAGAGCAGGTGAGCATTCCCACTCCGGATGTGCTTTCTCTGGATGTGACCCCACATCCTCAGGCTTGTGCAGCCAGCTCTTTATCCACTGAGCTACCTCCCCAGACACCTCCGTCCTGTCTTTCATGACAGATACAGAAGAAGCAATGCAAATATTTTGGCCTTGAGGAATAGTATATAGTATTAAGTAGGGATTCTTTAAAATTGGAAAGTGGCTTTATATTGGATGCATCTTCCTTCTGCAGCTAAAAGTCTGTCTGTAGCCAGGCTTCCGCCACTACCCCGGTGACACCACTGATAGGGACAGTTTCTTTGGATGGGGTTCTGTGGCTGGCTCAGGAGTACTGGCCCCAGCCTACTTCTCTTACTTTCGCTTTGTTTTGTTCGGAAACTGGTGTAGGAAAAGAAAGTAGAACAGCACTGCCGTCCCGCCACAACCCGCAACGCCCTCTACGCCACGCTTTTCAGCAAAATGATGGCATGGTAAGTGCTCCCCCGCCCTGGTGTTCTGCTGGGAGTTCATCCTGGCCTCGCTGCAGTCCAGTTTCTCAGCAAAGTGAGGGCTGCTTGGACTAGTCTCACGGGCGGGCGTCAGAGTTCTCCCTATTCTAATGTGACACTAACACCCGCTCGGGAGAATGTGACTTACTTTTGAAGAGTCATCAGAATGGATCTCTCATTGTCTCTGTTCTTACATCTAGTCATAAATGTCTCCTTTCCATATCAGTCATCGATCCGCCGTTCATAAACATTTGATCCGCCGTTCATAAGCATTTGATCCTTGGGCTTTGGTTTCTTCGGCCTCCCTCTACACTGTCCTCGGTCAGACCCCAAATCTAACATTCTTGCCTTTAATTTTATGTTTTTGATCTTAGTCATTCTGACAGGTGTAAGATGGACTCAAAGTAGTTCTGATTTGCATCTCCCTGATGGCTTAAGATGCTGAGCATTCCTTTAAGTGTTTCTCAGCCATTTGACTTTCCTCTGAGAATTCTGTTTGGATCTTTACCCGCCCCCCTTTTATTTTTTTAGATTGGGCTATTTGGCTTATTGACGTCAAGTTTCTGCAAGAATCTATTTTAAGAGAGACTGTGGGCCATTTTTGTATTTAAAAAAAAAAAAACTTTTGGGTGGGTGGAATTTGCTTTTGCAGTGCTTGAGACTGGACCCAGGCTACGCCAGGGCATGCACTCTGCTCCTAGGCTACATGCCAGCTTTATCTAATGTACGTGAATGTGTGTGTTTATCACCTATGTTTACTCGGTTTATTTATTTTGCAGCACTTAGGCCTGAACCTAGAACCCTACGCATGCTAGGCAAATGTCCTACCCCTGAGACGAGGTCTCACTAAGCTGTAAGGCCAACCTTAAACTCACTCTGAACCCTAGGCAAGTCTTAAACTTGGGGTGTTCCTGCCTTGGCCCCCACCATACCTGGGGTTACACTTGTACCACCAGCCCTGGCTTGTTTACTGAATTTCTTCAGTTTACCATGGTCTCAAAATCCTGCTCCGTACAATTTCGGTATGCAGGGCTAATGGTGCTTATGCTGTTCTCTGCATCGTGCCGGAGGTGGCTGGAGGGTAAGAGCCAACCCTTACTACTCATTTTTATGTTCCATGGTGAACACTAATTGCTTGACATAAATTGACTCTCAGCACGTGTTCACTGGAATGAGTTAAATGGTATCATAAAATAAACCAAATGACTCCAGCAGCCCCAGAAAAACTATCATTTTTCTGTATTTTTATTGAATTCCCATTACGGAATTGTGGCGTAAAATAGAGGCCACTGTTTTTCTGTGCCCCCGATTCTTCACAGATATTGGCAGTCCATATGAAATCCAGTCTGTTCTCAATTCCCACAGGGCCGGGAGAGCAGGCAACGTGGAGGAAGCCCTTCATCAGTGTCTGCAGTGTCAAGACACAATCTCACTGTACAGACTCATTCTCCGCACCGTCAGGGAGGCGATGCCAAGTGATGTGGATAAAGAGCTCATGACCCAGGTGAAGCGCAGTGAGCCCGCAGAAAGACGGCCTGGGGCCTTGAGTGGAGAGCTGTGAAAGGAAGTCAATCATTTTCTGTTTGAGTTTAAATGCCCTGCAGGTGTGCATAGGAGGCTAGAGCCAGTGCTCACTACCAGTCTTCCTGGTTATCACTGAGAATTCTCTTCTAGTGGTTATTTAGTATCCTGTTTCTTGTGTGTTGTAAGACAGGGTCTTGCTCTACAGCCCCGCCTGCCCTGGATCCGAGGCTGGTCTCAAGCTAGCAGCAATCCTCCTGGGCCAGCCTTCCAAGTGCTGGGATTATAGGCTTGCACCACCGTGCTTGCCATTTACTCCTTAATTTGGCTTGTCTTTTTCTTATTGGTCTGTACTTGTTTTTCTTTTAGGATTAGGTTTGCAGTTTTTGTTATTTGTTTGTTTATTTGTTTGTTTTAATTCTATCTATGCCTATGTGCATTTTGGGACTAAATGTGTATGTGAGTGCAGGTTGCCCTGTAGGCCAGAATAGGGCTCTGGGGGCCCTGGAGCTGGAGTCAGATGTGGTTGTGAGCCTCCTGGTGTAGATGCTGGGAACTGAACATGGATCCTCTGGAAGAACAGCAAGCGCTCCTAACCACTGAGCCACCTCCCTACTCCCAGGTTTTCTTTTCCTTATTGGTCTGACGCTCTTAAATACTCATATCGAATATTAATTAGATGTCTTTTTCCTTTGTGTCTTGTCATCTATGGTGGTATTCATTTAAAATTTCATTTTGGTAAAGTCAAATTTACCAACAATTCTGATCTGCTGTGCCTTTAAAAACTCTCTGCTGCTTTAGGTGTTCCCTGTGAGGTGTGTACATGTAGCTTCATTCAAAACCTTTTATATCTTTATGTGTAAGTCTTCTGGTTTGGAATGCTACCTGACAGATGCCAGGCTCACATATGGGTCTGCTTCCAGGCTTTTCTATTCAGTTCAGCTTTTTTTTTCCAATGATATATTGTCTTAGAACTTTCAGGTGAGCTCTGACATGTTGTTGAGCAAGTTGTCTTTGGGGGGAGGGGTGTTGGCAAGTGGTGTGTGTGTGTGTATTGCTATGTATGTGATCCCTGTATGTACATACAGGTGTTTGGGTGGGAGAGGGCACTTATCAGTTTGCCCACATGTGGAGGTCAGAAGTTGACACCAGCATGACTTCCTCAGTTGCTTTTCTACTTTCTTTCTTTTTCCCTTTGAGACAAAGTCTGAGTAAAAAGTTAAGCGTCGCGTCTTAGGAAGTCTTGGCTGTGGTTTCGGAGTTGCCCACTGGTCCCCATCTGTTCTTTATCTAGATCCTCTGCCTCATCAACGTTAGTCACAATGGCGTGAGTGAGTCAGAACTGATGGAGCTGTACCCAGAGATGTCCTGGCCCTCCCTGATCTCCATAGTTCACAGTTTACACAAAATGTGTCTGCTGACCTACAGCTGTGGCTTGCTCAGGTTTCAACATCTGCAGGTAAATGTTATTTCTAACACCTTTTTAATACAAAGGGTGTTTTTTGTGGGGGTTTTGTTTTTTTGTTTTTTTTTTTTTTTTACTTATAAGTATCATTGTAGCATTTTGTGCTATGTTTTACTGTATTAAGTGAAATGTTTCAGATGTTAACATCAAAAGCTAAGATTTGGCACTATAATGTTTTTTGCAGGGACTTTAGATTGTGTGTGGAACTTGCCCAACACTGAGCATGTGTAGTGCCTTCCTGAGGCAGCTATTACTTCAAAGGTGGTACCCAAGATGCTTTAGTTCTAAAGATCTGCTGTGAAATGCTGTTTGTAGTTAACAACAGTGTATTGCACACTTCACTCTTAATTAAAGGAGCCAGGCTCAGTGGCACATGCCTCCTATGCCTCCCAGTACCTGGGAGGTGGAGGCAGGAGGATCAGGAGTTAAAGACTAGCCTCTGCTATGTGGTCTAGCCTGGCTGTGAGATCATGTCTCAAAACCCAAATTTATTAAGAGGAGCTAGGTATGATGGCACATGACTATAATCTCGGGAGGCTGAGGCAGAAGCTTTGTAAATCTGAGGCCAGCCTAGGCTACACAGCAAGAGGCAAGTCTCAAACAACCAAAAAAATAAAAAAAAAAGTATCTCTCTAATTACATGTTACACTTAAAATGTCTTTTAAAAAAGAAACCAAACAAGCAGAGACTTTAAGTTCTTGTCATACAGGTCTTCATTTGCTTGGTTAGAATTACACCAAGATACTTTATATTATTTGTGGCTATTGTGAAGGGGGTAGTTTCTCTAATTTCTATCTCAGCCTGTTTGTCATTTATGTACAGGCTACTGATTTTTTTTTAAATTAATTCTTGGCTCCAGCCACTTTGCTGAAGCCGTTTATCAGCTGTAGGAGTTTTCTGGTGGAATTTTTGGGGTCACTTATATACACTATCATATCATCTGCAAATAGCAATGACTTCTTCCTTCCCAATTTGTATGCCCTTGAAACTGAGGGTGGGGACATCTCTGTGACAAGCTAGAGGCCTAAGTCACAGAAGGCTCCTGGGAAGGTATGAGGAGGATTCAAACAGAGACTCCTAGTAGCAAAGGCCATAGAGACTGAAGAGGACACCCTCTAGATAGTCTTTTAGTAAAGAGAGGGGATCCCCAACCCACCCACAAAAACTTTAACCCAAAATTTACCCTGCCTATGAGATGTGCAGGGATAAAGAGAGAGCAGAGATTGAGGGAATGCCCAACCAATACTTGACCCAACCAAAAACCCACCCTACTGGAGAGTACCAACCCGACACTATGAATGGTACTCTGCTAAGCCTGCAGACAGAAGCCTGTCACAGTTGTCCTCTGAGACTCTACGCAGCAGCACCTCAAAACAGATGCTGAGACTCGGCCAAACATTGGTTGATGCATAGGGAGTCTTGGGGAATAGTGGGAGGAAAGAGAAAAGGACCCAGAAATGACAGGAGTGCCACAGAAAAACAATAGAGCCAACTAACCCAGGGCCAGAGGGGTTTGCTGAGACTGAAGCATCAACTAAGAACCATGCATGAACCGGACCCAGGCTCCATACAAAGATGTAGCAGATGGGCAGCTTAGGCTTTAAGTGGGTCCTCTAGCAAGGAAAGTAGGGACTGCATCGGACACGGACTCACTTGCTAGCTTTCAGATCACTTTTGCCTGGTGGAACTGCCTTTACAGGGCACAGGGAAGAGGATTTGTTCAGTCCTGATGCAACTTGATGAGCTGGGATGGATGGGAAAAGGGGAGAGGGAGAGAGGCCTGGGAAGGGAGGAGGGGAGGAATTACAAGGATATAAAGTGAATAAAATAAATAAATGAGAAAAAAATGAACAAATCGAGCAAAATTCCAGTCACAAAACACATAAAGCAAAATCAGAAAGGATATTTCTTTCTAGGAATGTAAATATAAGGCAAATGTAAGAGTCAGACCCCTTTCACAGCTGCTGGCCCCAGCTCAGGAGCTGTTCAGTGCTTGGTGAGTTCTGAGCTGAGCAGACTGTCCAGCTTCCCACAGTGCTGTGAAGGGCCTAGAGATGGTCCTTGAAGAGTTCAGACCTGCTGTGTGGCTCATTGTCATAAATCTCCAGAAAGTATGGGCCAATAGAATCCCTATCATATCTAGTGCCATGACTGAGTTGTGTATGGAATCTTTCACCCGAGGGTGCTGCATCCTCTCTGCCATTGTAGAATGCTTGTCATTTCAGTTTTGTTCCTTTGTCCCATATGAACTGAACATAATTTACTCTTCTGAGGTACCCTTTCAATCCACTTAAATTTTTTTTTAATTTTTAAATTAAGTTGTGCTTTGTGTTCTTAATTTCTTTTTTTTAATTTTATTTTTCTTTTTAGTTACATTTTGTTAACTCTGTGTCCCAGTTGTATCCTGCTCCCTCATTCCCTCCCCAACCCCACACTCCCTCCCTGGTCTCCTCCATGCCCCTTTCCAAGTCCACTGATAGGGGAGGACCTCCTTCCCTTTCATTTGACCCTGTTTTATCAGGTATCTTCAGGGCTGGCTGCAAAGTCCTCCTCTTGTGTTCTTAATTTTTACATTAAACTAAGCTTGCAACATCAGCATATCCTGAATTTTTAAGTATCGTGGGGCTATTTCTACAACATAGCTACAGGATGAAAGGCTTATACATTGCCTTTTGCAGGTCCGCTCTCAGGTGTATAGAGACTAACACAGAAACCAGTATTCTCTTCTTCCTCCTCCCAGGCCTGGGAGACAGTGAGGCTGGAGTGCATGGAGGATGCTGCTCTCATTTCTTCATATAGACAAAAGCTGATCAGCTATTTCACCTCGCAGCTCAGGTACCAGCAACGTCTGCACTCCATTCTTCTGCTGTACCCTTTGTGTTCTCTTTTCCCTTCCCTTGCTTGTAAGCTGAAGTGTAAACTTCAGCCAGGTCAGGAGACACAGGCCTGTGATACAGGCTACTTAGGGAAACTGAGGCAGGAAGACTGCAAGTTTAAAGTCTGCCTGGGCTACTGAGTAAATTCAAGGCTAGGCCTGCAAAACTTAGTGAGACCTTCCCTATCTCAAAATTAAAAGCTGGGAAGGTAGCACAGCACCTACCTAGCATATGCCAAACTGTGGATTCAATCCCAAGTGCTGGGAGTGGGGGGGGGGGGTAACACTTTAATTATAACCTGGAGAAATGTATCCTTTCTTTATTCCATATTACTATCAAGAATGAAATACCATTTTAAAGAAATATTTTGTTATTATGATAAAGGTGAAACTTTGGATGACATTGATACAAAATCAGTTTGTTGTCTTTACTTTTATTCTGTTTGAATAATTTAAAATATATATCACATATGTGCATGCTCTCTCTCTCTCTCTCACACACACACACACCTCTGTGTATGTATATTCAGGTTTCTTTTAATGCTTCTTCTTTTTCTACTTTTCTTTGCCTTTATTTAGGAAAATACCTTTAGCAAGTAGAATTCTAATGTTCTGGGTTTTCACTCTCAACCCTTTCAATGTTTCAGTGTTTCATCTCCTTTCTCTTATCATCCTGGGGAAGAGTCTGGTCCAGAATATCAGGGGTTTACATTATAATAAGAATGGTACAACGTTTCTGGTATCAGGCTAGCTCCCTTGGCCTTGGGTTACTCCAGTCGGAAGTAGTGGTTACCTGTGTTTATGTCCTTCCTGCAGTCTCCTGACACCTTTGGAGCCCTCTGATGCCGAAGGTCTCACTGTGTGCTCTCCTCTCTCCCAGTCAGGACAGAGTGACCTGGAGAAGCGCCGATGAGCTCCCCTGGCTCTTCCAGCAGCAGGGAAGCAAACAGAAGCTTCATGACTGCCTCCTCAATCTCTTTGTGTCTCAGAACCTTTACAAAAGGTCCGAAGCTCATTCTTGATCATCTCTCCCCAGAGGGGCAGATTTAAACAGCTAGTTGTTCTGATTAACACTGGAGAAATGGAATTGTTTTTAAATTTTAGCTCACAGAAGGTTCGGTAGCACCTGAAATACAAACAGGGGGTTCAGGATAGGGGAGATTCTGTAACAGTTTATACATTGTCATGAGATCATATTTGTCCGGGCTGGAGCGAGTACATTGCTGCTCTACAGAAAGCAGCTGGAATATTCTCAGAGAAATTTTATATCTTAGTCTTGCGTTTAAGCAGATTTTAAACTGTGCAAAGAAACTGTTCCCAATGTCTCAGGGCTTCCAGGTCTCCCAAGTGTCACCTCCAACCAGATTCTAGGCTCCCAGTGGAAACTGACCAGTGTGAATGTAAACATTGCTCTGTTTCCTCGGCACACTCTGTCCCCTCTTTTGATAATTTGAATTTGCTAATGGCGTCCCTGTACTTTTATTAGCCCAACTTTCGACCTACTAAGCCTCAGGAAGGATTTTTTTGTTTGTTTGATTTCTGCCTCATTTAGAAAGTTAGAATGTCTAAGAAAGCAAAGGTGTGAGTTGATTTGCTCCTGAGCAAATGCTCACAGACTCCATTCTTGGACCCGGGGAGCCCCATGCCAGCTGGTTGTGAGTTCTATGAACTCATACTTAGCGTCTGTCTTGGTGTCTTGCTCGCCCTCCTCAGTATGACCTGCAGATGAACATTCTTGCTTCCCCTAGCTCCTTGAGACAATCGAGGTGGCTACGCTGTGAGAGCTGGCCTGTTTCCCTATTTTCTGCTATTCTAATTTCCATCCTTTAAAATGATCTGGGGGTGAGCCGAGTTAACCTGAGCATAAACTGTCTACCAGGGATTCCAGTGAATCTGCACCAGACCCTAAGCAAGATTTTAGCGATAGCCACCAGCATCGCCAAAGGCCTCCCGTGTCCTCTGCGCTCCGACAGCAGGTGGTGCTGGTATCCCATCTGTACAGACAATGGTGAGGGGTATTGGTCAGCCAGCCTTCTGCAGATGCCACAGCTGGGAGCAGTGGATGGGTGACAGTGCAAGTCTGGCCTCACTGTCTCGGTTCTATGCTTGCCTCTGTGTAAACCGCCAATAGCTCCTTAGGGAGGAATCCCGGCATTTTCCTTTGCCACAGACCTGAAAGGATTTTTCCCATCAAATTAACATTGTCTGTTGGAACAGAGGACACTTTGCGGAGTTGCTGAGTTACTGGCAGTTTGTTGGCAAAGACAAAGGCGCGATGGCGACCGAGTACTTTGAGTCCCTGAAGCAGTACGAGAACTGCGAAGGCAAGGAGAACATGCTGTGCCTGGCCGACCTGTATGAAACCCTTGGCCGGTTTCTGAAGGACCTAGGCCTTCTCAGCCAGGTAACTAACCTCAGTGGACTCAAAGGCAGGATGGCTTCCTGCATGTACACGTCTCTCCTAACCGGAAGGAGGAGCTGTTTTCCTCTGTGGGTGCTGAGATCTGCCTCTCAACCTTGTTCCCAGGCTGTGGTGCCTTTGCAGAGGTCCCTAGAAATTCGGGAGACAGCGTTAGATCCAGATCACCCAAGGGTAGCCCAGGCCCTCCACCAGCTGGCCAGCGTGTACGTGCAGTGGAAGAAGTTTGGCGATGCAGAGCAACTGTATAAACAGGCCTTGGAGATCTCGGAAAATGCTTACGGGCCGGACCATCCACACGCTGCTCGTGAGCTTGAGGCGCTGGCAACTTTGTACCACAAACAAAACAAGTAAGTCTTAGATGACTCACACTCTGGCTTCATGAAGAGAGGATATGTAAGTGGCAGGTTTTGCTTTGGGTTCAGATGGCATTTCCTGCGATATACAAAGAAAGTTAGAATTCCCAGGGTTTTCTTCGCTGAAGAGGCATGAAGGATAGGCTTCAAAGTCATGTAAGTCTGGCTCTCCCACCAGCCATCACTGTAATGCTGAGCACATTACTACGACAGGGACATGAGCTATTCTTAGTGGCCGTGAGAAAGTTTGGCAAGAAAGTTTTATTGGCTTCCAGCCATGTTCTTACGTATTATCTACGATCACTGCTATGCTTCAATGGAAGGAAGGTTTTCTTAGTTTTGACTGAGGCAACAGAGCCCACAAAGCCTAAAATATCAACTTCCTAGGAAATGTTGGCTGATCAATAGTGTAATAAAAAGGCATTCAAAGAAAAGGTATATATACCTCGGCAACAGAGCGCTTGCCTAGCTTGTATATGGCGTGGGTATGATTCCCCCAATTCCACATCAGTCAGCACACTTTTTAGAAGCTTTTCTACCTACAGGGTACCTGCCAAGTGGCATCTCTTCCTCTTTCAGAAATTCCTTCCCTTCCTCCACCATGTGGGAGACTTCCTGGAAGTTTTACTTAAATACTGCTTCATACTGACTTTGCCCGGATTTTTGCACTTATAGCTAACCAAAAATTAGTCTGTCCAGATAAAAGGTGTCCACTGCAGATTAAACTTTGGGATTTTTCAATGAGTAGACTGCTAGAGATTCGGGTAGCATTAAATCAGTTTAAAACAATTAAATGTGAGCTCTATCGAGGATTGTGTGGGTCTCTTCAGAGACTCTGACCTGGAGTCTCGTTGTACTAGACAGGCTGCACTGTCTCAGTGTCTGCATCTCCCTGAATCATGACTCTTGGAATTTGCTCTTTTCCCTGACTTACTGTATTCTCCCCTCCCTCTCTCATTTTTGTAAAGGTATGAACAAGCTGAACATTTTAGGAGAAAATCTGTTGTAATCCGTCAGCAAGCCACAAGGAGAAAAGGCAGCCTGGTAATAAGCTTTTGTTCCTTGAACTTGAGGAAAAGAAGAGGTCTGGATACCACGAGGGCATAAACCTCACACTGAAGACCTTCGAGTTTTAAGTGACTTACAGACAGACACCGATTGGGGTCTTCCCTTTACATCTGATCATGGTAGAAGAATGGTATTGTTAAAAGCCAGAGGGTGTTCAAGTTACAAAGCCCAGCTGAAAGGAGGTTCTGGAAGGTTCGGTTTCAAGCTACTTTGACTCTCTTCTGGGGAGAGCTAGGAAAGGGAATAGAAGTTTAATTAACAATTTCTGTGAGATTCAGACTTACAAGGGAAGATTTGTTTCCCTTGAGCAAACAACGTTGTAAATGTTTCTAAGTTACTGATAAAAACCTAAATATAGCATGTTTAGCTTCATACTTGTCTGTACGTCAGGTTGGTGAGAAAAGTGTTTGCTGCATGGGCATGAGGGCCCAAGTTTGATCCCCAGCCCCAACACTAAGAAAGGACAAAGGCTGGCATGCTGACACACTTGTGATCCCAGTACTGGGGAAGTAGAGACAGGAGGATCACCGTCACTTTCCTGGCCTAATTGTCGATCCCCAGGTCCCAGTGAATGACTCCATTTCTAAGAATACGATGGGTAGCAACTGAGGGTCAACACCTGAAGTTGACCTCTGGCTTTCACAGGCATATGTGTGCACATATGCATGATTATAAAAAGATAGGTATAAAATGCTCTGTACAGGACGACCTGATGCTTGTGTGTGCAGCTAGAGTTCATAAAGATTGGTAAACTGTTGCCTAGTCTTTTTTTTGCAGTGCTTTGACATATGCCATGCTAAGATACTTCATGATCATTTTCATAAAATAGTGTTTGATGAATTTGTAGAAATAAATACACAGTCACCTCATACATGCTGTATTCAATGTGCTACTTAAAAGAACTGCCATCTAGATGAAAAAGAAAGGCTTTTGTTAGCACCCGAGTAGATGCTTCCAGGGTTGAGGCTGGTGCTCAGCGGTTGTGGTTTTGTGTCACTGCAGTATGGGTTTGCCCTGTTACGCAGACGGGCTCTGCAGCTGGAGGAACTCACCCTAAGCAAGGACAAGCCTGAGAATGCCCGAACCCTCAATGAACTGGGTGTCCTCTACTATCTCCAGAACAACCTCGAGTGAGTAGTGTGGAACTCATAACGAGATTAAGTACCCACTGAGTCTCTTTGGTGCAAAGCTGTTTTACATGTCTTTCAAGTCCAGAGTTAGGAAAAACAAACACCTCTGCTAATTTCCTGTTTGATATTGGCTTATGAACATTCGCACACATAATGTCTTGTTTGCTTTCCCTTTCCACGTTGCTTCTGAAGCTAAGTGTTATTCTGCAGCTTCCCCAGCATGGCCTTCGTGCTTATGGTGAGTGAGTTAGTGTGGACATTGCAGGTGAGATCTCACAGAAGCAACTTCAAACTGGCCAGAAGCTCTTAGAGACAGTGGCCGGGCACTGCTTTCACCCCTCACTTTGCTTAGAAAAGACTTCACACCTACACGTCCACTGTCTGAAAAGCAAGTGTGTCTAGGTTTCAGGAGAATACAACACTTTTCATCTGCTTCACTTAAGTTCCTTTTAATAACAATTATTTGGTAGCAACTCCTAAGGACAAAGCAGCAGATGCCAACATCTTTCATTTGGCACAGATCTGATCACTGTTGAGGTCTTAGAAGGCTGTTTCCAAGAATATCTGTGGGTTTTTCTTTTAGGAGAAATGGAGTTGATACCTGAGCAACCATACAGATGCCTCCTGGGAAGGAATGGGAGGGAAGGGCGGGGTAAGGCAGAGGGGTGGGTGTGGGCTTCAGTGTGTCTAGGAATAAAAATGATAAAAATGCTTCTGCTCTCCATATCACTAGGGCTTAGGGACCTGACCTCTAGACAGTAAATTGTTTAAGGCATTTTGGGGTTTTGTTCCTAGAACAGCAGAGCAGTTTCTAAAGCGTTCCTTGGAAATGAGGGAAAGGGTTCTGGGCCCAGATCATCCAGACTGTGCCCAGTCCCTGAATAACTTGGCAGCTCTTTGCAATGAGAAGAAGCAGTATGATAAAGCAGAGGAGCTATATGAACGTGCCCTGGACATCCGGAGACGAGCCTTGGCTCCTGACCACCCTTCGCTGGCCTACACAGTGAAACACCTTGCAATCCTGTATAAGAAGACGGTAAGTAGGCCTCACCAGGCCTGCATGCAATGCACCAGAGATGCCATGACTGCTGCCAGCTGCTTAGTTTACTGCCAGATGGGAGGATATTGCAGGTGGACTTTTTAAAAAATATTATTTCATTTTTAGCAAACAAGAACATGAAGGTATATATTGTTTTGGATTTAATCCAGTCAACATACTGATTTGGTTTTTCTGAAAATACATTTCAACTACAAATCCATCTATCACCCTGGTGAATGAGTTCCTTTCAAATGCAAAACATTTTATCAACATTATGAATGAGATTTATGTAATCTCAGAAACTTTCAAATTCCCCTTACTGTACTTGCTGTTAACCAAAACACGCCAAATCACCCAATGGTGTGGGCTGCAGAGTGCCATATTTTTTCCTTATTATTATTATTATTTTATTTTATTTTTTTACAAAATTGTCATTTGATTGCACTCTTCTCTGATTTTGTCTGCAATTAAATGTCAGCCCTTTGCCATGGGAGTAAAGTTTGGATTTTTGTATCTGTTCAAAACAAAACTTGGCCACCGTCTGCAGTGAATGGTGCAGCCACAGAGCAGCCAGCTGTCCTGAGAAGCCGTGAGGCTCCCTGGCTGGGGGTCCCGGCACGGAGGGTCATGTGGTAAGGAGGGAGCATGTTGTCCTCTCAGGTCAGCTTCTAAGTTTAATTCACCAAGAAACCCCAGAGGGGAACTGTCAGTTGGCGGGGAGTGATTTTATTTTGATGCCTCCATGAATCAGGTACAGCAGCAGATCTACACCACTGCATTTCTCTTTTACTGGAAACACTGGATGAATCAAAAGTACAGATTATCTTTCCAAATTTTCAGACAATGTTTGTGTTCCCAACAGCTTCATATAAGTATTATATTGGATTTTTTTCAGTGGCCTATAGGCATAACCGACTGTAGAAAATGCTTCTGCAACTTTATGTCTAGGGAAAGCTCTGGTCAGACAGTATTTATTGCTTTAATGTTTTGTTAGATTACACTTTTGTTTTTAAGGGAAGAGTGGACAAAGCCGTACCTTTATATGAACTGGCTGTTGAAATTCGGCAAAAGTCCTTTGGCCCAAGGCACCCCAGTGTAGCTACTGCCTTGGTGAACTTGGCAGTCCTTCATAGCCAAATGGTAAGCGTCTATATTTCAACTGTTTACAAATGAATGATCTGAAGCTAAAAATATATAGATAAATGTGAGTTAATGGCACAGTAAGGAAAATATAAGGTTATTTAGCAGCTAATGCTTCCTTTTTAAATATTCCAAACATTATTGAAGTTAGACTTGTAAGCTGGTTCCTTTCTGAATGTAGGAGACCAGCTGACTGCTAAGTTGAGATCAGGTTTGCTCTTTGCATTCTGGAGACTTCTGTCAGCCACAGACCGTCTCGAGCATCTGCCTGGGTACCATCGGGCGGCAGGCTTGAGCTTATATTACAGAATCAGGTCAGATTGTTACTAAACCAAGTCTAAAACTTAGAAGAGTATTTACTTTCTGTTACTCTGCTTCTCCAGTTATGAGTGTCCATGAAATAATGTTCACTTGCATCTCTTAGGATATATTTAAGATTTTCGAAGGCTTACCAAAGTAGGTCAGCTCAGTACAGAATACATTAAAAGTAATTTCAGAAACACTGTGTTAGGTGAACACCATTACTTTTTGTTTTTTAATAAGAAAAAGCACAGTGACGCCCTGCCACTATATGAAAGAGCATTAAAGATTTATGAAGATAGCTTGGGACGGATGCATCCTCGAGTCGGAGAAACACTGAAAAATTTAGCTGTGCTCAGGTAAGAACTTTTCCTCTTTTCTCTATCCCAATATTTACTAGCTTTGTCTCATCACAGAGCAGCATGGCATATTTATTGCTGAAATGTCTTTCCTGGAGGGAAAGTAGTTGTTTTGGTCTCATGTAGCTTTGGAAACTCCTGCAGTACTCAGAAGCATAGAGGGAGCAGGTTTACTTTTTGGAGGTGTGTATCATGGCCAGTAGTGAAGATGGCTTATACCAGGTGCTAACTGCCTCTGAGGTGATAGGGCCATCCACTAACCTCAGAGCTGATGAGTTAGGTGTGTGTTGTTTCACTTGCTCCTATGTGTTCATTTGGGGATGCAGATGATAACATTATAACATTTTACCTATTACAACATGGTATTAATGGTGCATATACAAGAGACAGAAAGTTCTACAGTGTAGACAACAGAGTTTGGGAACCCTGGCTAACGGCTAACCAGTCTACCTGAGTGAATGTCCTAGAGGAGAAAGAAAAAAAAAAGTGTAGTGATAATGGGAAGTACTTGCAGCTTGCTTTTGTGTATCTTGGATGGCTATTCAGAAGCAAGAGCTTGATGTTAATAGCACTGCATTTCTCATGTTTTTTCCTCACAAAGCTATGAAGAAGGGAATTTTGAAAAGGCTGCTGAACTATACAAAAGGGCAATGGAAATAAAAGAAGCAGAGACATCACTTTTGGGTGGAAAAGCTCCTTCAAGGCAGTCATCAAATGGAGACACGTTTATCTTTAAGACAACTAATTCTCCTAATGTTTTCCTTCCCCAAGGACAAAGGTAACAGTATCAATTCTTTGCAAGAATACCTCAGGCTTAAACAGTACCTGGAACATTCTAATTCAAAACTTAATGCTTTTAAAGAAAATCACTTTTCTTTTAACTTAGTGTTATTTAACTGGTATTTGTTTGAAGTTGTACTGGATCACACTGAATTGTTGTGTCAAGTTTAAGTTGATTAATGAACCCATTTCCTATGGGATGAGAAAATATTCAATGGCATGAGGAGTTCGTTGGTTTCTGCAACAAGAGCTGGCAGGAGCCCGCTCTTTTTCTCCCTCAAGAGCAGCCTGAGCTCTGCTGTTCATCCGTCTGTTCTCAGCAGGGCTCTGATACAGTTCTCTACCTCAAAGAACTTTCAAGGACAAAAGGGATGTTCATGAAAGGTCTGAACTGCCTCCTGTGAAACAAAGTAGACAGGAATTCTTGTTTGTATTCTGGGTTTGTATGTAAGGATATGCATGCATAGACATGTGGAGGTCACAAGGTCAGCCTTGGGTATCATTCCTCAGTTGCTGTCTACCTTTTTTTTTTTTTTTTTTTTTTGAGGCAGGGTCTTGGTGACCTGATGCTTATTTAGCTAGGCTGACTGGCCTTCCAGCCTCCTAGTGACCTATCCTCTTGCCTCCACCTCCTTAGACAGGATTACAAGCTTCCATTTCCATGCCCAGCTTTAAAGTAGGTTCTGGAGGTTGAACTCGGGTCCTTAGGCTTACATGGCAAATGCTTCACTAACTGAGCTGTCTCCCCAGCTTGTACCATGTGTGTGAATCTGTGTAGCTCAGGGTGATCATGGACTCGTGGTCATCCCTCCTCAGTGCTGGGACCACAGGTGCATACCACACCTGGCTTGGCCATTGAGTCTTCCTTTGCCCTAAGCTGATTTAGTCAGCCCCTGCTTTCTGTGCCTCCAGGGTTATCGCTGTGCCACACTGTGCTGCAGTGTCTGCTGGCATCCACGCAACCACAGTAGTCAGGCTCCTTACCGTTCTGATCTTCCTTAGTATGGTACCAGCCTGCAATCCCAGCTCCTCACAGGCCGAGGAAGGAGGTTCTTAAGGTCAGGGCCAGCCTAGAGTATGGGGTAAGCTCAAGGCCAGCCTGGGCAACTTGTGAGACCTTGTCTCACAATAGTAACGTAGAGCTGGAGACTCTACGTGGTAGTATGCATCAGGTCCTAGGTTTAGTCCTAAGCACACACACAAAAAGCCATGACAATTTCATTTCTTTTTTAAATGGTCTGAGTCAATCTTGCTTTACCTCAATTAGTTGTTGTTTTCATCCTGAAAATTAAATATTTTTATAGATTTTATAAATACTGTCACATTTTAGATATTGTTATTTGTATATTTATAGTAAAATCTTATAAGATCTCAATTGTGTATTATTGTAAAGATGATAAACATGAAACTGTATTCTGTTATTTTAAAATAAAAGTGCAACTGCAAGTTCTTTGTTTTGCATTGTGTAGCAGAGGGCTACTTTGCAGTAGAGGGCTATTTTGCATTATTATTTAAAAATAAACATTGAGCATGTTTTAGCAGACTTGAATACTAGCCAAGTTTACTCAGTGGTTTGTTCAACTCTAGTGACTGCAGGGCGTGCCTAGTGTCATGCAACTCCCATGGGAAGCAGTAGCCAGTGTCATCACCACCCACAATTACAATTCAGACTTCAAGGACCCTCCCTGAGGCCACTCAGAAGCAGCCTGAGAGCTAGGGGCCAGGAGCTGTGAGTTTGAGAAGCATTGCTGAAGTCTAGAGTCTGTGGTAACTTAAACTAGACAGGATGTCACAAAATAAGCTTCTCCTACCTTTTGGGGGAGGTTCAAGGTTCAGAAGAAGCTAAAATATGACTGTAACTTATCTTCTGGGGTTTACCCGCTGTGAAAGTACAAATAACTGAATTCATGAACATATTACACATTGTTTTCACAGCTCATCTGTCACACTTTAAAATCTGATTATTTCATGACTAATTTAATACACTAAAATAAAGTATTAAGTTTACCACCTCAAAAAAACTTTAATATTTATTATTTTTTCTTCCAAAATTTGAGAATTATACAAAAATATTTTAGAAACTAGTGTTATTTAAGTGACTTTATGGCACAAATTATAACTGAGGTGGTCACTAAATTTCTCTTTCCCTAAACTATATTCATAATAAAATCATTATTTTACCTGTATGTTTTTACTAACAGTATGTTCTTTCCCTTCGTGAGAATGCTAACAAGTGCGAGTAACATTTGTGTGTAGATCTGTGAGACAATGTTCATATTCCCATAGATACTTGATTCAAGGATTATATTAATGCTAACAGATATGATTCTCAATTCACATATCTCGACAGCAAAATGGTAATTTTCAGTCAAGTCCCTTAATCATAAACAATTGGCAGGAACCAAATTTTGCTGTAACTTGTCTTCAGTACTATACAGAAAGGGAAACACAGAAGACAAAAATTGATTTGGGCAATCAAAGCTGCTCTGATAGTCCTAAAATCAATCACTGCGCTTTCCTATGGGTCCAGGTTTGTGGATATCCAGGGAGTACTTCCATGAGAACAAAACACAAAAGCCTTACCTTTCTGTTAACAGTAAGAACAAAGTTGTGACTGGTTTTACTACATCTTGACTCGAGTCTAGAGTCACTGTGTTAAGGTTTTGGGACTGCATGCCTTTGTTAGGATCCACAGTGATTACGAAACTGTCCAAACCTCTATGCAGTAATTCACAGCTCATTGGTGGCAAATTCTCTTCTGCTGTCTGCTGTCTGCCGACTGTGGGAAGAACAGAACACTACTGAACAGCTGCCTGCAGCCAGCTTTTTTGTTGTTGTTTATTTGAGATGACAATCTATTATTTTTTGTTTTGTTTTTTTTGAGACAGGGTTCCTCTGTGTAGCCTTGACTGTCCTGGACTCTCTTTGTAGATGAGGCTGGCCTGGAACTCACAGAGATCCACCTGCCTCTGCCTCCCCAAGTGCTGGGATGACAGGCGTGCGCCACTGTGCCCAGGTGATACCCAGTATTTCTAATGAAAGATATTAGCAGAGTGAGATGCGTTAGGATTCGGGGCAGTGTAGGACACTGTCAAGCAGATCTTTAGAAGATGGTGGCTCCCATGCATTATATTTAACCAAACCTACAAAACTTAACAGTTTTAAGTAAGTTTGAGAAAATTCATGAACCAGTATTCCTAAAGACTTACAGAACAGAAAAATGTATTTCATTTTTAAAATTTTAAAAAAGTCTAGTGATTTCAAAAGTTATTCTCCAATCTAGTAAGTTCTGTGAAAATATTTGTAAAGATTTATCAAGGCAATGTAAATCTAAGTTTCAAAGCTAGAAACGCTCGACTTCACTATAAACATGAAAATCCACATCTAGAATCTCAAAACCAGGACATCAAATATACGTCTGGAGTTATTTTACAAGTCGGGAATGGCACTTTTAATGTTTGCTAACATTTTCCGATACATACAATTTAGACATTCATTAGTATTCATTTCATAAGTTCAAGGTAAAAATCATCAACAGTCATGTCAGGCATCAGTTTACAATTTAAGTGGTCACAGTTAAGAAATGGAACCCTGGCAGGGAATACCTGTCAGCCACTGCAGAGGAAATGTTGAGTTTCTCCCCCCCAGGAAAAGCCTTGTGAGCATCTCACTACTTTTGGAATCAAATAATCAGGAACACTGTATCTCAAGAACACTGCATCATGCCTGCACTGCAGTACCATGGTGGCTCCAGGCACTTCTGCTACAGACAGCACCGCCTTTCCCTTGGTCGGTGAAAATGAGAATATAACTCATGTTTCCTGAATGTACTTTTATCTGTCCATGAAGATGGCTCTCGTTAAACTAGGCTCTGTTTTAAATATTTGGCCCATGGGTTTACACACTGCCAATGAAGACATTCTGCTTGCATTTTACTGAAAAACACCTCAGGGATGTTTTTATTCTATAGGCTGTTTCAAGTCACCCCTGCCTGGTCAGAGTATTAATGGGTGACAGTCCAGAAGGAAGGCATTCACCCAGACACTTGCCGGCCACAGCCACCAGGTTACACATCTCATCCTCCTTCTGTGCTACTTATTGTTCAGGGCCTCAGAGCACAGAGAGGGAATTACTGTAAAGAAAATTATAGAATGGGATGAGCCCCTCCTCTCCTTTTTGTAGAAGCGCTACTGACTTGGTTGCAGAGGGAAGCATGAGGCAACCATTAGTATTCAGTACAGCCTAACAACTCAGTGAAGATGCATATACCAGTTAAGGCGGCCCTAAGCTTATCAGTTCTGACTGAATATCAAGGGAATGGCCTAAGCACAGGAAATCAAACAGATGCCCGTCCACTGTCTACATGTTCTTCATCTTGGCCATGAGATCTTCCAAGCTTTCACCAGAATCTTCTACTGTTACTTCAGGAACAGAATCCTCTCGCTGTCAACAAAAGGAGGAAATGCAATGAAAATGGAACCATGTAAAGCCACTTGTCCTCACAGTCTGCTTCACTCATGCTCAATGCGACTGCAAAGCTGATTTTCTCTGATAAATAGGTTTTGAAATATTTAGGAGAAATAAAAGTTCTTTATATTCCCCACCAAAATTTTGTTCAGAAAGCAGCAACTTCAATAATCTTGACATTCCTATGGAGTTTATTTTTAATATAAATTTACACTTATTTATATCAGACCATGAAGTTATGGTACATGTATACACTGTGTGATGTTCATGTCATATAAGCCTATCTCCTCAAACCATTTCTTTGTAATCAGAACATTCAAAGTTACTGCTAACTTTCTGAGCATACAACAATGACTACCTACAGCCACCCTCTGTGACAGTCACCAGAGCTTAGTGTTGCTGGCTAGCTGTAACCTTCAACTTTCCATCCTTCGGCCTATGCTCACCATCGGGAACACTATTCCACTCTCAACTTTTATAACATCATACTTTTCAGAGCCCACATATGAGTGAGATCATGTGGTGTTTGTCCATCTGTGCAAATCGTGTTTCACTTAATTACTTCCAGGTCTATGTGTCACAAATGACAGGTTGTCATTTTATGGTTCAACAGTATTCCATCCTGTGTGTGTGTGCGTATACATCTATCTTTTATGAATTACCCAATAGACATTTTGGCTATTTAGATATATCCCTGGTGAGACTGCGGGACTGCATATATGGGCCCTCCGTTCTGTTTTCCATAATGGATGTGCTGATGCACCCTGCTGATAGCCCTGTATTCTTACATTCTAGGTCCCAGGCTGCATTCTTGCTAGCACTGCCTTTTTCACTTGCAGTGAGACGTACCTCACTGGTTTTTATCTGCATGACACTGAGGATTAATGTTTGGCAACTTTTCAGTCACTACTGCCTATCTGTATGTCTTTTTGTCTTGTGGTCCCAGCTCCCGCTCTTAAGTCTTCACTTGTGAAAGTCTGTATTTCTATAGTTTGCTCATGTGCATGCTTTCTCTCTTTCCCACTCGCCCACCACCGCTCACCTCCCACCCATGGCCTCCCCTTCCATATCAAACTTGCAGATCTCCAGCTTCAGTCTCCTAGGTGCTAGGATCACAGGCACCATCACCCATTCCTGAAGTGTCCTAAAGTGGGTTTGTGGCTAGAACTGCCAACATGTGAAAGTAGTATTTTCATTTAACCAAATTGTGTTTGTTTTGGTTTTTCAAGACAGGATTTCTCTGTGTAGCCTTGGCTGTCCTGGGCTCACTTTGTAGACCAGGCTGGCCTTGAACTCACAGAGATCCACCTGCTCTGCCTCCCCAGAGTATTGGGATTACAGGTGTGCACCACGCCTGATTCTAAAATATATACTTGATACATCAGTGAAATTTTAAGTCTCTCCTTTCTCAGTTTCAAATGAGCTGTGCCTATTTCCATGCTGACATATCCATTTCTTAATACCTCACTGCCTACACTATAAATATCTAAAACAGGAAATGCCTCACCAGCCTTCGAAAGCTGAAAGAAGATAAATATATATATTTCCTCTTATCTGATATTTACATATGGGTAAATCTGATTTCACAAATACCTTCTTTGGGACTGTATATGCCACTGTAATTCCTTCAGGTAAGGTGGGAATGGGACCTGAAGAGTTCTTCAGTTCCTCTTCTGAAACCTCAGATACCAGCTCAATACCTGTAAGTTACACGTGACCTGTGATCATTATCAAGAGAACTGTTACTTATGCTTTTGTATAATCTTGCATTCCCCCACAAGACAACAAAGAATTATTTAAAATTCTGTGTACACTCCTGCCCAGAAAAGTGTCTTCCAAAGTGAGTGGGGTGCACGAAGGCTTCTTACCCCACTCGTTGTCCTCATGAACCACCTCCTCCTCCTCCTCGGGTGCGGCCTCCTGTGTAGGAAGTGCTGCCGCCCTCTTCTGTAAAAAGCAAACAATACAAACTGTTGTTACTCCTCAGCTCTGCTACATTCCTCAAGAACTCAGAGGGCTTTTTTTTTTTTTTTTTTTTTTAAGATTTATGATATATGCTCTATCTGCATGTACACCTGTGTGCCAGAGGCATCAGATCCCAGTAAAGACTGTTATAAGCTAACATGTGGTTGTCAGGAATTGATCTCAGGATCTCTGGAAGAGCAGACAGTGCTCTTAACCCCTGAACAATCTCTCCAGGCTCCACACAGTGCTTTTCTTACCAAAAGCAAGAACAGATTTTTGTTTTTCAAATGTGCTAAATTAAATAAAACTGTAATAATCCCAAATCCATTTACATTATATCCCAGATCTGTTTCTTTTGAAAAGCTGTCCTACATGATGTGATCCTCAGACTTTCTGACTGACTCTATATACCTTATATTCTTCCTGTTGCTTCCTACAGTTTCTGTCGTCACATTGAGGGTTTGGCTTCATGGACATGGTAGGAAAAAAATCCTGCATTGCATTGTATCCAAGGTAAAAACTGACGTTGCCAAATTTTAACAGAAACCTGGAACAGAAGGTCAAATTAGATAAACATTGTGATGAACACCTTTAATCCCAGCACTTGGGAGGCAGAGGCAAATAGAGTTCTGTGAGTTCCAAGCCACCCAGGGATATACAGTGAGCCCCCTATTTCAAAACACCAAAGAAAAAAGAAAAGCAAATTAGATTTAAACAAAGAAACTTTATTATTTACTAGAAGTAAAATTTTTAAAAAGGACTTTAGAGTAGAATTTTATAACAAGCAACCTAGAAAATAGCAATTTTCTCTACCTTATTAATAGAACGGCTCACAGTAGATGCTTGGATATTTGTTCAATAAATGAAGGAAGGAGAAGTTCACGCTCTTTCATCACTGTTTAATGAGCTATTATATTTGAACCTCTAATAAAAATAAACTGCTGGCAAGTGACATACAGCATGCTAGACCTCAAAGAAGCGCCTTGATCTTAGAGGACCTGCCATGTGAGAGATGTGTTTTCAAAATCCGAGCTACTGGGGCTTGGCAGATAGCTCAATGGATAAAGTACTCGCAGTGCAAGCATGACAGCCTGAGTTTGGATTCCCAATGCCCACAAAAATGGCAGGCCTGGCATCATGAGCCTGTTATTCCAGATCTGAGAAGGAGAGGAGAATGGAGACAAGAAGATCTCAGAGCCTTGCTGTTCAGCCAGTATAGCCAAAATGGTGAGTTCCTACATCACTAAGAGACCCTGTCTCAAAAAATAATGTGGACCACAGCTTAGATACAAGGCATATAGAAATCAAGCTAAAAGGAAACCGTAAGGCTCTCCCCACTGGCCAGCTTTTACAGTACTAGAAGATGCTATAAGGCTGTTAGGAAAAAAAGGCATCAATGGCCTTATCCATTAATACCAACCTGCCAGGCAACATGTGCCCACAGGTAGAATGATGGCACTAATGTTGGCACAGATGTGGGGTGGGAACCAACCACTCTCTGACTGGATTTGATGACTGCTCCACAAGAAGGAATTCAAACTTGGTACTGTAAGGGCAGTCAGAAACCATAGCCATGGGGCCCTAGAAGCAATTTCCAACTGCTGTTTAAATACGTAACCTACCACTGTACCAAACTATTTTCTAAATATTTAAGCTTATACCCATAAAAGGTGCTACCTCAGCCCTAGTGAAAGAAGCCTCTTTTTGCAATGAACAGCACTGAATACAGCACTGAATACAGACACATGGCTGCTCACTATGCTGAGGCTAAGTGACAGCTGAGTGTCACTTAGGACATTGACAGCTCAGGAACACTGCAGAAGAGGAGGTGAAAAGAATGTGAGAGCCATAACACAGGGAGAAGAGCTATAGAATGCTATCTACTGGGCATGGCACCACCACTGTGGTGATGAGCCCAAAGCAGCTGTGGCTGTTTGCAATGGGTCCACACAACTCTGGGCCTATCAACAGTCAATCATGGACCAGAGAGGCATATAAGGCCCTACCCCTCCCGGCCCAACACTGTCTGCTGGTGGATTCTGAGGAGAGGGCAGTCATTATCTTCAGTTGTGTACCCACCGGACACCAACAGATGTTCCAAACCCACCGCCACATAGATAATCCTGGTTAAACTTAGTGGGTCTTGAACTAACAACAAAGTCATGCATGTAAAGGGGCGAGAAGTGGAGAAGTTAGAGCAATCAGAATGCATATCATACATGCATCAAACTGTCAATAATGAATTCAGAAGCCATTTAAAGGTAAAGAGACAGAGAAAGACACACATCGCCCTCTGGCCTTTACATGTAGATGCACAGAAAAGCGTACTTCATCCTATGTGCACACATGCATACCCCCAAACACAGACAAAAATCTGAGATGTGATACTAAGTCTAATTTTAAAGACTAATATGACCTACTATAAATTATATAATTTTAATACAGTAAACTAAAACTATACTAAGTCATTGATGTAAGTAGTATCAGGTGAAGTCAAAGCATTCCTACACATAAAAGTCCATCGTGACCCTACCCCTGCCAAATACCATTCTCCTTAAAAGCTTGGTTTTGTGTGTGTGTGTGTGTGTGTGTGTGTGTGTGTGTGTGTGTGTGTGACAACTTAACAAAAGCTGGATCAACTGAGAAGAAAAAAATGCCTCCATCACATTGGTCACATTGGTCTGTAGGCAAGTCTAGGGCATTTTCATGATTAACAATTAATGTGGGAGTGCCCAGCTCACTATGTGTGGTGACACCCCTGGGCAGGCAGTCCTGGAAAGTATTAAAAATAGGTTAAGCCACAGGGAGCAAGCCAGTAAGCAGCACTCCTCCTTGGCCTCTGCTTCAGTTTCTGCCTCCAGGTTCCTGAATTCCTGCCCTAACGTCCATCAATAACAGACTAAGATGTAGACATGTAAGCCAGATAAACCCTTTCTTTCATGAGCTGCTTTGGGTCAAGGTGTTTATCACAGCAACAGAAACCCTAGCTACAACAGCTTCAACATACAAGAGTGTGCATAAAACTAAATGAGGGCTGGGGAGCTGGCTCAGTGGGCAAAGTCATGAAGACCTGAATTCAGAGTCCCTGAATCCATTAAGAAGTTGACAGTCGTGCACGACTACAGCAGGATGGAAGGCAAAACAGGAGAGACCCTGGAAGCTCATAGGCCCAGCTATCCCAGTGCATGCCTGTATACACACACAAACGTGAATGGGAACAATAAAAGGCCCTAGCTCATAACCAGGTGGAAGCTGAGGACTGACAACTGAGGCAATCTACTGACTTCCTCATGTAGAGGCTAGTGTGCCTATACACACACACAAACATGAATGCATGCGTATACCCACATAACATATACACATAAAGATTAAAATAACAAATGACAAGAAAAAATTTTTCAAATACATATTTGTAAAGCTAAATATGTAATAAGGAATGAAAAAACCTGCAGATGATAGTACAATGACCACTCACAGAAAAAACCCTAAGTGCCCATCCCTTTTTTAACAAGTAAGCAGAAACCGAAATAGCTCTTCTTCAGATTGGCAAAGCAGTAAGAGGTTGAGGATACTAATGTTTCGGACAGCATGTGCGAGCCACGTCCCTTGATTCTTTGACGGACAGTATAATACCTTTCCAAAAACAACAGGGTGATTGGGAACTAAATTACAGAAACTCACACTAAACAGATTTAGTATTCAAGGACCTATGTAAGATGCTGTCTGCAGCACATGCAATAATAAAAGTGTGGGCAGCCTAAAGGCACATTACTAGAGGAACCCTAAGGGAAACTTTCTTGTAGCCAGGATGGTTTTCCCTTTTTGTGTTCTTAGTACCTACTGAGTACCATCTGCTCTTATACCACAGCCCTAGACCGCTGCCTTCAGAGTTCTTATCCGTGTTTCTTAGGACCTCTGCTGGAGCCACACTTCTCATATCAGAATGCCTCATTTACCATGCTGCAGTTTGCGATTATACTGGAGACTTTAAGAGACATAACTAGGCTAGTAAGCCTGAAGTGGGACAAAACTTAGCCAGAGTTAGGGAATTCTAAAGGACTCCACTTGCAAGTGTTTGTGCCTTGTCTCCACCCACTGTCTAGGTCTATACAGCTTAGTGCTTCAGAGTCATGTGTCACACAACAGTTCAATCAGCAACAGACGACATATGTTCCAGTGGTGCCACAGAATTATTTGGTCTAGTGTCTCTAAAGTGCAGTGTGTTTGCACCTTGTTGAAAATGCTTAATAATGCATTCTCATAATATAGCTCTCTTCTTCAGTGAGGTAGGACTGGATATACAGACCATGGCTGAATCATTTTACAAGTTATTCCAAACGCAGGGAATAACTGACACTTACACAACATGTATGCATGCACACACTCACAGAGATACACGCGCACAAACACGCACAAACACACACACACACACAAGCGTAACGTTAACAGAAGTCCATGTATGTATGATATACTTAAAAGCAAATTTAAGTTTAAGATAACTACTTAGTTGGCAACACCAATTCTTGTAGTACTTTATGAAATACATTTTTATCAAAACTGTACAAAACAATTCAAAAACATCAGCCCTCACTTACTTTAATACATTTTGTACCAAGATCCCTGCAACCACTCCCATGGTGGTGGGGAGACTCGCTGCGCAGACGCCTTCTCGCTTCAGGGTTTTTTCATCAATATTTGAAGCAACAACAAGTGGTGGCGCACACTACGTGAAAAAGAATACACCAATTTCAAACGGATAGAGAGAAAAGACAAAATGTTCCAAATAGTATCCCAGCCCGTTTCTTTGCTCCTCTGTATTAAGACATGGATCACGAGAACTCACTGATATCTACCAGTGAGCCTAGACAATGCCTACCGCAAAACAAGCCGACTCTCCGGGTATCATGAGCTGGATGTGCCCAGAAACTGCATTTTCACTGACCCCAGATTCCATCCATGTCTGACCAAGTTCATTACAAGCCTTAACAGAAAAAGGTTAAAACACAAAACACAAATTACCGCCAACCTCATTTGTGGAACATCAGGCATTTTCTAAATGGATAATGTGGGTTTCGGGGTCAGAAGGAAGAGCTGCAATGGTTAAAGTGTCAGTACTCCAGTAACAGCAAGTACCTTACCCTGAACTACCGCTTCCTAGATGTCTTCAGATTAACGTAAAAACCTAGTTTTCTAAAACTTCTACAATACAAAAATGCCAAGTATCATTTAAAAAGTGATTCACAGAAAAATACTTTATCTTTGGGAAATGTTTTCAGTTTAAACATTTAATACTAGTAAGACAAAACAGTTAAAACCAATGATGAGCTGGTGAGACGGCCCGGCAGATAAAGGTGCTTGCCACCAAGCCCACTGACCTGAGTTCAGTCCCCAAGCCCTACATGGTAGAAAGAGAGAACCAACTCCTACAAGTTGCCCTCTGACCTCCACATGGACATGGTGGCTCTACTCACGTACAGACACACACACACACATACACACACACACACACACACACACACAAAATGAATGTATCATAAAATATTCATTTACTTTAAAAACCACACAGCAGAAATAGCTGCTGCTTTACACATTAAAGAGGGGGACACTGGAAAAGTCACAGAGGTGGTCAGAAGCTTGGACCACAGTTTAAGAGCAGGCTAACTGTGACGATAAGAGCTTAAACTTAGAACACTCAGGTTAAACCCAGGGCTACAGTGCTCATGACACTCACTGTATTTATTGCCATTCGAGCTTCAAAGTTGTCCACACAACTAAGAACCAGGTCAACAGGTGTTCCTTCTTCCAATCCGCCATTACTGGAGAAGAAAAATAAATTGTATTTGAGGAAAATGAGGATACAAAACACATTTATTTCTTCTGCTTGTGGCCTGGTGGCTGACGCCCATAAGTGCTACCACCTGGGAGACTGGTGCACGGTGACTGTCACTGGCTCCATGACGATATGAGATCCCGCCTCAAAATATAACCAAAAGCAAACCCAAACCCCCAGGCCCATATTAAATCTCCAACTTGTTTCTTGAAGGAAGATCTCAAATTTGCGATCCTCCTGCTTCAGCCTCCAAAGTGTTAGGATTACAGGCATTCACCACCATACCCAGTGGGACATGAAACACACTGTAACTGAATTTTATTTGCGCAGTGAATTTTCTTTCATTAAATGTCTGAACACAATTATAAGTGTTTAATGTTAACGATCCCATATAAAGTGGTAAGCCACTTTCTGAATAGAGAATTAATGATTCTAAGAAACATCACCGAAAAATTACTTTTCCTAAAAGCTGAAAAATTTGTTTAAAAAATTTTTTAAGCATGTGTTTAACTGAGCTGGACATGAGGGCATTACATAAAATATTATAGATTTTACCGTATTCTAAACATGAAATGTTCAAAGTTTTCCACTGTGGTGATATTGTAGTTGTGAACTTCAAACAGAACGTCGGGGTTAATGTTCCTGAGAGGAAAAAGCAAATGTTACAAACCTTCCTTGTACGAGTAGGACAGAAAAGCAGAAAAGAGAGGGCTAAGGAGCAAGCAGGATTTAAGTGGGTCTGAAGAAGAACAGTCCTCTTCTGCTGCTCTTGTTGCACTCAAGGATGAAAACACATTATATCATCTCTGTTCAACCCTCGGCCTACAGGCTGCAGCTGCTGAATAGCTATGAGTGTAGCCCACCATGTTTTGATGACTATGTCTTTCTGCACAGTCAGTGGTGGCCACCCTAATACAGACAGTCACAAAGACTACAAGACTGCTTCCGTATTAACCCAGAGCCTTCACTGCTATGGGAAGCTCCAGTTCAGCCCAACAATTTATGTCTTATTCAGTCTAGTCCAAAAATGTCTGGACCACAGGTTAGGGCTTGCCCATGAACCAAATCTGGCCCACTACTTGTTTTGGTACAGCCTTTAAGGTTAAGAATTTCCTGGTTTGGATTTTTGTTCTGAGTCATGCAGCCCTGGTTGGACCAGTAACTCGCTATGCAGACCAAGCTGAACTGAAATTTGGGCCAGTTCTCACACATGCCTCAACTTCCTGCGTGCTTAGATCTGCAGCATGTGCCACAATATGCCACTACGAACAATGGTTGGGAGAAATCTTTTTCAGAGTACATCATGACATGTAAATGGAATTCCAATTTCAGAGTCTAAAACTCAACTTTTATTGGAACAAAGGCATTCTCAATCATTTGGTGTTGTCTATGGCTAGTCTCACACTTGCTCCATAGTTAAGCAGTGGCAGCAAAAATGAAAATATCCACACTCCAGCCCTATACAAAGTCTGCCATCCCAGGATTAAGACATAAGAGAGTGCTTTGCATAAGTGAAATATGCATTTCACAGAAAAAACCCAAGTGCATTTACAACAGCTTAGCTCACAGCAGATACACAAAACACCCCACTCCATGCGGCCCTCGACTGCCATCCCAGTCACCTCAGGGTGTGCTCTGCTGCTTGGACCTTACTCAGGCCTGCTTGATGAGGCTGGAAGAAGAGTCGATTCATGTTGGCAAGTTCCACCTTGTCATAGTCAAAGAGTAGCAACTAAAATGAAAACAGTGGTATTTCAGTGAAAAATGACATTAAACTAGAGGATTCACCATGCGATAGGCTTACTGTTAGTGGTGTGATAACATCAGTTACTTCTTAGGCACTTGCTGTCTTGCAGTGGTAAACATCCTTAGAGGCAAATGCACTGTCCTCTTATCCTCAGTTTAGTGACAAGGTAGCTAGGGTGGCGCTGAAGGACACTCAGCTAATACATGGCTCTCAGCACAGCAACGCTCCCCTAACCCAGTGCCATGCTGCTTCTACAGGCCAGCTCAATGAGAAGGAACATTCATTCCATCTCATTTACACATCCTAAAACTGTGCCAAATTCTACTTCATTCCTTTTTGCCCTTGATTCTCTTTGGATGACATACCACACACCCAAGTCAGGGCTACAATTCATTACCCACAGAGAATTACCAATCAGTTAATTACTGTTTCCTGCTTTATTCTTAGGTCTACTTCAGTGTTTGCTATGTACACATCATTTAAAATGAGCAGATTTTCACATTTCTTATCCGTAAGAACAGGTTATAAATGGTATTTATCCTTCTCAATGCAAGAACAAACAAACAAGCAGAAAGCCTATGACAACACACAGAGAACTTTAGTATTTTGCTAGCAAAGTTACTACGTAGGCCCTTTATAACTCCAAAGTCCCTTAACCATCGTTCATTTAATAAGAGAGAGAGGATTAAATTTGAGTTTGTGACTCCTCATTGGCTTTATAAAAAGAAGTGAAAGCTGTTACTTTGCTACTACTTGGCTTAGGTCACAGAGAAATGAACTGACTTTCTGGCCTGCAGCACATCTGGAAAGCAAAGCGGCTAGTGCAGACTTGGCAATCCAGAGAGCTGTAGACACTTGCAGATATAAGAAACAGGCTCTGGGTTTTCTAGGTACTACTTCCCCACTGATTTCACAATTAGCTTCTTATCTGTTTTACAGATAGAAGAAAGAATGCCTGAAACTCATCTGTTTAGTCTTGGTTTACAAACCTGGGTATACAGTGAAATCATTGGAAGAGTTACTGAAAATGCAGGTGTCTGCATCTCATTGCCAGAATTCCTATCTACATATTACGAGCACAAGTGAACACGAGAACTATCAAAGTTTTCCAAGATTCTAATGATAGCAGACCCCAGGAAAGACTGCTGAGGCCTTCTTTAGCATCACCTGCATCCCCTGAAGTTTGTTAGTGGGGCAAAAAGCACTTCCCCAACATTAACACACAGTCTATATGCGATGCACCTTGAAGTCTTTCTCCCTAGCATACGTGTAGGCAAGGCTCCAATCATTCTCAGTGTTTAGTTTTTGCCTGTCAGGATTACTGGAAACCAGTTATGACAATCTTCAGGAGTATCTGACACCTACAGGATTAAAACCACACAACTGAGGTCTGGCAGTCTGTTTTAACATGGCCACATACTCAACTTTTAACTACTGATCTCAAGCATCTCCAATATCCCATCAATCAACCCAGTACTCAAGTCAAATGCAAGTAATTTTTGGCCTGCTTTTGTAAACCACTTCAAAGATATTTCATTTATTTATTTATTTATTATTAATCTGGTTTTCCAAGGCAGGGTTTCTCTGTGTCACCCTGGCTGTCCTGGACCTCGTTCTGTTGATCAGGCTGGCCTTAAACTCAGAGATAAGCCTGTCTCTGCCTCCTGAATGCTGGCATTAAAGGCATGCACCACCACTACCTCACTGATATTAAAATTCTTAAAAGCATTTTAAGTTTTTATTGGCATCCATCATTTTTATATTGATAAATGAGGACTATTTTTGCCACTTCTATATTTTAATATTAACTTACTGACAAATAATACTGAAGAATGTTTTATGAAAATAACAGAAGGCAGATAATTGTGGAAAACATCCATTCAGCCACTAAGTAACATCAATTGTCCCTGGGTTTATAAACCTAAGATTTGCAGATTAAATTCTGGCAGGTTACTTCTTTTCTATAGTTCAAGTCCATTAAAAGAAGAAAACAAAATGGCTAAAATTTAAAAAAACAAAAACATCTCTTAGTTCAAATTCAATGCCACTAGTTCAAATTCAATTCCACTACATGTGTGTTTACCTGAGCACTTAGTAAGATTTTCAACATTTGAGTACTTCATGTTATACTTTATCCACTTAAATGTATTTCTTTAGTATCACGGGGTTAAATAAGACAAAACTCCATTTGTAAAGAACTGTAAAGATGTCACGTGGCAGAAATTTAATTTTAAAGGGTTGGCACTTTTGAAAATGAAAATAAATGCTCAAGGTTGAATCCTGTTCCCAGAATTAGTACTTTGTTCCTCAGCTGTACCATTTCCAGTTAGCCAACTGTGGCAAGGTGTGCAGCCAAACTCTGACCACGCACAGTGGGACACAGGAACCCTTATATCAGGAATAAGAACCCAGCAGAATCCCCGCTGGGTGAGCTTGCCTGTTGATTTTGCATGGCTTTGCAGCCTTCTGCAGAAGTAAACTTCCTGCCTGCCTAAAATAGTATACACGATGTGGTGTTTGGGGTGGGGAGGACCCCAGAACCATTTCTAACAGGTTCTATATCTAAACTAATTCCAAATTACTTACACTTTACACTGCCCTAACAAAAGTTCCTGGACCCAATTAAGTACCCTTTGTTTAGTCAGCAATAATATGAACTTTTGTCTGGAGAAAGCTATTACTCGGCCTCTTGAGAAGAGCAATCTCCATGAATATAACAGAACTCAATAAACCACTGAATGAGCAGAGAGTGCTAATTTGTACCTGATTTCCTCCAGGAGCGAACAGTTCTCTACTGGACAGGCAAAGAGAAATCTTTTTACCTTACCAATGCCACATCTTGTCAGCATTTCAGCAGTCACGCTACCAACTCCACCAACACCTACTATTGCCACAGCATAGGTACGAATTTTCTGTGGAACACAAAATGGTACATGTGGTAGTTGATATTCTTCATTTGATTTGTCATCAGAAATTATTCTCATTTACTGAAATCAAGTTCTGAAGCTTAGAAAGGTTCATCATACCTCATAGTCACTGACAATCCCCATCCGTTTCAATGCCATCAGACGGCTTAAAGAAAAAACAAAAAGTTTTAGAGCTTTTGCAGTTTTGTTTTGTTTTGAATATATGTGTGGGTGGGTTGCCTGTATGTTTGCCTGTACATGCAGTGACTGCAGAGGCCAGATGAGGGTGTCAGGTCACCTGAGACTAGAGTTTTGCACGATGAACTGCCATGTGGGTACTAGGGAGCAAACCTCAGTCCTGTGGAAGAGCAGCCAGTGCTCCTAACCACTGAACCATCTCTCCAGCCCCAAGCTTGAAATCTTTTAGTTAACAGTGATATTTATAGACACTCACCATCAAAGAAAACAATCACCAAATCACTCAATTACTACTCCTTCAAAAGAGGACTCTGGCTGGACATGGTGGCATGCATTTGTAATCCCAGCACTTGGAAGGCTGAGGCAGGAGGATTAGGAGTTCAAGACCAGCCTGAAGTACACAACAAATTTGATGGACCACTAAACTTAAAAGCAAACTTTTACTAGACAAGTTAAGTCACTAAGCTTAAAAATATGAACTCTCTTGGATGCAGCCTGTGAAATAGTATTTTTCTTCTAAAATACCTTCTTTATCCTAATGTGTAGCCAAGATTTACACCTAATGGTCAAAATGAAACATCATTATGTTCCCTTGCTTTGTTAGTATTATAAAGACAGTGAAATAAACTCATGGCCTTTGCCCATAATGAATGTCTGTTTTTTGGAAGTATCTGCTGTATGCTAAGGACTCTAAGAGGCATTTTAGTTACTGCTCATCTGCTCTATTATCCTGAGAGAGAGAGAGGGAAGAAGCAGAAAAGAGAGAACTGTGATAAATACACATATGTACATAAAATATGCAAGTACTAAAGTTTTCATTTGGTTGTTCTTCACGGTACAAGTGGATCCTTGGCTGTTACGAAAGTCAGCAGACCTCTGGCTGAGCCCTTTCTTTCTACTTTCAAATCTATGTGACCATATCTATAATTGCATGCTATTACATTATTTTCACTTCTTGCTTTTCAGTCTTAAGTCTTAAATGTCCGTCACTGATGGACAAACACTTCCCGCCCCAGTACCTTGGTCATTTTGGTGAGATCATAACTGCTCACTGCTGGGTATTTTAGAACCTTCTCTTTCTTCCATAGTCTCCATTCTTCAAGGCAGCAGCTGGGCCTCCCTTATGCCCAATTTCCTATATGCTTTCACTCATCTTAAAACTCCTCTACGTACCTTCACATGCAGAGTTACCAAGTTCATCGTGAGAGTGTCTCCAGACCCTCGGCACCCACAGTCCTCTTTCTGGAACTTCACCTATGTTAAAGCTACCTGGTTTTTAGCCTCACTACTTACATCCTTATTTACTTAGAAGTAATCCAATGCCACGGAGATCCTATTGTTTACGCAAATCCATCTAAAATAGCTCTCTATCACTTTTCTCACCTGCCGGGTGAACGCAAAATAAAAGCAATCCCACAGGGCTGTTGTGAGAAGAAAAACGTATGTAATGGAAGATCTAACTGCGTGCTTCGGAACGCAGTCTTGTATGAGGCCTGCCATGAACAGCTGCTGTTCTAAGAACTTCACATAAACTGCTTCAGTCTTCATAACTATGACAGAAACAGGCATTCCTATGGTCCCACTTTACAGGTGATTATCTAAACCGGAAGATCGGCAGTTGTTAGAACCGGTTAGAAGTTACCGGCTACTCAGTTAGCTCAGAAATGAATGCACTCAATTTTGATGCACAGGCCTTCGCCTTAACCAATGCTCTGTATTCTCCCTCACAAATTAGTAAGTCCTTTTAGGGAGAGCAAAGGAAAGGGGTAGGCAGGCCTGGCAAAGTCGACAGTCAGCGACGTTTGTAAACACCCTGGTAAACCCTAGAAACTAATTCTCCCTCTACTTACCTCACCTAAGTTACCCTGAGAGGTCTTTAGGAAACTGTAGTCTATCCTTGGCAGCTTTAGCTTTACATGAGATGTTATGTTCTGACAGAGCTTACTATCAATCAGCGAGGTAGACGAATAAAGACAAAGGCGACGAGAAGCTAGGTGCTGGACAGCGAGCACAAAAGCTGCACCATATGGATGCCTGGCTTGGACTGTTTTGTTTTTTGTTTGTTTGTTTTAATAAAACGTTATTTTTCTTCTTTTGCAGAAGGGGTCTCACTACACAGCCCAAGCGGGCCTGGAACTTGGGACAAGCCCACCCCCACCTCACCTTCTCAAATACTAGGATAATCAATCGTGAGCCACCACGCTTGGCGAGGATTATCTTCTGCTAAGCGTAAGCGTGGCCTTGCCCATCTGGAAACAGGACCTCTACGCGAAGAAAGGGGCCGAAGGAGGCCGGCTGAACCCTTCAAGGGGAGTGTGGCCCTGACTGCCCCGCCGAGGATCACCTGTAGGGATTGGAGTCCACCACCTCGGAACTCATTTTCTCGATGCGGGTCCGGCCGCCCACTCTGTGGTCGACCCCCACAGCCCGCGGGCTTCTCTCCCTGGCGAGCTCCTGCTCCAGCTCTTGAACCCGCTGCCGCAGCCGCTCCACCGACTCGGCCATGGCTGAGCCCCCGGCGGCCGCCGCTCCCAGCCCGGGCCGCCGCCGCCGCCGCCGCCCCACGCTGCTCCGCTGGGCCCGCGAAGTGCAGGAGGAATGGACACAGCCTTCCTGGTCCCGACACCCGGGGAGCACCTCCAGGGATCCCACTGAGACACGTCTCCGTCACGCCCACCGGGCTTCCGGTGCGCCGCTTCCGGCGCGCCGCCTCCATCGCTCCCCTCGGTAAAACCGTTCCTGGGAAGAGTTGGCTTTCTTCTCTAGAACCGAAAACCAGGTCACAGCAGGGCCAGTGTCATGTGTATCCAGAGCAGGCTGACGGCGACGCTGCTTTCTAGTCTAGGAGACCATGAGAAACACCAGGGTCTTTTACTCCGGGGCTCTAGGTCCTGGCGGGCTCTCTTCTTAGTGGGACCGCACAGGCCTTCCGCCTGACGCATCACTGAAGCTAGGGTGGAAGATGTGTGAGTCGTCACTAGCCCGAATGACGCTTGGGACCTACTTTTTCTGTAAGATCGAGGGCCCCCAGCTCTGCCCACAACAGGCGCTTCCTTCGTTTCTCTGCCGGACCCCATATTAGTAGACTCAGCAGCCCACATCGGCTTAGAAACCGCACCCAGAGTCCACGCGATTGGCTTCCTCTAAGCCCCGCCCAGACCACTCCCCCAAGTTCTAGTGTGTTTTCCACCTTGACGCCACCTCGGTGCCATCTGTGGATTCCTTGCCTCTGTACTCTGTGATAGCGGTGGCAATCGTGGAGATGGATGTCACCAGTGACACCGTGGAAGTGCTACCCCAGCACAAGTTCGACATCAGGTCCCTGGAGGCCTACCTGAATCAGCACTTGCCTGGTTTTGGGTCAGATCCCCGAGCTATTCTGACTGTTACTCAATACAGGTATTCTCGCCTCCAACTGGAGTGTGTCTGTGCTTGGCTATTTTCTTCCTTTGGCTCTGGGTGGGATTCTCTTTTGCCCAGTTGCAATTTCTTTCTTTCCCTTCGAGGACGCTTCCTGCATGATCTGTCCTCGAATCTCAGGCTAGCCTGAATTGGAGGGCAGTCTTAGAGGTGCAGTATCCATTATGGAATGCAGTCTTGTTAAGGACTAAAATAATGTGCCTAATTCACTGAGAGAGATGAGGCTGGACGCGCTTGGATACCTTCTGTGATCTTTTTGTGGTACGACCTAAAGATCATTTTCTGAGGGGCTTGTGCCATTTTGATTAATTGACCTTAGTCATCTGAGACTAGGTTAATAACACCACCTGAAATATACAAACTCAAATTCTAGACATTCCACTTAGCCGTTTTCAGCACCGCTTATGGCTTAAGTTCTTGAAGCAAGGGAATTAAACTGATGAGATGGCCCTGAAGAATACCTTTCCCCACTGACAAATGAATCTGAGTTTAGTCTGATGTTTTACAATAGATAGTTTTCCATTTTTATATGGTTCCAATAAGCTGTGCCTAGCCTTTCTACCTGGGGATTTAACTGTAACATAAATTCGGAGACCAGAGTTTGTTTCTTGTAACATTTGCCTGTTCCCATTAGTCTTGATAAGGAAATGAGTTAATGTAGGCGAAAGGGCTTCGGGATTGAAATATCTGTGGAGAGGTGGAGTAAAAAATAGTTGACACTTCTAAAGTTAATGTTTTGTACTGGAAAACAGAGTAAAACCGATCAAAGTTCAAAGAGCAATAGTCCACTCAGTGTGAAAGTCGGCCAACTGGTCATCCTGCTTTCGGATAAAGGTTACATATCCTCAGGCTACTGTAGTCCTCTGTTGATTTAAAATATCGTTTTAACTTTTTTATTTTATTTACATTAGTGTTCTGCCTCCATGTATGTCTGTGTGGGTGTCAGATCCCCTGGAACTGGAATTACAGACAGTTGTGAGCTGCCATGTGGGTGCTGGGATTTGAGCCCAAGTCCTTTGGAAGAGCAGCCAGTGCTCTTAACCACTGAGCCATCTCTCCAGCCCTTATTTAAAAGCAATTTTGAGTTAAGTTAATGTTCACCAAAATCAGGATCAATAAATGAAATTAGCTGTGATACAAAAAAATATTTTGGAAGCCAAGCCTGGGTGCTTTAATCCCAACACATGGAGACTAGGGAAGGATGATTGTGAGTTTGAGGCCACCCTGGGCTGTGTAGCAGTCCCTGGTCTGAAAAATCTATTTTTCCAGAAATGTTATACATGCTTGATTTAACATTGATGCTGTCCCACAGAGAAGACACATTCATTTCCAGGACATATGAAAAATTATAAAAACTGAAAGCTTACTGTGCCACAAAAATCTTTTAAAAGTTTGGGCCAGTGAGATGACTTATCGGGTAAAGGCACCTGCTGCCATGCCTGGCAGTCTGAAGTCAACCCTGGAAACCACACATTGGAAGGAAAGAGCCAATTCCTGCAAGTTGTCCTCTGACCGCCACGCATGTGCCCACCCCCTTCCAGGGAATAAATATGAAAAGAAAAACCATACATTTCACAATATACATGCAAATATTTTCACAGGATGAAAACGGCCAATAAATACAATGTAGGAACTAATTGGTTTGTGTGTTGGAGAGCTACATAGGTAATAGTTTGTTAAAGTTAAGTATACACATCACTTGCATTTCTATATCTTAGCAACAGTTAATATAACACTCAAAAGGTCTGTTAAGAACATTAAAAAAAAAAAAAAAGCAAAAACAATTACCTAAACACCAGTATAATAGAAGCTGTGTAAGACCTTTGTATAGAACAGGACAAAACCTTATTGTCAGTTTTCAAAATAATCTTAGAAATTTAGAAGTAACATACATCAGCAGGAAAAGTCAGTATTGTAAATTTTTGCTTTTTGTCCCAACTGATCTATAGCTTTGATTCAAATCAATGTCAATCAAAATCCTATTTTTCTCTTATTTAAAAAAAAAACAAACAATGCTTCTAAATTTTATGTGAAAGATCATAGGGTTGACAGAAACATTTCTAACGAACAACAGAGTGGGAAATCTGAGTTAAGGTGGCATATTATCAGCACACAGGTAGGTAAATATGCCGATGAGAGAGAAAGTTTACAAGAGAGACACCCACATGTTTATGGAACTTATATGACAGTGCTGACACTTAGAATCAGCTCTGGGGAAAGGGAAAGAGCCACAGGTAAAAGACTTCAAAAGCTTGTGGTGGGATAATTACTATCTCTATGAAATACTACTGTTTGTAAAGAAGCTGTTCCCAGGCTGTGGGTCTGCCTCAGTAATCAGAGCAGAGCTCCCCTTAGCAATCCCCACTGCCGCATAAACCAGGAATAGGTTGTGGTGATACCTGTAATCCTAGCACTTGGAAACTAGAGGCAGTAAGATTAGGAGCTCAAAGTCTTTCTTGAGCAGCTTCACACAATTGTCCTCTGACCTGCTTATATGGTGGCATGCATGTTCACACACATCATGTACAAGCACTCTTGTATACATATAGACATATGTATAGTTTATATGTGTGTATGTATTGGTTAGGATACGAGACATTAAGGACTCATTAAGAATTGAGTCAGTATAGCTACCATTGACCAACACGGCATTACCCTGTAAATCTGAGATCAGAAAGACATGCACACCCGTTGCCCCTGAAATATTATTTCTTAGAGTTAAAAAAAATTTTCATGCCAGGATATCAGGAATATTCATCATGTTGCCTGTAATAGAAAAACTTTGGTTTGATTTAAACACGGTAATATTTATTAGTAACAGAATAGAAGAACAAATTGCTCACTTTGCATAGTGAGCTACCACAGATCAGTATGCAACCACAGCTATACATAACACGCATAAAACCATGGATAAATATAGAGCATGTTGCTTAAGGAGATAAACTTCAAGAGAACAGTAAGTATGAAATTCAAGACACAGTTCTTCAAAGATCTGGTAATTTCTTCAAAATAGAATATAATGTTTGTTTACTGTAGTTATTCTGTGCCTTCCAGATCTTGTAAACGTTCTTTTTCCTTATACAAAAATGTTAGCTTTCAAATATTAAGTCTTTTGGTGATATAAAATATAATTAAACAACAATGTAAACATTATATAGCTCAATACAACAAAACTCGAGTCTTCTTGTGCCTAATATGTATGAAGCACTGATATTGCTCTTCTGCAGTCTCCATTCTATTTGAGGAAGACAGGCAATAAACAAGAATAATTTCTAAATATTATTTGCAGGTTTATATGTGCTATGGGGCATAGAAAATGTGGAGGGGAAAAAAGCAGGAAGATTATATTGAGAAGGAAGCATTTAACAAAGACTAGAAGGGGTTGAGGATGAGACTATGGAAGCTTCCTGGATACGGGGACCACTGAAGCAAAGGCCAGGGGTTGGAACTGTGCCACATACGTTGAGGAATACAAACCAGTGTGACTAAGTACTGTAAGCAAGGACCATGAGAGCCCTGTGGATGGTCATAAGGACCTTTGCCTTTGCTCTGAGTGGAAGTGGAAAAGCTTAGAGATTTGTGAATCAAAGATGAAATCATTTGTCATCATTTTTTTAAAGCAAAATTCTGCTTGCTGCGTTGAAGTTGATTACAGAGAGCAAAGGTGGAAACACAGCACTGTATTACAGAGTTCGGCCTTGGTGGGGCAAAATAGGTGAGAGGTGATCACAGCCTAGGCAGAAAGAGTGATTGATTAGGTGTTGGCTGAGAAGGGAAAACATACGGGTTCTCTTTTGCCATGGTAACTAAGCATGGTGTCAGCATGAACTGAGATAGAGGTGGCCTTAAAGGGGATCATGGTTTGAATGTGAAACATCCTAGCAGGCTTAGGCTTTTGAATTTTGAACAGGCAAAGTTTAACTGCTTGGCACTCCAAGTGCCACCTTTCTAATGACGCACTTAGCACGTAGAACCCCTACCTGAATCAAGCTACCTGTACCTTCTGCTCCAATCAATGCAGAAGGCCGCTCCTGCCTTATCAGTCCCTGGGTGACTAGCTTTTTGTGCTTGGTATCCATTCATGTGTGTCCCAGAACATATGGAAAATATCCTGGAACTAGATGCGAAAGGCCAATCCAGTCTGGATTAGTTTATGGTTTTACACAGTAAGGCAAATTGTGTCCTCTGATTCTCCTTTCAGGGGAATTGTGTATTTACCATCTCATGCCTATGCTTGATTGGGCATGCATATGAGTAAAATCAGGTGCATCATGGGAAAGTCTTTACATTCACAGTAAAGACTAATGTAACCCACGCCTGTCAATCAAAGCAGAGAACCACCGTCAATATTCCTTTTGGCAACAGCTCTTCTTCCTGGACCCCACAAAAGAAAAACCCAAGCAGTAACCACTGCTTTGAGGTACTCTTGTTTAAGTAGCCCACTGTTTCCGTGTATTCGACCCTACACCATCTCTTTATATAGAACTTCTTGCTGTCTTGACAGTAATGTGAACTTTTTCAAGACACCCGAAACCTGGGAACACGCAGACCACTACAACTGAACCTTTGGGACATGTGGCCTCGCTTGTAGAAGTGGGTTGCAGGGAGCCGTCCTTGAAGGTCATATGTGCTTCTGATGCATATGAGAAGGTCATATGAGTTCTGATGGAACTCTGCTTCCTGATTTGCCAAAATGTGAGAAGCAGCTGCAGAAATCTCCTGCCACCACAGACTGAGCCACTGTGCCATGCTTCTCCCATGAGATAGACAGACACCCTGAGACTGGGAAAAACAACAACAAAATGCTCCCTAAATTGCTTCTGGTAGACATTTTGTCACAGTGATGAGAAATGTGCTAATACAGAAAAAAATATGAAAGTTCTGTTGGTAAGTTTCAGGATGGTTTTTAGACAGTTAAGTGAATGTGTTGGAGTAACCAACTCGATATAGATTCAGGGCAGAGACCTGGTCTAGACAGGTTTGAGAGCAGTTAAAGTGCAGGTATTTGAAGCCACGAGGCAGAAGGCTTACCTAGAAAAAGAGTCTAAATAAAACGAAGGTTTGGAAACCCAGCCATAACACCCCAGTATTAAGAAGTGGAAGAGCTATGAGGAGGCTACAAAGGAGTTTGAGAAGAAGTGTCCAGAAGTTAGAAGAGTGTCATGGTTTGTGCTAGTGACCTTGAAAGGGCAGCATTAGTGGAAAGATTGGAATGGAAGCTTGATTGAAGTGGTTTTAAGACAGACTTTGAGGAAGAGAATTGCAGTAGAGGTGGTAAATGGGACCAAGCAAAGACTTTAGGAATAGCTAAATGTTTATATACAGATAGTAGTGCTTAAGAAATTGTGCAAGAGAAAATTCTAGAACAAAGAACTTAAGAAAAAAGAAAGATATGGAATCCAATCCTGTTTGTAAGTAAAAGATGAAGTTGTCCAAGCTACTAGTGGTCCCCTCCCCAGGCTGCTGACTATGCCTGTGGTGAGCCCAGTGTTAAGCTACAGTGCCTTGTCTTTTATGGCATTTCAGTAGGATTTCAGGAAGGAGACACATTTATAATTGACCTTTTAAAAACCTTTTTCTCTAGATCAGGACAGTCCAATCCAACCTTTTTCCTCCAGAAAGGATCTCAAGACTATGTTCTCAGAAAGAAACCACCGGGCTCTCTTCTTCCCAAAGCACATAAGGTATTATGGTTCAGATATGCAGCAAGCAACTGCCTCTGAAAAACACAAGACAATTTAAACTGCATTTGAAGGTCTTCTCACAGTTACTGACTAGCAGAAATGCACTTTTAATTAAATATTCGCTTGAATTGCTTACCCTTTTGTTATTTATTCTTATAAAACTTTCTCAGTTTCTCTCTTAACCCAGCTATCACACAAATAGTTATTTTATTCAATATCACAATATTATCACATAAATAATATATTTTATTTAAAATGTATTATTTTTAAAAGCTTTACAGCATAACTGAGCCGTTTTAACTCTATTCTTAACCCTCTAAGATAACTATGCTTCTTCCTATGTGCATCTCAGAGATACTTAAACTTTGTAGCTTTTCTTTCTGAGCTTTCTCTGCTGGTCCCTCCTGAACATCTGCCCATGGCTGAATCCCCTACTTTCTCTTCTAACTCCTCCTTCCCTGGTTGGCAGGAAATCCAGCCCTATTCTCTTCCCTGCTCAGCAATTGGCTTTAAGCTGCTTTATTGGCATAGCAAGGAACAATTGGGGAACAGTGTTAACACAACATTGAGAAAGGATATTCTCAGACCAAGTATTGTAACCAGATATGGTCAGTATAGAAATCAGCATTTGAATTACACAGTAACCTTATGCCCACACTCTTTTGTTTAAAAAGGATCTGTGGTTGAAATCTAAAGCTGTGTTTAAACTGTCATCCTGAACAACACCAGGTCTCCTGGTGGGCTTTGTTCTTCCCTGTAGATGTGTTCTAGATGCTTTGGTTTCCCTACATATTAAGAATATTATCTATAATGACAATCTTTACTTGTTGAGTCACTTTACTGTATTTACCTCAGGCATCTTATAATCATAAAGTGGTTAAAAAAAAAGACGTGAGTAATCATTATATAGTAGGCTTTGAGTTTTAGACTCATTGGGGAGAATTATGAAAGATGTTTGTTACAAATTAAGTTTTCTAAATATTCTGGGTTGTTCACTACCCAATATATACATAAGCCACGTTATCATGCTATACTTCATAAATACATTAAAACATGGTTTTCTCAGTTAATTTTTAAACTAAATTTTTCTGCAAAGTCTGGAATTATCTCTCAGGATACTTAGAGAGCAGGAGAGGACATAAATCCAAGTGCTAGAGAGCATTCTGAGTACTCTATACATGTATGATGTTACTGTAATCATGAATTTTCTAGTCATTCTCCAGGAAAGGTCATTGTGGATAGGTTTGCTATCATAGCAATAGGAAAACACAGATTCTGACTTTCTTGGCTCCATCATATTCCTGAAAACATGAAGCAACTTGGATGCTTTTAAAATAAAATTAAAAAAAATAGTAAGTTGGGTAACTTTTGTTAATGCCAAAATGGCATGACTAAGGGAAAACCTCCACCCCTTCCTAGAAATTGCTACCTTAGTAGCAGTCCTCTCTGATTCTCTTCTTGACTATATCCCACTAGAACCCAGGAGAACACACCATGCTCTCAGCCTAAGCGCAAGTCTCCATGGATGTAGACTCCCTTGTATTAACTTCCTCAGCTGCCCCCCGACTGTGGTTTTAAAAGCAGTGCTCCAGCTTTGCTGCCCATGTTGTGATTCCCTACCCCTTTTGTCCCCCGCCCATCTCTGCCCCTTCTCACTCTCTGGCATCAGGGTGGTTACACACCTCTTTCAATAGCCGTTGGTACTATTGACTGTTCTCACTTGGGGTTTAGTTACTTCCCCGTTCCATAGTTTCATTACTTCATGAAGCCATCATGAGCTACATGGTTTCCCCTCCCCAGAACTGGTCAGTCGCCCCGTCCCAGTCTGGAGTGAGGCCCTTTGCACATGCATGAATCATTCTTGATCGCCTGTATCACAGCTCTGCTGTAAGCCATGGCCCCGGATCTTTCTGGTCCACATGTGTCCTACCCAAGGATATTGTTTTTCCTCTTGTCGTAATTGGACTCCAGCTTTACTACCATTTTAGTCTGGATGCCTGGTTCCCAACCCCGCATAGTTATCTGGATCCCCAAAACAGACCAGGTACCTGTAAGGGTCTTCATGCCCCTTCCTTGGAAGTTTGTTTCTTCCTTGATGTCCAAAAGGAATGGGTGATTTTCCCTTCCTACAGCCACCATCCATGTCCCTCAGCTCCTTTATCTGACTAGAGGAAATCCATCCTGAGCCTCTTGAGAAATATGAAGGGAGAGATTAAGCCAGCAAGCAGGGAACTGCTGAGAACGGAGAATGTTCTTTAACAAAACTGGTGAAATATAGTCAGACTATTTCCTTCATGCTACAAGGGCCATACAAAAGCCCATCTTTTTACCCCAATTAAATTATCATGATTTTTAATCTAATGATTGAACAAGCCTCCTTTCAAAGGAATTGTTGCTGTCAGCTCTGGCTTATGTATTGAGACAGTTTTGTAACCAGTAGACTTGGTTAAGGTTAGATCACATATAGTTACTAAATTTCTCTGATTCTGGCTTTTAATAATCCCATTTAGATTGACAGAGAATTCAAAGTTCAGAAAGCCTTGTTTTCTATTGGATTTCCTGTTCCCAAGCCTCTCCTGTACTGCAGTGATGCCTCCATCATCGGAACAGAGTTTTATGTGATGGAGCGTGTACAGGTAGGTTAACAGTCTTGCTTGGTTGTTGCTTTTATTTCTAGTTATGGAGTTAGATGGTGCATTGTCGTAGTCAAGTGTTACAGCCACAGCTTATAGTGTTTCTTTAACATTTTAATGCAATTCCTCTCCAAAGGCTTACAATTTTGTTTTGAGTACACACAATGAGGGAGGCCTGAAATGGACTAGGAACAAATTTGCTAGGTAGGTATCACTGTCTTGTTCTTAAACACTCCTCTAGGTGTCAGTAAAGAGCTACCTACAGTGGTAGCAGCCGAACAGGAAGGTGGGGATATACCTATGTATTTGTGTGGTGGTGGGGCTCTTCCACACAGAAAGAGCAAATTCAAATTGTTTTTAATTCAAGGGTGTGGCAGTCTAAAGCCTGCAGGTTCATCCTGGCATGTCCTTGTATTTTGCCTTTGGCATATATCCACTTACATATTTCACAAATAAACCCACGCCTAACATACTCGGTAAAATTCGTATTTTGTTTGTCAGGTTTTTAAACCAGCCGTTGTTATCACTTTGATAGGGTCGTATCTTTCGTGATTTTTCGATTCCTGGAGTTAGCCCAGCAGAACGTGCAGCCATATATGTGTCTATGATAGAAACCTTGGCCTGGCTACACTCACTGGATGTTCAGTCACTGCGGCTGGACAGATACGGTACTGGAGTCGGGTACTGCAAAAGACAGGTGAGCTGCCCACAGTAAAAAGCACGTCATGTTCTCAGAAATAATGCACTATAAACAACCAGCCAAAGTAAACCGGTAATTATGTGGCTCTTTGAAATGTTGCCGCTTTAATATCACCCTTGGTAATATATCCAGATATATTTTTAACATGAAATAATGTTGGTGTGTGTGTGTGTGTGTGTGTGTGTGTGTGTGTGTGTGTGTGTGTGTTGAGTGGGTGCACCTGCACCTATCTGTGCAGGTACACACATGGAAGTATGGCACATGGGTGTGGAATGGAGGCCAGAGATCACCCTGAGTTGTCATCGCATTGGTTGACCTAGAGCTTCCTGGTCAAGCTAGTGTGGCTGGCAAATGAGCCTGAGGACTCCTCCTGTCTCTACCCTTCAGTGCTACAATTCCATGCATGTACCACCGTGCCTGCCTGGCTTTCATTGTCTTCCTCTTCCCTCCCTTACTTTCTTATGTTATATTCATTTAGGTTCTGGGAGTCATGATGAGGTCCCCATGCTTACCCAGCAAGTCCTTTACTGACTGAGCCATCTCCCCAGCCCCTAATTTAATTTTTAAAATAACTTTTGTTCAGTGAAAGCTTCTGTATCAGCTTTTCACTCAGTTTACCAATAGATCTTTCTATTCAGTTTCCCCTCTCTTGAGTTGTGATAAGCAAATATCTATTAAACTTTCATGAGTTTAATACTTGTGGTATACTTTTTTAAGTATCAAGAAAGCAGAAATAGGTTCTTTCCCTAAAGAAACTTGTGGTTGTCGAAGTTGGAAAGTGGTCTATTTCCCTGAATTTATTGCCTAGTGATAAATTGCTTATTGCTCATCACGAGAGCTGTATGTCCAGGGCATGGGCGTTGGCATGCCTTTGCTTGGATGGGGAAAACTCAGTGGGAAAGAAATAGTGTCAAGCGTTAAGAATGAGCTGGTGTCTCCTGCAGCCACAGGCAAGCAAGGCCGGGCACACACAGGCCACCTTCCGTTATAAGTGTGTCCTCTGAGGGTGGGGTGGGGAGAGTCTGAGAGAGGCTTCACTGTGTGCTGTGCCGGGTGCTACACGAGCACACTCTTGTTTATAAATCTCTGCAAAACCCACAAGACATAGGTATTATCCTCATTTTGCAGATGAGAAATTTGAGCTTTATACTGACCCGACAATACACAGCTAAGCACCTCAGTCAGTAAGACCCCAGAGATGAAAACCTTTGCTCTGTTGTACTAAATTGAGAAGACATACATTGGGCAAGGGAGAGAGATGAACAGCCAAATAATGTGGTATCATTTATTAGAGGACTCTGAGCAAAAGTGGATTTTGTGCTTCTAAGTCTATGAACAATACAAAGTCTGGTCTGCTCTTGCTGGTACATTTAAAATACTCTGGGGTGAGGAAAAGGATGTTAAATGGAAAAGGTTCTATCTAGCCTTCATAGCTCCCTTTTCATGGAGAAATTGTCTGCTGTGGTGTGTGTGTGTGTGTGTGTGTGTATGTGTAATTGTCTGTTTGTGGGGTGTGGGGAGTGTTGTTTGTATTTATTTCTTTCTTCCATGAAGTAGTTACTGAGTGAAGACCATTCTTGACACCTATGCTAGCATTTTTAATTCTTGTCCGATAGAAACCTCGGTAAGTAAAAGGGAGCTAGCTGATATTAGGCTCATAGGAGTGTTTCAGGCTTTTGGGAGTTTTATGTGCGGAATGGGAATGTTTTGTTAAGCATGTAGGAGTAAGATGGACTTTGACACAGAAGAACTTGTTTTAGAGTAGCTGGCTCCCACATTCTATTTCACATCTGTGGTGTTCTCGTTGATACCTCTAGGTATCCACCTGGACAAAGCAGTACCAGGCTTCGGCCCATCAGAACGTCCCTGCCATGGACCAGCTCTCCAAGTGGCTAATGAACAAATTGCCAGATAATGACAATGAGGAGTGCCTGATTCACGGAGACTTCAAGCTGGATAACATAGTTTTCCACCCCAAAGAGGTACTGTGAATCCTGTTTGTGATGTGTTGTGTAGGTCTGACCTGAGATTCCAGAAGGAAACAGATGTCCGCTGGTCATCCTTCACCCTGACCCACAGAGTCCTGAAAGATCCTAGAGCAGTCTGTTCCTCCCCACACCTCAGGATGTCTCCAACTCAAAGCCTCTGGAGAAGAGTCCTACAGATTTTATAGCGTAGGGCTCTGTCAGCCTCTGGGGCTGGTCCTAATCTTAAACGCTGTCACAGCCATCACTTACATAGGACTTGGAAGTTGCTCTGCATCACTTTTGTCAAAGATGTCAGCTTTCTGTGTTAGCTTGCCTATGTTCTAACGCTTTCTTCTAGCTCCCTTACATCACTTTGAGCTCTTCTGTCCTGTGTCATGGGATTTTTTAATTTGTTTAGTATAAGCTAAGGAAAGAATCCCAGAAGCCCCTTTGAGGCTTCCAAATAAAGAATTATGTGAGATTAACCTACTCTTTCTCTGTATAAATACACACAGTACTTCTTTGGAGAGAACCCAAACAAATGAAGATTTATAGTTTCCCAAGTCTTACTTCTTAGAGGAGTATTTTCTAAGCTGATTAATTTCCTCACAGTGTTAAGTTTGTGGGACTTGTATCGCTCATGTATGGGGCTTCTTACTTCATATCTCTTCCCTACAGGAGGAGTACAGGGAGAAAATGAATAGCACGATTGGCATAATTAAAAATAGAACAACATTAACTGAATTTCATAAACACACATAAGCTCATTTGCCAGCAGGACAGAACGTTTTTCGCAGACAAGTCAGCTTGGGTGTGGTTGTACAAGCCCATCTTGCAGTCAGGTTTATAGACTGATATCTAGAACAAGCTGAAAATAGCTTAATTTGAAAACACATTCAAGATACCTAGTCTGTTGAGCATCATAGTTTAGCAGCACAATCACTCCGATATGTCAGTTGCTTCCCTGTGCGACGCTGTGCCTGCCTCTGACTGCCCAGCCTGACAAGGACTGTGATGCCTCAGGTCACTAGCAGGAAAGACAAAAATTCCAAGTGTGGTATATACTGAGTGTAAATGGTCTCTTTACCACTTTAAAGCCAGAAAACCATTGTCCAATCATCGGAAGGACTGTGCGTGTGTGTGTGTGTAACTTTTGGTCGGTGGCACTAAATACTCTGAATTTAACTTTGCCAGCTTTCCACTTTAAGCTTAGGGAATGAAGCAATGCTAACTTGTACCCTAGAAAATTATAACAGCTTGTACCTAAAAACGTAGCAGAATTTTGTCTGTCTTTAATGTGTGTTATTTGATTTATTGATATTTTAGAGCCCATCTTTCAATATGCTAGAGTCACCTGTGCTCTGTAACTCAGGATACTTTTAGTCTTCATTGAAGGCAAGTAAGAAAAAAAAAATCTAAACCTCGATCTTCTAGTGGGTTATATTTATTGACTAACATTAAAATTTTAGAGTTAGTCCTTACATACTGAGTCTGATAGTAAACTATAGTAAATCCCAACTGCCTTCCTACTTCTATAGATAGTCTTTGGCTTTAAGCCCATTTCTTAATTAAAACACTGAAACAGGCATCATCTGTGTTCAGACAAGCAAGTCATCAGAATGTCTGGGAAAGGATTATCTTTAAAGAGAAAGCACTGAGGATGTGTTCTCACATAGGACCTGAGCTCAGTTCCCAGCACCCACTTAGGGAAGCCATCAACCACCTATAATTCAAGTTCTAGGGAGCCAACACCCTCCATCTTCTGGCCTCTCTGGGCCCTGCACACAGGACACACACACACACACACACACACAGATTAAATAATTTTTTTAATGAAAGCAGAAGATACAGATTATGCTTACTCAGCTGCAATGCTAATTTGTTAACATGCTTCATATCCCTTGAATGTTTTTAGATTATATGATAGTGGGAATGTTTTTATCTTCTATTTAGTAATCTCATAATTATTAACTAAGTTGAATTTAATCAATTTCTGCCACCAGAAAATAAATATTGTTACTGGTTCTTCATGGAATAACATGTGGCTGGCAGAATTCAAGTCAAAAGCATTCTTACCAACTCCACTCAGAAACATTCAGGAAGGAAGTAATCATTAGGAAGGAAATATATCCTCTAATGAGTGTTAAACACAGATGGAGAGAAAAGATAACTGAGAAACAGTAAGAGAACAATCTAGACCCACATGCAGACATATCATCCAAGGGAATTATACAATTAGGCACAGAAGGAACGTTCCTGAGTAGACTAACATGAAGAGTTAACAGCACCAGCTGCTCTCCAGCAGCAAAGAATCTGGTGCCCCCTCTGGCTCCTTCAGGCACCCCATATGTGTGATGCACTTAGATGCAGGCAAAACACACATACACATAAATAAAAGGTAATGTAGAGAGATCTTGAGAGCTTATCCTCCACATTCCTCAACATGGGTCTCATCCAGCTGGACCTGGTACATAGCTGATGCCCAGTGTAGTTCAGCTCCCCCCCCTCCTTCCCCTCTCCTACCGTTTCCTTCTTCTGCTTCCATCTTACCTTCCTGCAATGCCTGCCATGCCTATCATTCAAAGGAGCTTCAGGTACATTACATCTTTAAGATGTGTGTCCTAGTTGCTTTCTAATGTGACGATAAATACCAAACAGTCATGTCTTGGGAAGGAAAGGGTTTATTTGACTCACACATTCTGATCACCATCCATCACTGAGGGAAGGCAGGGCTGGAACTGAGCCTGCTTCCTAATGCAGCCCAGGGCCACCTGCCCTGGGATGGCGCTACTCACAGTGGGCTGGGCCCTTCCACATCAATCTCTAATCAAGAAAATGCCCCACATCTGCCTAGAGGCCAATCCAATGGAGACACTTTCTCAGCTGAAGTTCTGTCTTCCCAGATGACCCTAGCTTTGGTCAACCTGACAAAAAGTACCCAGCACCAAAACTTTTGGAGTTGGGATGGAATTATTTGAAAATTTTAATTCTACTGTTTTAAAATTTGATTGTTTAAAAATTTAATTGTTCTGTAAGGTTTAAGGTTTTTTTATTTAAAAAAAAAAACAACTGTAATGTTTTGGTTTTGTCTTTAGAATATGATGATTAGGAAACAAAACAGAAACAGTTTTTGGTGACCAACCTTCCAGGAATGTGTGCGGTAGGCCAGAAAAAGCACATTCCTCAGTCATGCACCCTGGTTACTTTGTGCAAGGGGACACAGTAAAGAAACCACCAACATGATTTCTCCATCCTTAGAGGAAGGTTTCTATTGTGAGTAAGAGAGGGAAAACGTCCAGGGGCAACTGAGAAGATCCAGAGCAGAGAGAGTAACAGTCTGGGCCATTATGACACAGTGTCACAGGCTGAGGGGCTTGAACAGCAAACACGCGTTTCTCACAGTTCCAGGAACCCAAGGTTAAGATGCAGCGTCCCCTGGGACTGCACTTGGCCTTCTTCCTCAGTCCTCCATTGGCTGGGGGTCAGGGAGGACCAAAAGATCTTCTGTGAAGGCTCTGATCCTATCAGGAAGGCCACTGGGGAGTAGACTTTAAACCTGTGCCTCTGAGGGTTCACAGATATCCAGTCCGCCCGTGAAAGTGGTGAAATCCGATTTCCACCTTAGACCTTTAAACTCAGGGCTGCATGACCACCCCCCACCACACCCCTGAGCCCCTGTGGTGATCAGCTGTTGAAACCCCGTATCTTTTATCATGCACATCTCACTCTCTACTCTTTTATTTCTCGTCTGTTTGAGACAGGGCATTAAAACAAAACCCAGACTAGCCTCAAACTCGCCATTCTCCTGCCTCAGCCTCCTGAGTCCTGGGATTATATGTCCACATAGCTTCTTTTATTTCTTTCTTTCCTCCTTTCATTTTTTATGTGTATGAATGTTCTGCCTGCTTGTCTGTCTGCATACCACACCTATGCCTTGTACCTACACAGAGGTAAAAAAAAAAAACTGGTGTGAGATCCCCTGCGACTGGAGTTACAGGTGATTGTGACCTGCTGAGTGGGTGCTGGGCACCAAATCTGGGTCTTCTGAAAGGGCCACTAGTACTCTTAACTGCTGAGCCATCGCTCCAGCGCAGACCAGGCTGGCCTTGAACTCAGAGATCCACCTGCTTCTGCCTCCCGAGTGCTGGGATTAAAGGCTTGTGCTACCATCACCCAGCTCCTGTAATTCTTTCTGCCTCCTTTGAAATGAGCAGATTTGATTGACCCTTTTTCAGGCTCCAGGATTCCTCTGTGACTTCATTTGACATTTTAAAGACTGTCTTCTTTAGTATTTACTTTATTAAAATATTTAGTCTGGAGGTATATGTGAGAATTAGAACATTCTTGAATTTAGCTCTTCAAAGCTTTGCTACATAGTATCACTTGTATCACTGGGCTATAGCTTCGTATCTTAATCAAATAAGGCCTTTCCTCCCAGTGCCTGTGGATTGAACCTAGAGCCAGGGAAGCGTTTTAGCAATGACCTTTGTTTTCCAGCCCTTTCTTCACTGTTTTTTTTTTCTTTTTTTGAGACACTGTCATTTAATCTGTAACCCAGACTCTGACTTAAATATAGATCTGTGTGATTCAGAGCCCAGATATGTCTTAAGTTTTTCCAAAGACTCAAGGGACTGAAAATACACACAAACAAGCAAGGAAGCTTGGAGCATCCTGACTCACGTTGCAGTTTCATCTGGCCAAGTATTGTTACAGTCCCCATAGAATAGGCTGTGGAGGGTCCTTTCTGAATCAATCCAAGACACACGATGTCACACCACTGTATAGAATCTCTAATTGAGGCGTCCCGCTCTGCAGTTCAGCCCCCGCCTCAGTCCCTATTAAACTATTGAAGTAAACTATTGTTATTAGCTTGGTGCATATCATTTTAACTCTGAAGATTATTTGGTGACCTTTAACTTTTTTAAGCTATATTTATTTATCTTGTGTGCAGTGAGCTTGGGTCACACATGCATATTGTACATGCGTGGAGGGGTGTGTGACAGAAGACAACTTGAAGGGATCAGCACTTTCCTGATTATTTTATATAACTTACTTTAAAATATTATTGCCATAATCGTATATTTATTATATAATTAGACTCATCATTAGAGCAAATGCTTTCTTATACATTGATTCTTAAAATATAATTAGTAATTAGAATCTCTTCTTTATCACAGTTCCTCCAGATTGAGAGGTTTGAGCTGTGTTTGCATCTGTTTGTGAGCAGAGACGTCAGGGTGGAGTGCAGGAGGATTAGCAGCCAGCAGTAGAGCCAGAGACCTTGTAGACAGTCAAGGCTAGTTGGTTTTCATAAATGAGATGCACCACTGTGGGCAAAGGCTACAGACTAGGACCTCATCTTGCATTTTGATGGAAATCTGGTGGTTGAGGTGCACTGTGTCCTGTGCTCGCTCACTCAGTTTGTTTGGAATTTCAGTGTGTCAAAGGCGCGTGTGCATCTTGTTGCAGTGTCGGGTGATAGCAGTATTGGACTGGGAGCTTTCGACCTTCGGCCATCCTTTGTCAGACCTAGCCCATCTCTCCTTGTTCTACTTTTGGCCCAGGACACTGCCCATGATAAACCGAGGCTCTCACATTCAAGAGAACAAAGGTACAGAAAAGCAGTCTTATTAAATCCTCTTTATTATTGCCAGAGCTGAAAGACATTAGTTTTATGATGTTTTTGTTCCTTAAAAATGTTTCTAATTCATATTACTGGTTTTCTGAACATAACATTTCACTTTTTATAATCTTTGACAATGCACAGTTTTTGCATATAATATTACTTGGGGAATCACTATTTAGAATAGGCCTAATACTGTCTGTGTTTACATTGCATGCTGTATTGTATCTTCTTGTGATTTTTATTAAGATTTATGCTTTGGGCTGTTTTTATAGGAATACCATTGATGGAAGAACTGATTTCAATATATTGCCGTCGCAGGGGAATTGATCCTAATCTTCCTAACTGGAATTTCTTTATGGCCCTTTCATTTTTTAAATTCGCTGGAATAGCACAGGTAATTATTTTAGCACAGGTTTCACCATTCCTTACTGATGTACTGTGAACAGTGTTTTCTGGTTCAAGCTCTTTTGTCTTAGTTCTTAGGCCACTGTGCAACTCCAAGTGTCAGATATCAGTAACATGTATTAGAACTTAGAATAATAATAATAACAATAATAACAAGACTTCAATGGGAAGAAGTCACATGTGCTATGACTTTTTTGTGTAACAAAAAAGGACAGCGAGAGAAGGCGTGTAATGGCAAAGTAGGGAGAATTGTGGCGGAAGACCATGGTGAGTACCTGGTGTAAAAGCAAGCTAAAATTCTGTTGAAAACCAAAAAGTCTTCTCCCCTTGTTTAGTCAGGAAGCCACCCATGGCCTGATGCCACCCATATTCATCCCAGGCAGGAACACAGTTAAATCTTTCTAGAAATGTACTCATAAACACACCCAGAAGTGTGTTCCTATGGCGATGCTAAATCCAGTCAGACTGACAATGAAGGTGAACAGTCATGTGGGAGAAGGGCTGTATTAGGTTGGAAATACAGAAATGGAGAATTGTGAAAATGCTGATTGACATTCAGCCAACACTGCTCAAAGGAGACAGTTTTACCTAAATTAGGGATCAAAACTGATATTAAACAGTAAAGGTCATCTCATTTATTGCCATCTTGGCTTGAGTGTTGGATGCTATGCTGTTTTGATACCTATGGAAGGAAAGCAATGATCAGTACAGACAATGCAACTTGCAGGCTGGTTTTTCTGGCAATAGCTCATTTTCAAATTTTGTTTGAGTTATCAATTACACTTCTGCCTGGATTAGAGTATCACAGCTACATGACACAAGCAAGAGTCTAACACAGAGGTACACAGTTCTCTCTGCATGTAAGTGCACAGCCTCAATGGTCTGATTGACATCTTTGGACTCTGAGTTTAGTTCTCCACATGGATCACAAACTAGAAAGACTAATTGGATGGTTGAGGGACCATTTTCAATGAATTTTAATTGTTCTATTTCAATATGTTACTTGTAGGGAGTCTACAGTAGATACATCTTGGGAAATAATTCATCTGAGGATAGCTTTCTGTCTGCCAGTGCTGTGCAACCTCTGGCAGAAACTGGATTACAGCTCTCAAAACGGTAAGGAAAACAGATTCTTTGGGCAATTCAATTTACAGCCTTTATTAGATAGGTCTCTTAAGTTCCCAGGGAACAGGAGATGGTAGTTATTGGGTGTGGGGAGGTCAAAACTTTTAAAAAATGGAAGGTATATTGCTGCCCAGATATGGCTGTTATTGCCAGTGAGGGTCATGTTCTAGTAAATTGCTATATACCTAAAAATAAACTGACCTAAAAATGTAAAGAAAATGCCCATGTTTATAAATAAATGTGTTCTTTGCCAGTTTGAATGTATAACTTTTTAGGTGAACATGTTTTCTTATAATATTTGTTACTTACGCATACTTATTTAAATGATCTTATTATATTATTTATTAACAGCAATGCTACTTTTTCTTCAACATTTTACAAGTGTCTTTGAAACTCTAACAGGTCAGCATTTCTGAGGAGTCTAACCCACTCTTCCAGTTACATTTCTGCTTCTTATACAATGTGTGCATAATACTAACCTCAAGAACACACTAAGTCCCACTTTCCCATGACACAACATGGGGATAATTGTTTTTTTACAACTCATTTCTGGATTTCTCTTTGTGACTTTTCTCCAACAGAACAAGGGCTCCATTGTGTTTCTTGTTAGTCTTTCAAGGTCATTTTTTAAAATGTTCTGCACAAGTATCTGTGAAACACATGTGAAGAATAATGGTCAGATTTGTACATAACTTCCTTGTTCCTTTGTGGTTTTAACAGCTCACATCACTAAAGCTAGTGCTGATTGAGACCATGTGAGGCTTGTGTTTTCCCAAGAAGTTATTTAAGCATTCAAGCTTAGTGATCAGAATAAAGCAATTATATGTTTACTCCATATTATGAAGACCAAAAATAGTCCATGGAGCTAAAGTTGTAGCTCAGCGGTAGAGCTTGCCTGGCTGTTGCAAGGCTCATGGCTTGCCTCCTCAAGCTGCAGATAGCTAAGGAAGCAGAATTTAACAGCAGTAAGCCCAGGCCTCCCAGATATGGCATTTTCCCCTAAGGATATTTTTGGTTAGCTAGGGAGACCAAGCACTTCTTAAAGAAATCCATAATAATGACTTTGGACATCTTTGTAATCTTTTTTTTTTTTTCTTTTGCCAAGGACTTTCAAAACTGCACTCCCACAGGCTGACCCTAAAAGCCAGCTGTTTGTACAGACCAGGAGAGGCCAGGAAGTTCTCACTAAGGTTAAGCAGTTCATGAAGCAGCACGTCCTTCCTGCCGAGAAGGTAAGGTGTGAAAGGACTGTCATGAGTTGTCTCCTGGCAGCCAGACTTTCCTCCATTCTCCCACTTACCTTAAATCACGGCCTCATACACATTTAGAGCTAAAAGATGCCTGGAGGATATGCACACACCTCTACAGGAGTAGAGCAAGGCCAAAGGGAACAGGCAGTGAGGGCCTGAATACATGGGAGTAAAACATTACGTCCAGCTGCTTTTTGCTGAAGATGGTGACCTTCAGCTTTTGTTTAAATGTGGATGCTCTGAAAATTTGAGTTGACTCCCGAAATAGATAAGGCCGTGACCTTTGGCCTGTCATTTTGAGTCACATAAATACTACCCATTCTTTTCCCATAAGCTATTGCTCTAAGAGGTTACATCAAAGAAGTTCATGGATTGTAGTGAGGCACCATTCGTCCCATAAAGAAGTGTGTCCTGGGTACCTAATGACAGACTGGACACCTAGCGAGCAGCTGAAAATGAGAACAAGACAGATTGGGTTTGTGTGCCCCAATGGAAAGACAGATGGTAAAAAGAAGACAAATGCTGTAAAGAAAAGGAAGAAGAACATTTGACAGTGTGTGAGGGACACGGGTATGTATATGTGAGGAGATTGTAAGGGCGTGGCTCCAGTCCATGCCTGGGGTATGTTGTTGGCCTTGTGCTGGTTCGTTTGTGTAGCCTCAGTTTCCTTCTGCACCCTGAGTAAGTCTGGCCATGTACAGTAAGTCTTATTGTAAGTACCTCTGGCTGTGAGAGTTTAGAGCTGGGCTGGTAGAGTCAAGGAAGGGACTCAAAAGACCAAGAGTCTCACACAGTGCTCAGAAGTCAGATGCCTTTATGGGGAATTAGGGTTATTGAGTTATATGACTAGTTGCCATAGTGGTAAATATCTGAGATGAACATTTAACATAGAGTGAGATAGATTTGCTTGAAGAATACTGAAGTATTAATTCTAAAATTGACACCTCTTTCATCCAGTGACACTGAGTAGTTTCTGCTCTGGCTAGTGTTTGTCCAATTTTGAGTTTAAAATTAAACTTTTTGTATGTCAAAAGTGGAAAACAGCACTTTTAATTCAATATGGCTGTCTGAATACACCATTATCCTTCCTCGAAGAAAATTCAGTTGAAGTTTTAGGAAATTAAATTTTAGGACAATGGAATTAATCAGTGAAAGCAGAAAAGGTGCACACCATAAAAACAAATGCAAAGTAGATTTGAAAAACTGAGTGGATCATACCAAAGAATATATCATCATAAAGAAAGGTGCATCTTGAAAAATTTTGAAATGAAAGTGGGCTTTTTCCATAATGGTGAAATAGGTGATTGGGTGATAAAGAGAGCAAGCAGAAGAGAGAAATCAAAGGTGGCTTGAAGAATTATACAGCTTCTTGGGCTGGTCCCCTTCAGCCACACAGCAGTTGTATTTGTCCCAAGCAGAAGGCTGTCACAGTACTTGAAAACAACAACAAAATGCTTTATGTTTCATGGAAGCCAGAACTTCAACAGGAATGTGAGTAGGCTAGAGCAACACCCTCAATTGTTCAGCTTTTTGTTTGCTTGGTGGAGTTTGGATGGAGTTTTGTTTGCTGGATGGAGATCCCAGCTCACCTATCAGTTCATTTAGTTTCCACGTGCTCACACTGAAACAAAGCCTCTCTGTTGCATGCCCATGACTGCAACCAGCCCGTGATTCTAAGGACAAGCGAAGATCGGCAGATGGAAGTAAGGGGTTTTCTCCTTCATCCTTAAAGTCAAACAGGTGTCCCAGGGACACTGCAGCAGGGCCGGGAAGGGTCAGGGAAGGCTGTGGTGCCTCTGAACTCCACGTTACTCAGCTGGGAAAATATGGGCAAAGAACTTACAGTAAAAGTAAAACCAAACAAAACCCAGATGGACTGGCGAAAGCAAAGGTTGCCTAAGCTTGTGTGGTAAGAAAAGACACTTTGTGTTGGTGGAGCCCTTTTTAAATCTGGGTTCCCACATCTGATAACGTGTGGTATGTCTTCATGCAGACACTTGTACCAACATGTGTAGTTTTATCCTGTAGATGATCTGAACAGTGCTAATGCCCAGCTGTGGGTCATACTCTCGAATGATTGCAAGTATTAAACAACAATTAAACAACAATTCTCAAGATAAAGGAGAGAAAACACTGAATTCTGTTCAATGAGGTGCCAAACCAAGTGGGCACATCTAGAGAATATTATATCGTGTACTACCGCACCATTTTAACAGCAAGTATCTTTAGCTACTAAAATTCTTGATGACTTTTAAAATATTTTTGTGTGTTTTCCATAATAAGAAAAAAAAATAAGGTCAGGGGGACTATTTCTGTGACCTTTTGAAACTCCTTAGGTATCCTAAAATGAACACATAACCAGTATCTTTAAAGTTGTACCAAGGCAGCTCTTCCTGTTGAAGACAATGATGAACACTAACACTCAAATGTGTGACAGGAACAAGCAGCGCAGTGTAAGGAGCACATACAGGTCATGGTGATCATGTTACCGGAGTCTGAGGGAGCCCCTTCATGTTCACCAGATGATACGGATAAATGCAGGGACTCTTTCGGGGCTCGTCGTCTCGTTATTTAAGGACTGGTAGGAATGGACTCAGGTGGACGCAGAGGGCAATTTTATTAGGCACCCCATGGCAGTCAAGCGGTACATCTTGGCAGCTGCCCAAAGGAGAAGAGAAAAGCCATGCCATGACACGTACGATGGCATAGAAGTCACCGCATGGCATCAGGTAGCCACAAGGCAGGGAGGGAAGCTGTGGAGAAGAGTGAGGAGGCATAGCGTGGCAGAGAAAGCGTGCTTAGGTCCGGGCCAGTGTCCACAGAAGGGAACAGGGAAAGTGGAGTCAGAAAAATAGGCAGAGCCAGCCAATCCCCAAATAGCTCATGGGGATTTGGGCTAGGGGCAGTTAATTCTGGGAAGCAAAAGTATAGTAGTCACTAAAGGAATTAGGATTTCTCCTATCTCTTTAGCATGGCTTAAAATGAACCCGCCCTCCTGGGGCATGTAAACACAGGCATGATTTGATTTCTCAGAAAAGAGATAGTCAGCATGAGTATATCATAAACATCTTTCCTAATATATTTATTACCAAACATGATAGCATTGACTTCTTATGGCAACTCTGGGAATAGAAATAATATGCAACCCCAAACCTCATTTAACTGACTTCCTGACAGATGTGACAAGAGCTCTCCATCCTGGAGCCTTTGAAAGTGCAGGCCTCTGCCTTGTCCAGCACTGGACTCCAGACTAGCCTTGCTTCCCCTAGAGGAACATTGTTAGCAGTGCTGAGAGTCCATTGCTGAGAGCAGTGTATTTTGGAAGAATAATCTACAATAATTGATGATACACATGAAAAGTTTTGACAGTACCCATGACCTTTAGCCCCGTAATTCTCTTAGCTGAAATGTTGAGAAAGTGGTTGATAGAGAGATGCTATAAGTATTTGTTTATTAATATGTCTCTAGAATATTGGAGAATTTTCATCCAGTATTTTCTTTGTGCTGTTTTAGTTGTACAAATCAGAAGTCACTGTTTGGCCCAAACAATCTTATTTAGATTTACTCACTTTGCTATTATATCATCATTAATTCTTGCAACTCAGATGTTTCTCCTGGAGCCAATTTCCTTTGCTGAGAGTCTACTGGGGCTTTTGTTGCTGTTTGTTGGTTTTTGTTTTGTTTTTGAGGCAGTAACTAGTCCTTGCCAATTGATGATGCTTTCATTTTGTCCTAGTTCTTTGAAATTCCATGTTATGTATTGAGACAGGGTCTCCCTAATTAGCTCAGTCTGCCCTCAAACTCATGATCCTTCTGCCTCAGCTTTTCAAGTGCTAAGATTATAGGTATGTGCCACCACCAGCAGCCAAAAGACAGTTTGGGAATATGAATTCTAGGTTGTTAATTACTTTCTCTTGGTAGTTGAAGATATTCACCCTTGATTTTTTTAACATTATAATTATATTTGTTTATTTGTTTGGGGTTGTATGCACATAGAAGTCAGGTCCTAGGGATTGAACTCTGGTCGTCTGGCAGCAAGCACCCTTACCCTCTGTGCTGTCTCACTGTGCTCTCCTCTTGATTTCTAACTTCGTTGTTGCCATAGAGTCAGCCGCTCGACCTCATGAATCAATTATATCCTTCTTCACTCATGTTTTTCTTCTCTTTTCTGTGTGGAGTAAGTTCTTTAGATCTGCCCTCCAGTGCTGTTATTGTTGTTTTGTTTTGTTTTGTTTTGTTTTGTTTTAACTGTTCCTGGACCACAGTTCAGGCCTCCATAGTCTGCTATTGTCTAACTTTGGAAAGTGTCAGAAATACCTGGAGAATTCTTAAAGAACAGGGGCCCAGACTCTGCAAAGTGACTTAGGAACTGTACTCCATCAGTCTTTAGGTCTCCAGGGGCCTCTGGTCCCACCAACCTTTGAGAAGCCATGATAACATTTTTAAGCTTGGTTGCTAAGGCTTTTGTTTCCTTGGGTTGCGATTCAAGTTCTCTTTGTCAGTTTTACTAGCCCATTGTCATACATGTAATTCCTTCCTTTGTTCCTGCAATCTATTGACCACAAGTATTTTATGCCATGAATGTGAACATTATCTATGGTTTTAAGGAAGCATGATTGTTTTTGTTGACGTGCTGTTTTTGCTGATTCTTGCCTGTGATGTCTGGTTTCCTGGAGTGATTAGTGATTTTTCAGGGTGGACTGTGGGCGAATTTTTTTTTTCTAAGAAGTTATATATATGTTTTTGTACAAAGCTCCTTCCTCCAGAAGGGCTGGTTTTGTTTCTGCCAGTGACTTGTGGCCACTCTTGGCAGAACATTGTAAACCTAACTTGGGTTTGAGGCTTGAGGGCTGTACATGTCTGGCATTTTGATCCCATTCTTGGGTAAAGTCAGGTTTCAGGGAATGATGTTTTTGTTGTTGTTTTTTGTTTGTTTGTTTTTGTTTTTCTATTTCACTGCAAGCTGAGGGCTGTGTGGAGGGCCTTCTCCCCAGGGTCTGTCTCTAAAGGTGCAGATTTTTGTGTGTTTCTCTGTTCGCTTGTTCCCTACTTAGGTTTTACTGCTCAAGCTGGCTTTGATAGAATGAAAGATCTTTATGCTCCCCTCTGCTGTGTTCAGCCCTTGGCCTTATCACCCGCACACCTGCTGAGGTTGCCCATGTAGAGCCTAGGTCAGCCCCCACAGCCCAGAGGACGAGCTTAGCCCACCCTCCCGCCTGTCTAAAGAGAAAAGCTGTTTTGTTATTTTCTTTCTGGGACAACTGTGCATTACTTAATGTATCTTTAATTGCTAACGTTTCACCCAGTCTTTTTTGGGGGGGTGTCTATGCCCACTTGTGTGCTATTGCTGGAAGCAGAACACTTACATCTTGGGTATATGATTAGTACTGTCTAATATTGAGGTGTCATAACTTTTTGATGAGCAAACATTTAGAATTTTTAATATTCTACATCTAAGGTTAAGAAGAAACCTTACTGACCAGGATGATGACACATGCCTGTAATCCCAGCGCTTAGGCAGCTGATGCAGAATTGTGAGTTTCAGCCCAGCCAGAGCTACATAGCATGACCCTGTCTCAAAACCACACATATGCGGGTGGATGTGTACACACACACTCACACATACACTACTCATGACAATGTTTACTTTGTATTAACTTGGCCTAATCATTCTCCCTTCACCATCTTCAGGAAGTAGCTGAATACTATGCTCAAAGTGGAAGCTCAACAGAAAAGTGGGGGCACCCCTTAGTGATTGAAAAACTGAAGGTAAGAAAGACAAAAAAAAAAAAAAGTACTCAACATCCGGAAATGCGTACATTTGGGGGATCTTAATTATTGTTGTTGTATGGGTAACAGATAACTACAGTGATAACTTCTTTTTTCTTTTCTTTATGATCTTGATATGTTGATCAGGCTGGGCTGGGATTGTGGTGATCCTCCTGCCTCTGCTGCCCCAGTGCGTGGATGACAGGCATGATAGCTCATGCTCCAGGAATAACTTTCTTTGTTGTTGTTGGGTTTTGTTGTTTGTTTGTCAAGACAGGGTTTCTCTGTGTAATGGCCTTGGCTGCCCTGGAATTTGCTTTGTAGGCCAGGCTGGTCTCAAACTCACAGAGATCCACCTACCTCTGCCTCCCCAAGTGCTGAGATTAAAGGCGTGTGACACCATGCCTGGCCATGAGGAATAACTTAAATTTTTAAAAATCTGAGATTTAAAAAATCTTGTGTGGATGTGGTGGCTCACACCTGTAATCCGAGTCCTTGGGAGGAGTCTGAAGGTGGAGAATTGATGCCAAGTAGAGGCCAGCCTGGGCTATGTAGTGAGTCAGCGCTACAGTATGAGTCCCTGGTTAAGTAGAAAAGGGATAGGGGAAGAAGGGAGGAAAATAGGAAGGAAGGAAAAAGAAATAAAAAGGGAAGGAAAGAAAAGGGAGAAAAGAATTTACTATCAAGACTGGGCTACTTGGAATTCCGAATGTGGTTCTGATGAAGATAATCTCTTTATGCTGCTCCTTGTTAGCCATCACTGAAGTGAGGGGAGGCCGGAGGAGGGCAGTGGGACATGGAGGCTGGGCTGTAACTTGGTGAAAGAACTCCCCTCTTGTGTATGCAAGGCCCTGGGCTTGTCCAGCAAGGAGCAGAGACAAAGCAGGACATCTGTCCGCAGTGGTGTCAAGTCACATTTCATGTTTCCAGATCTTACCAGCAATACATATAATAAACTACAGCGCATAAAACATTGGCACAATTACACTCAGATGTGGATGGGCATGATTGCAATCGTTCTGATTAAATGAGAAGCATTAAAATATGCAGGTCTAGTGTTTAGAGCCAAACCTAAGAAAGCCTGGAAAGCAAGAGAGTTCCTCAATTATTAACAAACTACTGCTCTACATTGAGATGGTAACCCCTTGATTTAATACAGTATAGAATTCAATGAAACAACTCAATAAATGTTTTTAAACTTAAAAAAACCATTAACAGCAATATCTGTTTAAAATAAGCTTCTTTGTTTGGAAAATTTTGATCATTTGTCCATCCCCTTGACAGGAAATGGCCAAAGCAGAGGGCCTGTGGAACTTGTTCTTGCCAGCTGTGAGTGGTCTCAGCCAGGTGGACTATGCCTTGATTGCCGAAGAGACAGGAAAATGCTTTTTTGCTCCAGATGTTTTTAACTGCCAAGCACCAGGTCACTACAGCAATTTTCTCTGATGCTTTGAAGGGTGTTGAAGAACTCTTTATTATAAGGAAGTTTTCCTATACAAAGTCATTCACTTAGAAATTTTCCCATAATTTTCAGCTACTCTGAATGCAAAGTGGATTTGAGGTCTTCAGTGAGCTGTGTAATCAGCGCCATTACATTAAGAGTGCCAGTAGACAGAAGTAGCCACCAGGAGGACTGGTTGTATAAACACCCCTCTTCCTGGTTGGGGTTGGATATTTCTGTGGCTAGCTGGAAGTGATAGAAATTTCCAGGGCCTTTTGTTGATTTCCCAGTCTCTCCATTGTGCGAAGCTCTTTCTCACAGGAGGCTGCCTTTGTTTCTGCCAGGGGCTTGCAGCCCTCATTGCCAGCACACCGTAAACTTAATTGGCAGAAATTCCTGTCATGCCCCTGCCAAGCGGTCCCCAGTGCTGCCTTTTATTGTATGGCCCTGGTGCTAAGGCCCTCCCTCGAAAAGTTGCTGCCCTGTTGAGCAAAAGCTACAAAATGAATCTCTACACAGAGAAACCCTGTCTTGAAACAAACAGACAAACAAACAAACAATGAAAGCTAAATGAGAATTGCTGCAGTTCGGGACAAGGAGGTCTTTCAGAGTGGGTGAGTAGAGGTTCTTGCTGGGAACGCAGCTCGTGAGCAGTTTACTTACCCACGCCGGGCAGGCTTTCACAAGGACCTGGCCCAACACGTGTGCCTGAGGTACAGCGTGCACACTTAGGGGCTGGAGCCTCAGTATAGAGGATCAGCTCCTCTCCAGGAGCATGGAGTCACTCCTGGCACAGCATACAAGTGTCACACAGTCAGAGGTTAAGTCAGGAATGCTTCAGTCCTGAGTGAGTTAGACCTCCGTAAAGCCACGGAATGAACTGAAGCCGGGTACTTTTAATGATACAGCATGCCATCTTTAGATGTTCTGTTTAATGTACGTTTCAGAATATTTTCATCAACAAACATTTTATTTGAAAAGATACCATCTGTATTATCTCCATAAATGTGGATTTCGCACTGATAGTTTCAAGTGTCAAACCAACACTTCCTTCTCCGGTGTAGACACGGGCAACATGGAGGTCCTGCACCTGTACGGCAGTGAGCAGCAGAAGCAGCAGTGGCTGGAGCCTCTCCTGCGTGGGGAGATCACCTCTGTCTTCTGTATGACAGGTAGGAACAAATCACAGCCAGTCCTCCGTCATCACGGTCCTGGGGTTATTGTGGGGGGACGGACTGAAGCAGTGTAGGATATGGGTCGGCTGTAGCCAACTTTGCTCATGGCCAGCAATGTGTTTATTTTGAGCCTGGCTTGGAACATCCTTAAATGCCACCAGCATTCAGGATAAACACTCCCATCCTTCGGGAGGGTTCTGGCTGTGGCCTGGCAGTCTGCTTCAGCATGAACAGTTGGGTGATGTCTTTTAAATTCCATTGTTTCTACAATTACTGCTCATTGACATTCATCTCTGTGATATTTATATGAATATGAACTACTCAACTGTTCCATAGCCCTAGAGAGACAGAACTTAAACCTGTGGAAATATTGCTGCAACCACAGTGTGGAGGAGACAGCCAGGGACACGGTGATGGGAATGATATTAGTGCGCTTGTACATTGGAAACAATAATTTTAACATTCCCTAAAGATGAACAGTATCACCTCATACTCAGTTTGAAATTAAATTTGATTTGGTCATAACGTGACCTTTCACTCATGGCCAGATTTTGTCATTTTCTACAACTGTTTATATAATAACAAAAGTTCTTTCTACTTAAATCATGGAAAGGCGCTGACTGAACACCTACAGAATGACGCAATGACATAGTGTTTACAAAGAACAGCTTACGGTCATGAAATAAGCTTGCCAACCCCTTTCTCTGAAAACAGCTTTCCAGCTTTAAAACAAAATGCATCAAGTATCTAAGGACTCACTTCAAAAGAGCAAGAAAGGAACTGGGGGTGTGGCTCAGTCTGCTTGCCATACAAGTATGTGGGTCTGAGTTCCATTCCCAGAATCCATATAAAACAGCCTGATTTTATGACACACAGATGTAATCACAGTCCTGGGGGGGGGGGGTAGAGACAGGAAGATCCATGAGGCTCACTGACCAGCCAGGCTAGCCAATCACCAAGTATCAGGCCAATGACAGATCCTGTATCAAAAGAAAAAAGAAAAAGCCCAGGGTAGACAAGAGCCTGAAGAGAAATGACAATTGAAGTCATGTCTGGTCTCCATTTACACATGTGTACCAGTATGTGAGCATGCTAATACACACACACACACCAAAAATAAATTAAATAAATAAACATAAGAGCAATATAGGGACAAGGTGAGAGTGGTTTGTAAATGCTGTACAGAAAGCATTGTGGAGACCTAAGTGGTGAGAAGATTTGAATGTTGTTAGGTGTGGCCTGGCAGACACACCTAACAACCTGTAAGGAGCACGTACAGGTACAGATAGAACTCGTTAGTAATAGTAGAGGAATCCAGCCTGTCAATAGTTAGAGCAAATCTTTATGTGGAAAGTCAAAGGCAGTATTTTTATCTATTTTTGGTGATTAGAAAAACGACAAGGGAGTTGCATCCCAACTCAGACATCAGTGAAGGCACCAAGAAGACAGTTGTTAGTACTGATCCCACACTTTTTCCCTCCATCTTCCAATTCATATTTAGTGAATGCTTACAGTGTGTATGTTATCAAAGGACAAAGAGGGAAGCGAAAAGATAAAAAGGTTAAAAAAATAAAATAAAAACCAGCATCCCTCTGTCCTCAAAGAACTTGCGCTTTCTCGTTTCAGCCTCTTCAGCTAATGACTGATTTCCGCCTGCCTGTAAATCAAGCCATTGTTCTCTTCCAGAGCCCAATGTTGCATCAAGCGATGCCACAAACATTGAATGCAGCATCCAGCGAGATGGAGATGGCTATGTAGTTAACGGCAAGAAGTGGTGGAGCAGCGGTGAGTGTTCTCTGTGTTCCTGTCACCCCATTGCTAGAGCAATGCTATCTGTTCCCATCCCTGCTTCACAGTCCCGAACTTTAAACTCTGCCTCTGAAACATTATCAAACTTAGGAACAGTGCCAAGAGAAAAGGTAAGTTGGTAAATTGTGGAGCCTGGGTGTAGATCGATGGTGGTAGAACACATGTGGGGTGTGTGTTTTGGGTTCAGTCTTAAATATCAGCGACAATGGTATGTGTGGTACATATTTTATTGCCTAAAACACGCGTTTAAATGCAAAATACGCTTTTAACATAGGCTAGTATATTTGCTCATTAGTTCTCAGTAATAGGCCAACATACATGGGCAAGTTCCTTAGGACATTATGAAATTAGACTCTAGATAACATGCTTTTTAAGGCTGGGTACTAGAATATGCATGATGAACCCAGCATGTATTTGGATCATTTTCTTTGGTGACATCATCAAAGCAAATTACATGTTTAAGAACTTTCCCGAGTGTGTGAACATCTCAGCAAAGTTTATGGGGTTGGCCTTTTTTTTATTGCCATTCTTTCTTATATCTTATAAAATCACTTACAAATTAAGAAACATAAGTTTTTTGTGATTATTTAAGCATTGGAATTATCATTTAAGCATTGCAAAAATAACATTCTTTTAAAAATTTAGATAATTACAAATAATTGTGAATTTCTCTTAGCCTAAGTTTCTTTATTAATTGGTTTTAGATTGCTAGATTCATGGCATGATTTTTTTTTTTTTTTTTGAGACAGGGTTTCTCTGTGTAGCCTTGGCTGTCTTGGACTCCCTTTGTAGATCAGGCTGGCCTCAAACTCATGGACATCCACCTGTTTCTGCCTTCCTGAGTGCTGGGATTACAGGTGTGGGCCACCGTGCCTGGCTATGATTTTTTTTAAACTTTTAATTTTAAGTTATTGTCCACTCATAGGAAGTTACAAGGATAGTACAGGATGGTCCTGGGTGCCCAGTGACCAGTGTTTCATATTACATAGTCATAGTCACGGCCAACACCAAGGAGTGAAGTTCACAGATAGCACATCTAGACTTGAGTAGCCACCACTGCTGTGAAAATGCAACCTCCCCCACCCCCACCACACACCCGTCCTCTTCATGGTACAGTGCTTCTCTGCCTCCTGCCATTCTCCTCTCCTGTCACCAGCTTTAATTTCCACATTTTGCCCGTTTGTTATTGCCTCTCCGTTGTCTGTCGCCCTTCCACACCCATCCCTATGCTTCCTTGTTGTCCATTGCAGCAACAGCGTTTGATATTTGACAGTTGAGTCTCAGTGTGACACAAATATTCTATCTGAGGAAGAAACGTCCCTCATATGTGAGTATCCAAGCAAAGAGCAGAGCGCAGTTTTGTGTTTAAATGGTAAAAGAACTGGTTGGCTCTGTAGGACCCTCAGAATCGAAAGGAATTTCCTCCACATTCTGTCTCCGTCTTCTCCGGGACCCATATTTCTTGGCCACTTTCATGATATAGGTTTTGAAAGAAGCTCCCATGAAGACATAGAGGACAGGGTTGAGGCAGCTGTGGAAGAGCGCAATGCTCTCTGTGACCTGGACAGCAACATCCATGCGCTTGCTCATGTCACAGTTGGTGATCAGCAGGTAGATGGCATCTATGGCTTGGCAGAACTTGACGATGTTATAGGGCAGCTGGGTGACAATGAAGACAACAACCACCGTGAGCAGAACCTTGAGGGGGCGAGACTTTTTAATGTTCGGCATCTTGATGAGTGTCCTGGCAGTAATGGCATAGCACACCCCCATGATAAGGAAGGGAACCACAAAGCCGATAAAGATTTCCAGCATCTGAATGGATGCTTTCAGGGATGTTCCAAGGTGGTGGGGAAAGATGGGAGTGCAGCGAGCATTCTGATTCACTGTGTAAAAAACCAGCTGGGGGATGCTCAGCAAGATGGCAACCATCCACACGCAGCAACAGATGATCCAGCAGGGTCTCCCCACTCCTGATTGGCTGGGGGCCTTGGTGATTGCCCAGTATCTGTCAATGCTGATACAAGCCAAGAACTGCATCCCAGAGACGAAGTTTACTGTGTACAGGGCCGAAGTTACTTTGCACATCATTTTTCCTAGAATCCACCCATGAACTGCATTAACTGCCCAGAAAGGCAGCGTGACCAGAAGTAACAAGTCAGCTACAGCTAGGTTCAGGATGTACACATCTGTCTTGGTCCTCTGCTTCTTGTAGTAGGCATAAATTGCCACAACTATGGAATTCCCTGCCAGCCCAAGGACAAAGGCTATGGTAAAGAAGGCAGGGAGGAAGACTTTCGCAAACTGCCTGACCTCTTCTTTTATGCAGATCACTTCATACTGACTGTAGTCATGGGTATCATTCATCTCGTTTTCCTCATAATAGTACTCCATTGACTGGTTCTGCTCCAGAGCCATGGCACCAAGCTGGATGGCAAGAAAACAGAACACTCACTTCAGCACTGCTCAAAAGGAATCGGCTTTGGCCCAGCATGTGGCTTGTGTTTCCTCTAAAGAACAGATTGTGGCAGTCACACATGTGAGCCTGGCTCTCACTATGAAAACTTTAATGGGAAGCACATTGAGTCAGTTCCCCCGTCCTCTGTTCCTGCAAGTCTGCAAGAAGGAACTGGCGTCTCTCCATGGCCAACAGACAATATCCCAGCCCTTAGTTACTAAACCCTAGGTAAAGTTGAAGACTTTTAAGTAATCTGAGTTGTTGTGTGGGGTTTGTGTGTGTGTTGTTCATGTGTGTGGGTGTGTGTGCACATATGTTGACGTTCGGAGTCATTAAAATACTCTCTACCTTACTTACTGAGATGAGGGCTCTCACTTGAACCCAGAGCTGCCAGCTTACTGTGGACATCTGGTCTCCATCTTTTGAGTGTTAGGGCTGTAGGTGAGCACCCTCATTTACATGCACCCTGGGGACTCTAGTCCTCACACTTGTACGGCAAGCACTAATCATGGAGCCATCTACCCAGTCTGGTTTTTATAATGTAAAATTTAATCAAAGAGCAGAAGAAATGTTGCGTTTTTTGTTTTTGTTTTTGTTTTTTTTTTTATAAATGTAACTTCAGTCTTGTGGAGTATATCTACAATAAATTAAAATAAGTTGTTTTACTTGAAAAAGAAATACTTAAAATTTTTATTCTAGTGCTATTTATAATTTTAATTTAAATAAATCTGCTTGGCATTGGTTTGCTTTCCTACAAGAAAGCCTCATTTAGCCAGCTTGCCTCCCAACCCTGTCACTACTTGTGTCCCCTGGTCCTTCTCAGCTGAAAATTAGCACCATCTTTGATGTCTTGCTTTCCTCGATCCCTAGTTCCCTGTTAGTCTGTAAGTTTGTTAGCAATCTTCCTGCCCGAGCCTCCCCAGTGCTGGGGTGCTGGTGTGAACCACCACGCACCTGGTTTGCATGTTCAGGTTTTACCTTGCATACACACACACACACACACACACACACACGCACGCACGCACAAACACGCACACACACACCTCCCACTGAATGCTAGAATCTGACTGTTGTTCATCCTTCTCACCAACCGTTTGTCAAAAACATTCTTCTTGCTGTCAGTTGGTATTGTACCTCCTAACTTGCCAATCTACCACTGCCTCGCTTAGTTCTTTACCTGGACGGCACTTCACTTTCCCGAGAAAAACATACCACAAGCCCCTTACAGTGGTAGCCAAGGTTCCCTCCTGCCATCCCTCCCCTCCCTGAGCTCCTCACAGTAGACAGTAACATGCTGAGTGGCCAGCTGTTGGCTTCCACACTCTGCATCTGCATTGTTCTTATTTGCCTCCCCTCACGAGTAAGTTAGCTTGGAGTTTTCCTCCCTAGAAGACTCTTCTCAGTGATCTGACTCCATCCTGTGGAGAAAATGTATTTCCCAGCTCTAAGTTCTCCAAGGTCTGAGCAGTCTGACTTCTGGTTGTGACTGAAGTTTTATTTACATACCTGGTACACTATAGCTGCTCATTAAATATTTGTTAAGCTCTGAAGATTTTGCTACTCCATATAAGGCTGTTAGTGCAGAATGGATGGAGGGTATGTTAGGGGTCTCCTAACTTGCACTCAGGAATCACACACCGGCTAATAGCACTGCAATGTACAAGAAAACTTACACAAAATTCACAAGTTTTAATATAAATATTATAATGACTGTCAATATTTTTGTTACTGTTTTTTCAGCTTCTCTATTTTGGTTTGGCTATTTTTGTCCTTCAAAGAATCTTCGATCTTACAGAATCAATCATGAAAACAGTATTTTCAAAACAGTACAGGAAAGAACATTCAGTTTCAAAAAGAAAAAAAAAAGGGGGGGGTCTTTAACTTGCTAACTCTTCTTTAACTGAGTAAAGCAAAGTGATGGTGCCCCTGAGGGAAGTCGCTCCGGAGGGATTGTCTTTACTGTGCAGAAACAAGGCAGCATCAGTCTGCAGTGACTGTTTCATCATTGAAAATGATTCAAAAGCTCTATTAATGAAGACTCCTGTAGCCTCCATGGCTTATGAATCATTATTAACACAATATGAACTTTGTTCTTTCCTCTCTGCTATCACAGAAATCTTGAACTTGATAAAGAACAATAGATCCAAATAAAATGTAAGACAGGTGTTTGGAAGTCAGGATGACTTTCCAACAGTGTAAGAGAATCAGAATGGGAACAGAGACTATTTGCAAAAGTACCCTTCTGCAGATATAGGGAGAGTTTTAAATGCTTTTTTTTTTTTTTTTTAGATATTTTAAGGTCAAAAACATTTATTTTAAAGAGCAGAAAGAAATGATTTGTTGAACCCTATTTGTTCCATGACAAACTTTCACAAATCAGCAATGGTATGATTTCCTCTCGGTAGGTTAAAGTGGAGAGATTTTCTTAAATAGATCTTTGTGGTGCATGTAAATGTTTAAAACTCAGGCACCAAGTCCCCCATCCTCCACTAAGATAAAAATACAAAATTTTTGGGCTTACAAAAAAAATAAAAAATGCATATTCAGGTCAAAAGGAGAAAAAAAAAGAAGAAGAAGAAGGAACCAACCTGTTTCAGCTGGGAGAGGCGCAGTCTTGAGGGCAGAGGCAATCAAAGGACCTTTCTGACTTAGGCAGCTGTGTTTTTGGTTTTTACACCCCGCCTTTATCTTGGATCTGAAAGCCGCTTTCCTGAAATGTAACCTCCCTTGATTAAGTGCTCCGTAAACCTTCCTGTGGAGCCTGTCCAAATTCTTAAACGTCCCGGGATACAGATGGAAGGAGTTGCAGTTTGGCTCCCAAACTGCAGGACTGTCAGTTTGCACTCAGCTGAAGGCAACAAAGTGCCTGTTGCTCACCATCTCCTCCTCAGCCAAGAGGGGGACCCTGAGAGCATGGCCAAAGGCCCTGCTGGGGGAAGCTACTACAGAAATACTTGAGAAAGTTCTTTTGTCTAAGAGAGAAAACCAAAATGATTTTAACCCAGAAAGTTACCTTTTTGAAAACCAAATCGGACAGTTACAGCAAAACTTACCGTTTCCATACAACACGATTTCTTATTTCAGTTAAGCAGAGTCCTTGCTCGCTGCAGCATTATCTCTCTGTGCTTCAAAGTATGCCTTTCTCCATGGCTTTCTCGTTTTGTTTTTTTTTTTTTGTTTGTTTGTTTGTTTGTTTCTTAGAACCTTTTCATCATGGGCCAGACACAAACCTTCAAAATCCTCTGTGTGGAGAAGCTATTTTCCCCAAGCTGCCAAACAATGCACAGTAGAGAAGATCAGATTACCGTAAACTGGGTCCTCAGACTCTCGCCTCATATTTGCATAGTATTACCCCATTTTCTCATGCAAAGCTAGCCCTGGTGTCCACCTGCAGAAGTTATTTTAGACCCAAGCCCCTCTTTTATTTTTCCCCCCTCAATGATTGATACAGCCTACATGTGGATTCATGCAAAAAAGACTCATTAGTCGGTACCTTTATCTTCGTTTAGCCCCCTGTATGGCTTGACCTGCATAGTTACGTGTCCTTGAGGAAGCATCCTCTGCGTGCAGCTAGAACAGCTTACCACCCAGATTTGTGCCATTTTCCATTTTCCCTGGTGTAAGGATTACTCCATAGCCCTTTTTAATAAGCATCGAAGTAAAGTTACTGAGTGAGCAGTTACTAACTGAGGCACACAATCTGTTTCTGAGCAGTGTTTGTTTTGTTTTTATTAAAGTTTGTGGGTGTTTTTGCCTGCCTGTATGACCGTGTACCACATGCCTGCAGTCAGATCTACTGGGATGAGTTACAATTGTGAGCGGCCATGTGGGTGCTGGGAATTGAACCAACTCCTTTAAGAAAAACCAGTGTTCCCAACTGCTGAGCCGTCTCCCCAGCCCCAAGCTAGTACAGTTTTACTAGGGAGATACACATGCACGCATCCATAAATAAAAACAAATTAGGGTTAAGGATAGCTCAGGTGATAGAGTACAAGCCTAGTCTGGGTTCAATTCTCAGTCCCATAAAAGCAAGGTGTACTGACTCACATCTGAAATGCTATCACTTGAGTTGAGGCCAGATTGACCTGGGCTCTGTGAGACCTTGTTTCAGAAGAGAGAAGGAGGGGAAGGGAAAAGGAGAGGAGAGGAGAAAAAAATGTATGATATATATACACTATGGCCTTCTATTCAGCCATAAAGAACAAAAGTGTGTTACTTTTAGGGAACTGGATAGAATTATTACTATTTCAAGCAAAATTAGCTAGACCTAAAATATATATATATATATATATATATAAATTTATTCAATTTTATTTTATGGGCATTGGTGTGAGGGTGTCAGGTCGCTTGGAATTGGAGTTATAAACAGTTGTGAGCTGCCATGTGGGTGCTGGGAGTTGAACTTCAGGCCTTTGGAAGAGCAGACAGTGCTCTTAACCACTGAGCCATCTCTCCAGCCCCATAATTAATTTTTTAAAAAGTGTTCTTTCCCCATGGCTGGGCAATCTTCGGATCTCTCGCTGCCATCAAGAGGACACAGCCTTCTATGCTCCCCGCCTGGGCCAGTCTATCCGCTTCTCCTCTTGCCTCTAATCTTCTTGTCCTCTGTATATCAGGGATAGAGAAAGTAAGCATCCAGCCCTCCACTCAGTTGTCACCATGATTTATAATATCCCATGGGTATCCCAGCCTTTTCCAGCCCTCCCTGCCTCTCACCTCATCCCATACTGCTCACTCCTTAGCCTGTCATGTCTCTCTCCTTAGAACACACAAGGCACCATCCTACGGAGGACCCTGTACGAACTCTCCAAATTCTCTAGAATGTACTTTCTCTCGATATCTGCACAGCTCACATCCTCATCCTTAGCTACCTTTCTTCTAAAGCCCAGGGCTATCTGCCCAGGGAATAGTGCTGCCCACCGTGAGCCAGACCCTCCTAAATCCATTAAGCATCAAGGCAGTCTCCCACAGGCATGCTCATCTGCATGTTTCGGCGAGATCTGGGAAATCCTTCAGTTGACACTCCTTCTCAGATGACCCTAGGCTGTGTCAAGATGACAGTTAAAGCTAACTAGGGTGCTCCCAAAGCACCTCACATCCCACTCCTAGTACTTTATAGTATTTTCTGTCTTCCACGGCTGTCTTGGACTCTGTGTGTTTTAAGCATTTATGTTGGTATCTTAGTCATGATGCCAGCCTGTCAGATAATAAACATACGAACCAATGTATCAGTCAGTTTAAGCAACATCCTCCATTTTGATACCAGGGCTAAACTTACATATTCAGAGTTAGACTTTTTCTATTTTATCGTGCTATCCCTGACACACTTCTGATGCTACCTGTTATGCAGTCTTAATATTGTTTTGCGTATGCTTGAATATGTCTCCTTTTCCTTGTTTACCCTACCCTAAAAAACTGTTTGGTTTTTTATAAATTAGATTCCTGTCTTGTGAACCAGTTATAATTTTATAATAATCTTTGCAGTGTTTGAAAAAAAAAAATCATTCTCTTCAAACTCAAGTCTTCAGGACATAAAGGGCATCAGGACTGAGCTGGCACTGCTGGCACTGTTGGCACGGTACTCTGAGTTCCACCTATATGTGAGTCATGGTGAACAGACCCCTGGCTATGCGGTGTTTTCATTTCTTCAGATGCAACTAGGAGACTTGGCGGTAACGGGAACTTTGACAAAATATGGGAAGTAGCCGGGTGTGGTAAAGCAGGCTGTAATCCCAGCACTCCTGATACTGAGACAAGGCTCACAAGTTCAACACCAATCTAGGCCACACAATGACAGCCTGACTCAAACCAAATGGCAATTAAATAAATAAGGAAGAAAAATAGTAGTCCTGTGAACTGAGGGACTGGAGAAAAGCATCTCCCACGGTGGGCAGCTTTCAGAACACTTGCTGTTTGTTCTCTTGGCTCCTTCCCCCTTTAACCTCTCTTCCATTTCTTTTCAGAATCCTTATGATTCTCTCTTTTTTTCAAATGGATTGTAAAAAATATTTCCTGTCTTAACAAAGCAGTGTCCCTTGGTCCCAAAATCGCCTCCCTCTGCATCCATATCCTGGCTCTCTGCTGGAGGTGTTATTTTGCCAAGCAATAGATGTTTGACTAAATTGCATGCTGTGCTACCACCAAGAACACCACTGATGATGGGCTTTGTGCTGAGCATTGCTTACATAACCTTCTGGCCTGTTTTTTAGTGCCCATATTACATGTTGAATTTGTATTTTATGAGTGTTTAATGTCACATTTTTGCTTAAGCGGAAGAGCATCTTTACCCAAACTCGCCATCAATGGGTTTCAGTAGGAGTAATATTGTACTGTATGCATTACCTTAATTCGCTTTATTATTTCTTCAGGAAATGTAGATTTCTCTTTTAGTATTACAAATCACGTTGCAGAGTGATATCTTTGTAGACAGTGTGATAAAAATGAACTTAATCTAACTTTAGAAACTTTGAAGACTATAACGAGGTGTCTAGACATTATCCTTTTGTCTCTCATGCTAAGGTGGTGTTAGCACGATTCACTTGTCATGATCGTGAATCCTCCCACCTTGGTGCGTAGAAAGCTTCTGTATTTCTTTGGAGGCCTATATTGTGGGCACGGCACAGCATATTTCAACAGTCCCACTAGACACTGACTGAATGTTCTTCACAATCAATACCACTGATGTGATAAATGCCCCGGCCATTTCATAGAGGGACAGCCTTATTTACAGGATAAATATAGATGGGAGTTGGGGGGAGGGTCAGAAGCTGGGTGGGTCTGTAGTTTTGGTGGGCATTGATAAGTTGTGTTCCTCAGGTTTTACTTAGTTATGCTACCAGCAATATATGGAAGTGCCCATTTCCATGGCACCCTGCTGACAGGCTGTAGTTAGTACCGGTTTCCTTTCCATGTGCCCTTGCCAGCCACATGTGGAACAGTGAATCATAAGCTGCTGTATGTATTACCTTTGACATTTAACTGCAAAATGGCATTTCATCATTGCTTTTTTCTGCTTTGATTTGGGGAGTTGGTAAAGTTAAATGCTGAGAAAATCTCTAATTCCCTTCCCTTCTTTTTGCAAATTTGTCCATTGCTCATCTTCACACTGATTCTAAAATATTTTTAATATCTACTGAGAGTATTAAAAATACTGTCCAGAATACGGAAATATCTTTCTAACTTTTTAGTATTTATCTTTATTTCTTAATAACTTTATATCAACAAATACATTGACCTTTTTCTATTACTTTCATTTCTAGTTTGTGGGGTTTTCTTTGTCATTGGGTTTTTGTTTGTTTGTTACTATCTTTCTCTGTTGTCTGTTTTCTTTTTTTGAGGCAAGGTCTCATGTAGCCCAGGCTGGCCTTGAACTCAGTATGTAGTCAAGGATGAAACTGAACTCCTGATCCTTTTTCCTATATCAACCAATGTGTGTCTGGGATTACAGACACACATCAGCACACTCAGCCTCATTAATAGTTTCGCATTTTAAAATTCCAATCAAAGATCTATAAATATTATTTTTTTCATAGTTGTTTGTGGGCTGATTCTTTAAACTTCAACCCTAATCTCTTTGGAGTTCATTTTGATTCATTTACAGCTGCATTTAACACTTGTTAAATAATTGTTATTTAAATGTCAGTCTTTCTGAATAGTTCAGTGTGTGCCAAGGTCTGTTTTCCCTAATAAGAATGGCATAAGCTCTGAGAAAACACTTTGGATAATTTTTTCCTTAGTCATGGGATTAGATGATAAACTTTTCCAAGTGAGAATTTTATTCCAAGAAGGTTCTTAACTCATTTGTTTTTATCCTGGTTTGAATCACTAATATTAGAGCTGAAGTCAAATTAAATTTAACTATTTTTGTTCTGGAAAGTCCACAGTGGTAGAAGAAATGTTCTGGAGAACTGCTGGCTGTCTGGCTGTGCTCTGTGTGGTGCTGTGTGTTTACACACTTCCTGGATCACTCAGATCACATACACAATGGTCATGAACATCCCAGTTGCCATCTTTCCTTCTGTAAGAAACTTAGCTTTCTTATCATGGTTATCTTTGATTGTTAACCATGTGCATTTAAGAGCCGAGAAAAGGTGAGCAAACACCAGGAGATAGAATCTGTAGTCTGACTGGATGCTGGCACTTGAACAGTCTTGCGGTACAGTCTGTGTTGAGAACCAACACCCTTATCTGGGCATCTGTTTTCATTCACAAGGCCTGAGACCCACAGATATGCTGCGATGTTCTCTGGCTCTGCATTTCCTCTCGCCTGGCTCATTCCTGACGTTCTGTATCCTGTTCAGAGACTAAAATGACATAAAAGAGGGGGTTTTCTTTTATAGAAGGGTGTTCCAGCTGCCACCCCTGCCAAGTTCTGCCTGGAGCTTGGGGAGGATGATGTATTTATGAGGATTTGCATCTCATTCTTTTGAATCAGCCAGGTTAATTACAAAATATTGTAAGTTTTATCCATTGTGTATTCACCCTGACTTCCTCTACTTAACAATCAGCAAAACAGAAAAGTTAGATGTTTTGTATTTTAGAATCCAAATTATGCTCCATGTGTTTTTAAATGATAAGACAGAATTAAAGAGTGGTTTGCCCAGTGTTTTGAGTTTCTTCAAAATTCACCTGCAATCTATTGAGGGCTTATATGAGCAAGTGCCTGAATCTTTCTCATCTGAAAGGCATGGTATTGGGAAACATAGGGGGGAAACATGCATTCTCAGTTTGTAAAGGAAGAGGGCTGTGAGCCCAAGTTCCAGGAATGGCAGAGAAGATTGTGCTTGGTTGTTTTGCTAACATGGGGTCTCATGTAGCCCAGGCTGGCCTTGAACTCAATAAGAAGCTTAGGATGGCCTTGAACTTCCAATCCTGCTCTCTCCACCTCCCAAGTACTTTTGATTACTGGTGTGTACCACCACTCCCAGATTTGTGTTAATTATTTTTTTATGCAGTGTTGGATTGGACCTAGAGAGTCACACATGCCAGCACTCTAGCCCTGGGCCACATCTCAAGCACAGGTTGCCCTTTTGAAGTCAGTTTCTGATAAGACTTGTAATACAAATGAACCCCAAATCATGTCAGTATGTTCTGATCCTGTCTTCCGCAGTATGCGCACCACGGAGCTAGTATGTAGACTCAGCCTAGCAGCTGATGGGCCTCTGGGTATACTGGCTCTAACTAGGAGAATGTTGTTGAAGAATTCAAACTGAGCTGTTATATGAAAGAGTTTAACTCTGTAATTTCTAAGAATGGAAGCATGACTTCAGGGGGGCTAGTGAGATGGTTCAGTGGTTAAGAACACAAACTGCTTTCCCAGAGGACTGGAATCCTATTCTCAGCACCCACATCAGGCAGCTGTAAACCCCTGTTCCAGTGACTCTCTGGACTCTGTGGACACCTGCATTGCACTTAACTATACACACACAAAGAGGGGAGGGAGAGAGAAGGGCGGGTGGCTTAAAAGCATAACTTCACATGATTACGGAGTCAGCAGATAAAGAGGGGAGGGTGAATCTCCCAGCTTAGTATTTTCAGATAAGGAGTTCTAGCTAAGCTCCACAGTGAAGGAGGGAAATTGCCATTTAAAACAAAGTCCAAAAATACTGAAGTTCACGTTCCCTGTTAGTATTGCTGGTAAGCTATTTGTCACTAAGGTGAGGCTTGAGGTAATTGATGTAGTGGAGAGGTTTCTTTCTGCTCATGGCTTTAGAGACCGCAGTCCATGATCAGGTGGTCCTTTTGTTCTGGTCTGTGGAGCAGCTGTTGAATGACGATGGAGAGGGGTACAGGAGTGGGGTGGCGTGTGAGGTGGGAGAAAAGGTAATCAAGGACGGAGGTGGGTCTGGGGCCCTGGGGCCCCCTTTCCCACATGACTTAATGACTTCCCACTAAACTCTACCTCCTCATGGTCCTAGTGCCTCCTATTAGTGCTACCCTGGCACCAATCCTTTGCTAACACAGAGGGCACAAGAGGACATTTACCATTTAAACCACAAAGCAAGCGGTGCTCAACTGACCAAAGCCTCTGCTGTCACACGCCACCGCTGATACAGCAGAGTACCTGAGGCATAGCAACATGCTTTATTTCAGTAACTTCACATTTTTCTTATTTATACTTGTGGAGAATGCTTGTCTTTTTCTTTTAATGAAAAACGTTCGTTCTTTTCTAACATAATAGTTTCCATTTCACTGTATTTGAAACAATTGGATTTAGTAATAAGATCATGTTGCGAATGCCCAGAAGGTTGGAAAAGCAGTTCCACATTTTACTGTGGACAATAAGTCGCGTGTTCTGGGAAAATAGGAAAGAAATTTTTGATTGACACATCTGTTACCTAGTTATAGTGTAATATCCGTTTGGCCAATTTGGCTTTTGAAATTTCCTGTTCCAGTTAGTTAGAAGACACCTCCCTTTCTAGTCACCCATAGAAGTCATGTGTACACCTCGGGGGCTGCACGTTCAGGCAGCTCTGGTGGTTGGGGCTGTGATTCAAGTGCCAGCTGAGGTGTGACCTGGATTTGATGCCAGCCTGAGAATGAGTGGAGTCACTCAGTTTAGGTTCTCTGCCTTCTTCCCTAAACCCTCCCTATCTTAGATGAAAGCTGTTTTGTGCTTTTAAAATCTATTTAAATGCTTCACTAAGCAGAGCATACATGTAGGATTTCTAGAATTATACATGATCACATGTAAGTGAGAAAATGCTCTTCTGTAGCAGGAAATGACTCCTCCCCTGTGTGCATTTTATCTTCAGATGAAAGGAAAATTGGGAGAGAAAAATGAAAAGAAAACCAGATCTAGTGTCCCTGTCCTAGTTGGACTCGATTCTGTAATTTGTTTATAAGATGGTAGCCTTTATTTTCTTCCATCTTTGGGAGGGGGGGATTGTTGAAGAGTCTCACCATGTAACCCGCTCTAGTCTGGAACTCAGGATCCTCCCACCCCAGTCCCCCAAGTGCTGGGATTGCAAAGCATGTGGCACCACACCCACAATAACACCCACATGTTAATATATTTAAGTTACTGTTGTCTAGTTGAAATGGTAACCAATAAGAGAAGTTCTAGCAGCTTAACTCATCCTGCCTCCCCACGTGGCAGCACCATGCCTAGAGGGCAGCAGCGGCACCTTTCTGATGTCCACTGTGATTCCATGTGACCAGCTTTCTCCTCACTCCCCAGCTACACAGTCAAGACAGCAGCATTGACCCTCCAACTGGAAGGGTTACAATTTGGCTGCTCCTGTTGTAACTCTCCGAATTTTAGTATTACTCCAATTTAAAAGCTTCTAACTTTAGATGAGCTTTGAGGCTCTGAATCCTTGTGTAACGATGTCTCCTCAAGCTCTAGTTTGTAGTGAAAGACTATGGATTCTTTCACCTCTTTTTCTATCCTTTATTCCTTCCTTCCATTGTCCCCATGTCAGCCACAGCTTCTTCTGGTACATGGCCAAGGTCATTAGCACTTACTTCTCTCCCATGACTACACTTAGAGTTGACTCAGGGTGACCCTGACCTTTGAAAACCATCACACAGCACCTACTCCGCAGTGAGGACTGTTCAGTGTTGGTGTGAGTGTCCTGCTGGAGTCCGTGTGCCTCTGTAGGGATGCAATGTAAATCATCTGGCCAAGACCTTTCCTACTATTTGAGGCCCATTAGTTCAGTCCTCCTAATACTTAAACTCATCCCTCTTATAGTTTGTTTTGTATTTGGGCCATGGTTCATGTGTACACCAGATACTTTTCAGAGTTTCTAATTGTTATTCTCTAACTGCAACATTTGCTTTTATCAAGCTCCCACTCCTGGCATGCTCCTTTAATTCTGCAGACTGTTTTTTTTGTTTGTTTGTTTGTTTGGTTTTTTTTTTGTTTGTTTTTGTGTTTTTTTTTTTTTCAGAGACCTCTAGGGACACCAGTAGTTCTTTTCCAGTCCAGACTTATTATTTTCTAGACACATATCAGTGTGGTTATCTTTGGATTCATATGCATCGCTGAGATATACTGCTTTTAAATATTTTGGCTTCCTTTGCTTTATTTGTTCCTTTATTTTGCTTAATTAGATTCTTAACTGTTTGAGAAAAAGTGCATGGTAGGTAAATTATCAAATCTTACTTGTTGATTTGTATGTTTATTCTACCTTCATAAAAGTTGATAGTTTAGATAGGTATTGAATTCTGGTCATGATCTTCGTTTCATACAGCATCCCTTGCAGTTTATGAAAAGGATCTGAAGAATTCAGTCTCCTTCCTCTTAAGTGCCTTGTTTTATTTCCTTTGAAAGCCATTAGGATTTTCTCTTTATTACTGATATTTTTAAAATATTACATTTATTCTTAGGAAAACTAAGAGGCAAAGTTGAGGCTTCTTCTGTTATTGGCATTAAATTGTTTTCCAGGTGCATGACTTTCCTGTGTAGGACTCCATAAGAAAGTTCTTGGTGGAGCAGCCCTGAGATGTCTCTAGAGTGCTGGCCTCCCAGTGTCAGAGTGACTTCATTTGATCTCCATGTTATGAGCTCAGTACTTTCCTCCTCCCACCTGTCATTCTTATGAGAATGCAGATTGCTTCATTTCCCTAGTTAAGTCTTTGGCCACTTTCACAGACTCCTTTCCCTGTCTCTCTGCAGGGTCTTGTATCTTTCTCTAGACACTGGTGTCTCTATCCATTTCCCTGGTCCACCTTACGGTCACTTGTTTCCCAGATAATATTGGAATCTCTCATCTTTCAATGACCACCAACACCTCAGTCCTGCTTCACCTCCTGTTTCTGTTTTCTACAGTTTTGCCTTTGTTGAATGTCTACATCTTTATTTCAGTGAGAATCTCAGCAGTGGTGGGAGGCAGACACCATTCTGCCATTTTGAATCCTTCCAGATTGGTTTTGGGAAAGCTATCAGCTCTGTTTTCATTTGTGGGTTGTATCTGTCCATGTATAGTGTCCTGTTTACCTGGTGTCTCCTTAGGTTGAAAACACACAAGAGCTATAGAGCTGTTCCCACTTCATCCTGCTGCTTCGTTAGAGCTACAGACCCAAATGTGAGGCCTTTCAGCATTCCGATGAAAGTGTTGGTGGGAAAAGCAGAGTACCCTCACTTTCCCAAGTGCTCTCTTTCTCTCTTTGTCTTTCTCTCTCTCTCTCTCTCTCTCTCTCTCTCTCTCTCTCTCCTCTCCTCTTCTCTCCTCTTCTCTCCTCTCCTTTCCTCTCCTCTCTGCTCATTACCTTCCCAAGCCTTCTCTTCTCTCTGATGGTACCCTCACCCTCACATATAAGTGTGTGTGATCATAAGTGTGAATGTTTGTGTGTGTGTTTATGATATTGCAGTGATGTATGGAGGTCAGAAGACAACTCATTTACAGGAGGAAGTTAACTCAGTTTATCAGTCTCTGCTGCACCTTGGCATCCTGAGTCATCTCATTGGCCTTCAGTGTGTTTTTTTTCCGAAACGTCCGAAGGAGGAATTCTCACAGACCTTAAAATGTGATAAAATAAGAGTTTACATTCAAATTAGAATAACTTTGTCATCTAATTTTCACCCTTAATAAAACAATAAATAACTCTACCATCTGAAGAAGGGATCAGAACCTATAAACTATTATATCAGGCGTATAAAATTTTACAGCCTTTCCAGCATGCTAATGCTTAAAATGGCATGAATGAGAGAGAGCATGGTCATTTTTGCAGCTGTTTCATGTTTCTTTAACATCTGGTTATTTTGGCACAACAGCTTTCATCGATAGAGTCCTATCTTATCCTTTGCCTTGAGTAATGTACAAGCATGTACAAAGCTTCAATGAATCAAATAATTTTCTCCCTTTTTTCACCAGAAATAAACTTGGAGAGAGTAGAACCTCCAGAGTGAAATGTAAAATAAGAGCTTTCTCTTTGTTTTCCCCTGCCCCTAGGTGCTGGGAGCCCCAAGTGCCAAATTGCAATTGTTTTGGGAAGAACGGAAGATTCTGTGTCCAGGTAGTAAAGTTCTGGTGGAGGGACATGGACGAATGAGCCGGTTTACTTTATGTCCAGTTATTCATCTACAGAGCACTACAGGGGCGTCCTCTAATGATTCATGTTGGATATCTGTATCTGGGGTGTTTTGCTTTCAAAATCCATTTGGGAAGCAATTTAGGGAGTGAATCTGTGCACTCCCTCCTGGAGAATTTCTGGCATTAGAAAGAGTGGTTGCTGGAGTTGGTTGGGCAGGCCTGTAACCTTAGTACCCATGAGGTGGTGGAGGCAGGAGGATCAGAGTCAAGTCCAGCCTGCTCTACATAGCGAGTTCTGGGCCAGCCTGGGTTACGTAGTGAGACCAAACCAAAAAAAAGGGGGAATGAATGTAAAGTGTTCATGAATCTTGAAAGATATTTGCATAAAGTTATTAGAAATTAAAATTTTCAGTGTTCAGTCATAGAGAGTTTGGTGTCATGACCAAGGCCCTGGTTCAATCATTGGTACTGTAGAAGAGAGGGAAGAAATATAAACATTCAGAGTTGTCTGAAATATGGAAGCCTTTGGATGTGTGTGTGTATTAAAGGCAATTGTCTTTTTGTTTAATTTGGGATACCAGTTGCCATTTACCATTGCTGAGTAGAGAGCAGCCTCGGGTTTCATCCATCTCTGAGCCATTGTTTCTGTTCCAGATCACAGCCCATGTCAGACTAAGCTAAGCATGCCTTCCATGCATTTACATTCCAACCATCCTTGGTTTGAGTGATCTCACGGGAACAACAACCATTTCAAGTCCTAGCACAGTTTCCCCAATGTTTTTCTTTTGTGCAGACACAAACAACACAGCATGATTCTTGTTCCAATGGACACACCTGGAGTGGAATTAATAAGGCCTTTGTCGGTGTTTGGCTACATGGGTAAGTATTCAGTAAACAAGTCCAAGCGTCGCACGCAGGAAGATGAGTCTGCAGAGACACTGAAGGAAGTCGGCAGCGCTGCTGCGTGTGACAGGCACCCTTAGAAAGCCCTTTGACCACATCAGCTCTCTAGCATGCCCAGGACAGACAGAGCAGATAAGAAGAGGGCGGCAGTGCAACCCTGCTTCCTGCCTCTCTGTTTACTGTGTAAAGGGCAGATTGTCCTCAGGGCAGCCTTCTCTGTGTGTATGCTTGTATACTTAAAAAGGAAACTTCAGTTGTGGGGGTCGGGGAAAGAGTCAGCACTTAAAACTCTGAAAGTGAGTAAGACAGCTGGAGTGTCTTAATTTTTCAATCTGGAAATTAATGCCTGATGACACAGCGGTGTGGTCAAGGCATGAATGAAACAGATGGATGAGTCAAGTGGACATACTCCACCCTGTGCTGGTCCTCCATTGCCATTGCCCTTCGACTTCAAGTGGCAGATTTAAAAACCTCCGTGTCAGGAAGTTTCCCAGGCCTCTTCTAACTCCAGCCCTTGAGTCTGCAGCAACATTGGGTGCTGTGGGCTGAGGGCTGAGTGTTTTACCCTGGAATGTCTGCAATATTTTCTTCTTTCAGAGGCTACTTTCACAGAATACTTATACTTTATAGCAGAGTCACTGTCTATGACTTCTTGGTGCAGCTCATTATATTCATTTTAAATTATTATTATTTTTTGTTTTATAGATAATATACACGGTGGGCACTGGGAGGTCCATTTCAACCACGTGCGGGTTCCTGCCACCAATTTAATATTGGGTGAGTATCGCCATCCAGTATTTTGTATTTTTATTTCCAGGTCTGAATCTGGGAAAGATACCCAACTTTAATTTAGATACTTCCCATCTCCTTCCAATTAGCAAGGAAAATGTTCATGTTGTGTATTTTTTTTTTAACTAGGATATACAGTTAAATGATAGTTTTATATTTTATATCAGCTGGAAATGTAGCTGAATACAGCATTATCCAATTCAGAGCAACATGGTTTTTCTAAAGGCTCCCTACTGCTTTTAAGAAAATGTGAATACTTTCTTTGAATTCAGATCCAATACAGAATAAATAGAATAAAATTTATAATGTTCACTACATGCCTAGGACGACTCGACCCTATCCATGTCATTTTTTTTCCTCAACTCTGGATTCCAAAGGCAAGGAACAGTGTCTCATGCACCACTGTGGCAGTAATAAAGCAACTGATACTTTACTCAAGAAATGGTCCTAATATTAGATCGAATTCCAAACTCCCCCACATCACAGTGACCGTTATTGCAGAGTTGAGTTTTTCCTCACCGCAAGGCTATTTATAGTGAGGGCAGCTCAGCTTTTCCTAGGGTTTTCATAGATAAAAGGGACCTGCTGGGCTATTTCCATGTTCTGTTTGCTTTCTCACAGGTGAAGGCAGAGGGTTTGAGATTTCCCAAGGCCGCCTCGGACCGGGAAGAATCCACCACTGTATGAGAACCGTGGGTCTGGCAGAACGCATTCTGCAGATCATGTGTGACCGGGCCTTGCAGAGGGTAGCCTTCAGGAAGAAGCTGTGCGAACACGTAAGACGAATGTAGCCTTGAACTTGCTGTAGCGGGCTAAGCTGCTCTGACCTTAGTAAGAAGAGCATCGGTGCTGGAGAGGTCTCCTCCACCTGAGCACTGGATTTTCTGCTGTGGGCGTGGTCATGTCCTGAGTGAGCCGCTCCATTTCCCCTCTCGAAGGGTGAACCAAGTCCTCCATGCCCCAACACCGAGAACTCGGAGTGCAAGGAGGCCTTCAGCCTCCTCAAACTCTTGCTCTCCAGAGAGCCTGGGACATCACAGCCCACTGGGGATTTGGGCAGTGAACTTGCCTTGTCCTTTGGGTTTCTGGAAGGGATTAGAACAGATAAGTGTAAATATATAGGAAAGTAGCACATAACTCAGAGAAAGAAAGATTATTCTATGTTAGGTTTTAAAAAATGGAATGGGCTGATTGTGGAGGAGGCCATTTTCTTCTGATGGAGAAACAGCAATGGGGCCAGCAATTGGTGGGTGGTACATGATTTTTGAATTTTCACCTATAAATTATATACTGTTGGGATTATTATTTACAACCCACTATAAACATAGTTACAAATAGGCAGTAAAATTAGATCTTGTGTGTCAGCAGAGGGAAGAGGTAGGGCTGCAGACTCCGGAGAACCTTCTACAAGAAGGGGTTAGCCAGGTCACTACCCACAAGGCCCTCCTAACACCTAAAAAGCAAGAAAACTTATGTTAAGTACTTAGTCTTATGTTTGCTCACGTGCTGGTATTAGGCCTGGCTTGTGTTGACAGAAATACTGCACAGCTGTATCTTACAGCCCGAACCCCCGCCCACACCCCACCCCCACCTCATTCAGCTATGACCCACACCCCACCCCCACCTCATTCAGCTCTGACCGTCTCAGAATGTTTCACAGCAGCTTGTTGCTTAGGTTTGGTTGTTTGTCTTGTTGGTTGGTTTATTGGGTTGGTTGGTTGGTTGGTTGGTTGGTTGGTTGGTTGGTTGGTTGGTTGGTTGGTTGGTTG